>NC_138041.1:23391236-23577196 GCF_964106645.2 Podarcis pityusensis
TCAAGATAAGATGCAACAGGGAAGACCAAGAAATTGGAAAACTGGAAGACAGAGAATGGAAAATCTTTAATATGGCAATTTGGCCCCAATGGACAGAGCAAGTACCGGCAACGAAGCAAAGGTGGAAAATGATTTTGTAGAACAGTGGCACAGGCTCATACCAGGGTCAAGACCTAGTGAAACTGGGGCCTCAACACCAGCATCACAATAACTTTCCTGGAGAGATCTGGTATGCTGCAGTGAAACAGTGCACTGCTCTTCAGATTCCCCCTATTAAAAATAATGATACAAAAGGTAGAATTGCTACCAAACCAAATATAAGCCAGTATTTGTGTAGTGGTTAGAGTGCTGAACTGAGACCTGGGAGACCAGGGTTCAAATCCTCACACAGCCATGAAGCTCATTGGGTGACTTTGGGACCATCACTGTCTCTTAGCCTGACCTACCTCATGGGGTTGTTGTAAAGATAAAACAGGGAGGAAGAGAGCTCTGTATGCTGCCTTGAGCACCTTGTAAATGTAACAAGGAAAAAGGCTTCTATGTATTGTGGATTTTTTTTACACGCTATAGTTATACAGTCATACCTCAGGTTACAGACGCTTCAGGTTGCGTTTTTTGGGTTACGGACCCACCAAAACCCGGAAGTACTGGAACGGGTTACTTCTGGGTTTCGGCTGTCACACATGTGCAGAAGTGCTAAATCGCGCTTTGCGCATGCGCTGAAGTGCCAAATCGCAACCCAAGCGTGCGCAGATTGCGGGTTGTGAGCATGCCTCCCACACGGATAATGTTTGCAACCCGAGCACCCACTGTACATGAAAAATAAAAAGTTTAAAAAACCTTTCATCCATGTAAGCAAGATTTAGATGGGCAGCTGGAGACAGCAGCCAATCTGCCTGCCAAAAGCTCTTTTACCTAAATTGGGCCACTAAACAGCACCAAAATTATTACTCACGAGGGTTCATACGATCCATCATTTTGAGCCGATACCCTTCAAATAGCGAGAAGCCCGATGAAACTGTCAATTTGGAAATTAAGAACTCAAGCCAGATGCTCCCATAGAACATGCAGAAGGAATTCAGTACAAAGGGCCACGTAACAGCCGCCCCCTGAACGGGTGTTCCAAGAGAAGGCCATTTACAAGTAATATATCTAGATATAGATATATATGTACCGGAAATATTTTGATTCCATTTTGGCCCGCCAATGAAAGAGCTGCCAGCGTCCTGCTATCATTCACTTATAAAGCCAGGACGTGATTTCATGCAATAATTAACCCCGGTATGCAAAGAATGTCCTCAACATCCACGAGGAAAGTCAGAGGGGAGGAGAGTCCTGCATGGCGGTTTTTTAAGCAAGACAAATGATCAAATAAAGCGAAGGCAGGAAGTCAGGAGTCCTTCTCAATCAGCCTCTATTTAAAAGTTTTGAGCAAGGATGGGGGAGCGGGACAACACACACTACAGAGCTTGACAATCAGCATCAACAAGCTGCCCACACACATCCTCAAGGCGGCAAAAGGCATTCGGTGCGAGAAAAGAGGGGCTTCAAGGCGGAAGTGCCAAATTTGGAGCCGGCACAGATGCGAAAGGAAATGCCCCATCAGCATCTGACTCAGACTCCAATTTATGCAAGAAACTTTGTAAGGGAACATCCAGGGCAGTGCTGGGCACCTGACAGCTCCCCACTGGTTTCGGTAGGAGCAGAGATATTCGGGGGGAACCCAACCACCAAGAGAAGAGTGTGGTCCAAAGCGTCTCATTTATGTCCAAGGAAAATGGATTTACAGTTTCGGGCAGTCGAAAATACTAAAAATTATGGGGAGGGCTTTTAACAGATTCATCAGTGCAACTCCAGAGTCCATCACAGATTGATTATGGGCTAGGTGGATTTCAATCAGTATGTTTATTATTGCTTCTATAATCTCTATGCCACCTTTCAGTTTAAGACACCTGATGGAACATGCGATCAATCATCATCATAAAATTGCAATCAATCCATTCATCAATCGAAGCACAGAAACAGCAGGCACAAAAATCGATGAAATTCGGCACAGCTAGGAAAACATGTTGCAATGCTTAGAACGTAAGAAGAACCAGATGGATCAGGCCAAAAGCCCATCTAGTACAGCCTCCTGTTCTCACAGTGGCCAACCAGATGTTTGTGGGAAACCTGCAAGCAGCACCTGAGTGCAAGAGCAACTCTCCCCTCCTGCAGTTTCTAGCGACCGGTATTTAGAAGCATGCCCACTAATGGAGGCAGAGCATAGCCATCATGGCGGGTAGCCCTTAAAAGCCTTCATGAATTTGCCAGTTCTCTTTTAACATCATCTAGGTTGGTGGCCTCTTATGGAAGCGAGGCAAGTAGAAAATGTCTTTGCTCAGCGCAGTGGTGCTAAATGGCACTACCATTTAGATCATGGTTAGGCGAATTAAGGCCCGGGGGCCAGATCCAGCCCAATTGCCTTCTAAATCCAGCCTACAGACAGTCCAAGAATCAGCATGTTTTTACATGAGTAGAATATGTCCTTTTATTTAAAATGCATCTCTGGGTTATTTGTGGGGCCTGCCTGGTGAGTAAAATGTGTGCTTTTATTTAAAATGCATTTCTGGGTTATTTGTGGGGCATAGGAATTCGTTCATTCCCCCCCCCCCATTCAAAATATAAATCTGGCCCTCCGCAAGGTGTGAGGGACAGTGGACCGGCCGCCTGCTGAAAAAGTTTGCTGACCCCTGATTTAGATCCAGATTGGGTGACCTTGAACCAGTCCCTATCTCTCAACCTGACCCACCTCACAGTCATCGCGCAGTGTAAAATAAGAAGGGTTAGAAAAACAAACCCACTTCTTCAATAAGCCCCTTGGCAAAGAATGCAAATGACTAAAAAAAAGACAGTTTCTCCTTCCTGCTTCCATCCAAACTCAGTGCATGGTGGCCCTTTTGGATAAAAGTGTTAGGACCTTTATTTTAAAAACAAAAAGGGTGCAGACCAGAGAAGATGGCAACGCTCACTTAACCAGCAGCAGACGATGACACAGTTGAGCTCCCCTGACCTCTGTGTCATGGGCCAGGGATCAGCTTCGCCTGCTGAACAGCAGCCTGAAGGGGGTGAAGGTGGAATGACTCCACCTGCAGCTGATCAGCCTTCACAGAGAGAAGGCACTGATGAGAACCAGCTGGCTTTGGCCTTCATAAACAGAGGACTCAGCAGCAGCCAGGTGCTGCAAACAATTCCTGTAGTTCCTGGCCCTTCCTTGCTGCTTCCTGCTGGATCCTTGGCTCCCTGATCTGGACTTCCTGACTTATGGCCTGGACCCATGACTCTGTGATCATCTGGACTACATGACCTTTGGGCTGTCGGCCTTCGTATGTGGATTCTGCTCTCAAGAAAGTGTTCCTTGGAGACTCCTGGCCACTGCTTGCTCAGTAACGAAATTCAGACAGGGCTACAATACTCTGATCGGTTCTGTTGCTGTTGCTTTCCTGGGAGTGGAGGAACACCAGCAAGGTCAGCACAGTGCAAAGGCACTAGCAGATCCAATCTAGTGTTCCTGCCAGTGCATTTGCAACACACCAGCAGTAGGAGTAACAATGCAACTGACCAAAAGTGGTAGTAGAGTTTTGCTTTCAAACTGGATATTCTATAGTCCTAGCAAACCTTATTTTGACATCTTTAAGAGGGACATTTTTAAGAGGTAGACTTCTAACACTGAGCAGCCTCTCCTTGTATTTCTCAGACACATTAAGAGAGAGACACCTTCCTTCACGAATCCCCAGAAAAGGCACCTTCACAGCAGCTTTGCAATAATTCAAGTTTAACTGACTGGAGAAAAGTCAAAACCATTTTTTTAAACAATAATAATAATCTTTAAATCAGCTGACAGCCTTACTTATGAGTTCAGAGCACGGTTAACAAATAGCTCGGGAGTGATTTACCAACAGTGAGCCAGGATGAGGGATTGGTGATTCAAATTTAGGAAAGGGGGTGGGTGGCTGTGAAAATGAAGGATAGCATACATTCTTCAAGATATGTTGGCTTGCGTAACCTTGCAAACTTTTAGGAGAGAAAAAGCACACGCAGAGAGAGCTTTTCAATTAAACGAGATATTTAAAAGTGTCACGAAAACGGTTCTTCTTGAAGGAACACTGATTCATGTTTGTGTTTTTACTTGTAGATTGTCTTTCTATCACGCAAACATCTGGTTTCGCTTGCACCAAATAAATTTGTTCACATTTATATTCAAGATACCAAAACATTATTAGTTTCAGAAATAACAAATAGGGGGAGGGGGGAGGAGCAGCAGCGCTGGAAGAAGCCGCAATACTACAAAATCCAAGAGGCCGTAACAGGCAGAGTTACTTATGACGATGACTCACACTTTTAGGAAAAGGATTTGGTGCATTTATTGCTTTGAGAAAAGGGCGTTTATTGGGCCTTTTAAAAAAAAAAGTCACATTTTTTTTAAACACCTGCCCATGAGCACAATGGCATGAATGTAATACAGCTGGGGTGGCTAACCTCCAGTTTTGGGGGAGCTAATCTGACTCATGTTGACTGGGGCTGATGGGAATTGTGGTTGGGGGAAGGCTGTGCTACACCTTTTGAATGAGGGAGCAGCAAAAGTTAGCGGAGAGTCTTTGGGGAGGGCATGCAGGGTGGGGAAACTTGTCAGAGTGCCAGGTCTACAAATTTTGCCCTAAAGGGCAAAGGTCTGCACCACTGGCACCAGCAGAGGGCGGACAAAGTAGAGAAAGTATTTCTTCCCTTTGTGCCCCATGCAGGCTTCTGTGGAAAGACCCGTCTCCTTGCCTGCTCCAGGAAGAGGAAGGAGAAAATGACAGCGGCTTCCAAGACGACGTTGATACGCCATAGCCAGCCACATCACGTACATGTTTTAGCAGGAACATAAAAGAGGAGTCTGGTCCTGATGTCAACATGGCATGGGAGAAAGGCGGGGGGGAAGAGATGTGCCGCAGACCTGCAGCCCATGTCTGGTCATTCCTTATGTAAATGACCAGGTCTCACTTATTAAAAGAAGCAGGGAGGTGGCCACCCACCTAGAATCTTCCAAGTGCCCCTATTTTCCAGGGACAGTCCTGGATTTACAGAAGCCGTCCCGCTTCCTGATTTGATCCTGGAATGTCCCGCTTTTCCTTAGAACAGGGGTCAGCAAACTTTTTCAGCAGGGGGCCGGACTATATTTTTTGGGGGGAAATGAACGAATTCCTATGCCCCACAAATAACCCAGAGATGCATTTTAAATAAAAGGACACATTCTACTCATGTAAAAACACCAGGCAGGCCCCACAAATAACCCAGGGATGCATTTTAAATAAAAGGACACATTCTACTCATGTAAAAACACCAGGCAGGCCCCACAAATAACCCAGAGATGCATTTTAAATAAAAGGACACATTCTACTCATGTAAAAACAAGCTGATTCCCGTCCTGGACCGTCTGTGGGCCAGATTTAGAAGGTGATTGGGTCGGATCCGGCCCCCAGGCCTTAGTTTGCCTACCCATGCCTTATGACGTCTCTATTTTCACTGGGGAAATGTTGGAGTCCTGCGACCCCCAAGCCAAGGAGATAAGTAACTATACAACCTTTAGAAGACATCTGAAGGCAGCTCTGTACAGGGAAGTTTTTTAATGTTTAATGTATTTAATGTTGGAAGCCGCCCAGAGTGGCCGGCGCAACCCAGTCAGATTTACAGTAAATTTATTGTTGTTATTACTGTGGAATAGGACGTTCCTATTTTCATCAGAGAAACATCGGAGGCTGTGCCCACCTTTTCTAAGAAGGGAAATGCAGGATCCACCACACAGGGTGTGGTTTTGCCACCTCTCTAACCTGCTGCCCGGGGCACATGGTCCCTCTCATGACACCCACATACCCCCAATCTGCATCTGGCCACTGGTGAGAGGGCTAGTCATCACCGACAAGCAGATTTAAAGAACCCCCCTGTCTGCAGTTTCTCAAAAAGATGTACATGACAACATTATACTTCCAGCCACAAGGCCAACAGATGAAATAAACGAGCAAGAGCTCCTTTATGGGAAGAAGAAATGTTATACAACCGTGTGCTGAGGCGAAAACACACAAAGGAATAACGATTTTGGAGCTCAACAGGTAGAAGACGGCAAAGTCTGCTCCAGAGAGCTACTTTTCTGCCAATTAGCGTTGTTCTACGCACCCCCTGCTTGAGAACATGATGCACAGGCAGCAAAAGGAGACTATCAACGCTCACCCGTGTGGTCTAATAGCAGGACGGTGCACAGGGGCTCAATACATTGCAGTCTTTTGTAAACACTTATTAAGAGACTCATCTTCCTCTGCGGGTCAGTTCCCTAAATGAAAAGACTTCTCTCTTTTTTAGGTTAAGGAAAAGGTAAGATGCATTAGTCACCAATCGTTGGAGCCGCAAAGAATACTGCATCAACAATAAGCATTTATCAATATTTATGTCTCAAGCATCGCCTTTCTACACAACTGTACCCCCACAAGCAGTGTTCTTTTCCTCTCGTTTTTCAAATGAAATGACACAAGAGGCGGTGGGGGGGTGGGGAAGCGGTATAATCAGTGAACATAGTAAGCTATGAACGTTTGCCAGGTGGGGGTGATGCATGAATCTGCCCCCCCCCCCCCGCTCCTCACACCACTGCAGCTGAAGACGTGGAGAAGCCATCAATGGAGATTGCCACAAAGCCCTGAGACGCCACACATCTCCTCTTTGACAAAATGAGGTATCTGACCACATTGCCGAGGCGAGTGCTGACCCTTCAGCAAAACGAGGCCTGCTGTATGGGCAGGATCCCTTCTTTACCCAGTAGGTCACTGCAGTCTGCAGGAGACCCGCAAGTTCCAAAGATATCAGAAGCCCGCTTTACTGAAACTTAAGAGCAGGGCTTTCAGCTGTGAAACGGCATCCCTGTCAGGATAAAACAGGCACCTGCTATCAGCACTTTTCTGCCAACAAATAGAGAGGTTTTTTTCCCCCGACAGGTGTTCCCAGCTGGATAAATAGGTCT
This sequence comes from Podarcis pityusensis, assembly GCF_964106645.2. Classification (NCBI taxonomy): domain Eukaryota; kingdom Metazoa; phylum Chordata; class Lepidosauria; order Squamata; family Lacertidae; genus Podarcis; species Podarcis pityusensis. The sequence continues at coordinate 23,398,267 of NC_138041.1, forward strand.
CTGCTATGAGTATCTACTTTTTGCATTTATCTGCTGTCATTTCCTAAGATTTTTTAAAAAAACTGTTTTTATTGCATTTTGGACACTGCCTTGAGACATGTGGGTGGAAGGCGATAAATCATGGTGGCGATATAGGAGACGAGAACTCTGACGTTTCTTCAACAAAGCATCAAAATGAGACCAAGGAGTTGCACCCGTATTGCTAGCCCCGCCCACAGCTGGCTTAGGCTCCGCCCACTGCCCGTAACAACTTAGGGTCACTTAACCACGTTATACGCCCCCCTAGAACAATTCAGTCTGTGGAACTGGTACCACATGATATGTGTTCCCCATTGGTAGGAAACTGACCTTTCAGCTTAGCTTCATCCACCCTTTGGAACTCCCTGCCTATTGATATCACTGTGCTCTTCTTTGTTTCAACTAGCCTACCCAGATATGTAGAATGATAATGTGTGTTTTAATCTGTTTTTTCGCTTGTCACTGATTTCTTTTTCGAAAGTTTAAAGTTGCTGTCTTTAAGTGTTTTTATGGATAATTTAACTGTTTTATTCTTTTTGTAAACCACTTTGAAGCTGTTGAGTTTGTTTGTTTTACAGTCGAGCAGTGTATAAATTTTATGAAAAATAAAATAGTCATCCATGCCACTGTCCTTACCTTGGCTTGGACTGCATAAGAGGCAAGGAGAACAGATGCCTCTGGGGGACAGGAAATCTTCTCATCCAATATCTGCTTCTTCACCTAAATAAAAAAAAACAACGCAGGAGCTATAGCACAGCTAAGAAAGACAACTCCAGCAGACGGCCACAATGATTTTCAAAACGTCTACTCCAGAGGTCGGCAAGGTTTTCCTCGCCTGCGCCGGTTCACTCCAGTGGAGATCCCTCTGTGGGCTGAATTGCATGCGCACCCGTGATTTCCAGCGTCTGCGCAGATGCAATTTTCAACGCCGTGGAAGCGAGTCGCTGCGCTGCGCCAATTTAGCGCAGCGGACAGGGACTCGCCAGGCAGGTGGCTCTGTTCGGGGACGGCTCGTGGGCCGGTTAAACGATCCCCGTGGGTGGCCCCTGGTCTACTCTATGTATACAACCAAGTCTGGATCCAACCCCAAATTGATGCTGCCCCCCCCGCCCCCCGTTTAAACATGCAAAATATTGTTTGGCACAGCGAGGTAGGTCACTGCTCCTATTTTACAGAGGGGGAAATGGTGGCTGAGAGGCAGCAACTTAACCCAACATCCCATAGAAATATCTAACTGAAGCAGGAATAGACCAGGCCTCCTTCCCTGATCCAGGCACAACATTGTAGACTAGGGCAGGGAAATGCAGTCCTCTAGACCTTTATCTTAGCCTTGGGGCTCTCTCCCAAAACCATGCCACACCCAGCACTGGTCCCCTTCATCATTTGAGTGTCACACTGGGATGTGTCCTTCAACTGTAATACAGTGGTACCTCGGATTACATACGCTTCAGGTTACATACGCTTCAGGTTACAGATTCCGCTAACCCAGAAATAGTACCTCGGGTTAAGAACTTTGCTTCAGGGTGAGAACAGAAATCGTGCTCTGGCGGCGCAGCGGCAGCAGGAGGCCCCATTAGCTAAAGTGGTGCTTCAGGTTAAGAACAGTTTCCGGTTAAGAACGGACCTCCAGAACGAATTAAGTACTTAACCCGAGGTACCACTGTAATGTCTTCTCTTCCTAGATTGGGGGGGGGTGTAAAAGCCTCTGACTTCTTATTTATATATTTATTGAATTTATATCCCAGCTTTTACTCCAAGGATCTTAAGGTGGCGTAGATGGTTCTCCTCTTCCGCCTCATTTAATCCCCACAATACCCCTGTGAGGTAGGGTAGGCTGAGAGGCAATGATTGGCTGAGTGAGGATTTGAACCTTGGTCTCAGGTTGAAGTCCAACCCTGTAACCACTATACCACGCTGGCTTTTGTGTGGCTGGATTGTGGCTTACTGTGCAAAGCTAAGGTTCACACCCACAGCTCCACCCACTCTCACCTCTGACCCTGGAATCACAGAATTGGAACTGTCGAGTTGGAAGGGACCCCAAGGGACATCTTGTCCAACCCCTTGCAATGCATCAGAATTAAACCCTTAAGGGCTCCCTTTCAGATGCTGGATTTTCAAAGTCAGAAACAACAGCTGCCTCCTGGCTGCCAAAATATGCAAAGCCTCCATTCCAACTTGAAAGCACTTTTCCCTCCCGCTGGGTCAGGCAAACATTAGTCTCCCTTACAAAACACCTACTTGAAGGAAAAATAGGTGCTGAGTGATGTCCTGAACGAGCTCGTCCTCTGCGTTCTCTGGGTAAAACTTGGCCAGGAAGTGAAAAGTGACCGGCTCCTCCTTTGGAACATCGTGGTCCAGGACCTGCAGAATTAGATCTCCCTTTTAATCTCTTGGAAGAATGTATGAAAAGCCTTGATCATCACATTTAGTTTCTTAACACAGAACAGAGCAGACCGAACTTCAGCAACTGTCCAGTGGCACAAAACATTATGTTGAAGCCAAGATTCAGAAGTCCAGTCCCTACGCTGCCTTACAATGTAGGGCAAATCTACACATACGTCAATAATAATAATAATAATAATAATAATAATAATTTGTTATTTATACCCTGCCCATCTGGTTGGGTTTCCCCAGCCACTCTGGGAGGCTTCCAACAAAATATTAAAATACAATAGTCCTTCAGATATTAAAAGCTTCCCTAAACAGGGCTGCCTTCAGATGTCTCCTAAAAGTCTGGTAGTTGTTTTTTCCTTTGACGTCTGGTGGGAGAATGCCTTCTGCCTGGCTCCCTTTAGCTTTGCTTCTGGCAGTGAGGGAACCACCAGAAGGCCCTCGGCACTGGACCTGTTTAAAGCACAGGACTTCTCTCAAAGAATCCTGGGACACTGAAGTTTCTTAAGGATACTGGGAATTGTAGCTCTGTGATTGGCAAACTGCAGTTCCTGGGATCCTTTGGAGGAAGCCACGTTTTCCAAATGTGCCTGGGATGTGCTTTAGCCTTATGGTGTGGGTCAGTCCTTCATTCCCTTAAAGCAATATTTAAGAATTCCCCTACTAGATCACTTTGCCCCATATACACCCACTCAACTCCTTCAATCGGCAGAACTGGCGCTTTTACAGGTGCCACATAATACACATTCCGCATTTGGCAGGACCTGCACTTTGGAACTCCCTGTCTATTGTTATCAGTCTATTGTTACCTTCACTTTTTGGGTCCTTCTAAAAACACTTTTGTTTCAGCAGACTGACTCAGATGTTTAGAAAACTGATGCGAGTTTAAATCTGTTCTCAGCCCATTGCTATTTTCACTTTTTTAAAGTCTTAGATTGGCGCTGTTAATTTTTCTTTTTGCTGATTATTGTTTAATTGAAATCCACGTTGAGGGATTTCTTTACAATCAAGCAGCGTATAGATTTTATGAAATAAATACTCAGCAATGGGTATTTAAGATTTCCTGGTATGCTCCCCCCCCCCCATGTGCTTCCTAGGCCTTTCTAAATGTTTAGACACACTTAAGACTTTTTACTATTTTTCCAGAGAAACTGGACATCCACCAATAAAGATTTCCTTGCTCTTATCTCAGTTTGGCCTTGCTCTTTATTTTCTGCAATGTTTCTGATATTCGGAGCTTCCCTAGTTAGGAAACCGCAGTATAGCTTAAAGCCCCAGGTCTCTAGTTAAGACGTAAGCATTTGCTTGGCACCACACCGCTGCCTTCGACAGATTTTGTAGCAGACAGTGCAAAGTCCCATCAGTCAAGGCAAACACATCCAGCTAGAGGGAACGGTGCGCTGAGTAAACACTCTTAATGCACAACATACGTCTGGTCCCGAAATGTCATCCAACTTCAGCTGCCTGGGAACAGATTAAGGAGAGGAAAGCCATCTCGGAGCAAGCTTCCCCAGAGAGAATTAGCCAGTACTACATGCAGCTCAGATATGCTAGCCTTGACTTATAGTTAACACTCAGGCTTACAGTGCAAAAGTTACAGCTGAGCTACAGGAATGAATTCGCAGCCACTTGCTACCTAGGAATCGGAGGCAGTAATCTTACAGCTAGTTTACTAAGTAGCTGGTCCCCATGGAATCCATGAGAAAGTAAGAAGAGCCTGCTGGATCAGGCCAACGGCCCATCTAGTCAAGCATCTTGTTCTCACAGTGGCCAACCAGATACCCATGGGAAAACTGCAAGCAGGACCTGAGCACAAGAGAACTCTCCCTTCCTATATTCAGAATCCGAGTTCAGAAAGTAGTGTTGGGAGATGAGTGTTCAGACCCCTGGGCTCTCACTTGTGGGGTGCCTCAGGGTTCTGTCCTCTCCCCCATGCTTTTCAACATATACATGCAGCCGCTAGGAGAGATCATCAGGGGGTTTGGGCTGGGTGTCCATCAATATGCGGATGATACCCAGCTCTACCCCTCCTTCAAATCAGAACCAGTGAAGGCGGTGAAGGTCCTGTGTGAGTGTCTGGAGGCAGCTGAAGGATGGATGGCGGCTAACAGATTGAGGTTGAATCTTGCCAAGACAGAAGTACTGTTTTTGGGGGACAGGAGGCGGGCAGGTGTGGAGGATTCCCTGGTCCTGAATGGGGTAACTGTGCCCCTGAAGGACCAGGTGCACAGCCTGGTAGTCATTTTGGACTCACAGCTGTCCATGGAGGCACAGGTCAATTCTGTGTCCAGGGCAGCTGTTTACCAGCTCCATCTGGTACGCAGGCTGAGACCCTACCTGCCCACGGACTGTCTTGCCAGAGTGGTGCATGCTCTAGTTATCTCCCGCTTGGACTACTGCAATCCGCTCTATGTGGGGCTAGCTTTGAAGGTGACCCGGAAACTACAACTAATCAGAATGTGGCAGCTAGACTGGTGACTGGGAGCGGCCGCCGAGACCACATAACACCGGTCTTGAAAGACCTACATTGGCTCCCAGTACATTTCCGAGCACAATTCAAAGTGTTGGTGCTGACCTTTAAAGCCCTAAATGGCCTCAGTCCAGTATATCTGAAGGAGCGTCTCCACCCCCATCGTTCTACCCGGACACTGAGGTCCAGCGCCGAGGGCCTTCTGGCGGTTCCCTCCCTGCGAGAAGCCAAGTTACAGGGAACCAGGCAGAGGGTCTTCTTATGGTGGCACCTGCCCTGTGGAATCCCTCCAAGCAGATGTCAAAGAGAACAACAACTACCAGACTTTTAGACGACATCTGAAGGCAGCCCTGCTTAGGGAAGCTTTTAATGTTTGATGCATTACTGTATTTTAATATTGTGTTGGAAGCCGCCCAGAGTGGCTGGGGAAACCCAGCCAGATGGGCGGGGTATAAATAATAAATTATCATCATCATCATCATCATCATCATCACTGTTGCCTCTGCAACTGTAGAGGCAGAACACAGCCATCCTGGCAAATAGCCATTGATTGTCTTCTCCTCCATGAATGTGTCTAATCCTCTTTTGAAGCCATCCAAGTTGGTGGCCATCACTGCTCCCTGTAGCAGCGAGTTCCTTAGTTTAACTGTGCGTTGCAGGAAGAATTCCTTCCTTTTCTCTGCCCTGAACCTTCCAACATTCAGATCCGTGAAATGTCCACAAGAACGTTCCGTCCTTACCTTCTTATCCATCTTGAGCCACGCCATTGTGTCTTTGATCATGTATTGCAGGCCAAAGAACCACGTTTCGCGGAGTCCCAGTGTCCTGCACACCAGGTCAAACAGGTCCTTCCCTTTCCACTTGACCTGAGGAAAAGGGAAACAAAAGTTAAAAGCCGCCTGCTCCCAGACACAAGTTCGCTTTGGACGACGTGTGGTCGTGTCCATCGCCACCGCCAGACTGGAAAAAGCAGAAATAAGACCTCCATGGGAGAAGAACAAAAGCAACACAGGGCTTGCTTGTTCTGTAACATTTAAAGCAGGGACCTTTGAGTCCTCCAGTTGTTGTGGAAACTAACGCCCACCAGCCCCAGGCAACACGGCCAACAATTGGAGATTATGGGAGTTGGGGATCAAACAACATCTGGAAGGCTGCAGGTTCCCCATCTCTGATTTAGGGGTTTCCAACTGGGTTCCTGTCTGGTGGGCAAATGCTCCTGCCATCAAGGACGTTGCAGCTGACAATCTCTTGGGTGACTCATACACTGCTCCACAGGACAGCTGCAACAAGGAGCAGAACAACTGCAAATCCATGGAGAAGGCAATCAATGGCTCCTAGCCATGATGGCTATGCTCTGTCTCCATGGTTGGAGGAGGAAGCAATGCTTTTCAATTGCTGGAAACCACCAGAGGGGAGAGGGCTCTTGGCCTCAGGTCCTCCTTGAGGGTTCCCCGGAAGAGGAATCTCGGTGGCCACTGTGGATGCTGGACTTGATAGGCCATTGCCCTGATCCAGAAGCCTCTTCTTATGTACTTATGCAACCCTCAGAAGTTCAGGGGGAGCAGGGAGTGACCTAGGAGAGGGCCTTCTCTGTGGCAACCCCTAAGTTGTGGAACTCCCAGCAGAGGTGCATCTAGAACCTTCCCTACACAACTTTCAGCAAATGCTGAAGATGCCCCTCTTTACCCCAGCTTTTGACCTCTGAGATGTGTGTTTCCATAGCCTACCCTATCCCTCTGACTAATTGGTTTTGACTGTTTTCAATTCTGTATTTTAAATTATTGTAACCCACTCTGGGACTTGCTAGTAAAAAAATTCAATAAGAACCGCAACAACTATGGAATTCACTAACAAATTGAATGCTTCACTCAAAAGGGGGGGGGGGGTAAAAGAATAACCAGTGGCGTACACATCTCAAAATTTAGTTGCTCTTCTGCAGGGTAGCAATCGGTTAGTCTCCGTGCACTGTTGCAGCAGCAAATTTATATTTAAGGCTGTAAATCATGCATCCCATTTCATAAGGATATGTATACTCATTGGGATCCCTGTGTGCTTTCTACCGGGTTAACTTTGCACATCTTCCACTGAATGGAAGTGGCACATTGTAGGTGTTTGGGAAGACATTTTGAGCATGCAGGGCAGCAAGGGAGAAGGAGATGGGTTATGTAAGCAGAGCAATGCTCATAGAAATATGGAGACAGCTAAAGCAACCTGATCAGGCAGTTACCCTGAGGATTAAGCTTTCACTCTCTCTTTAGAGTAGCAGTTGCGTTCCCTTCCCGTATATGCATTATTCTTCAATTAAGCAGTTGGAGAGGAGGCATTAAAGCATGGGCTTTTTAATGCTGTGGTTATGGGAAAGCAGGTAACAAAAGGGAAGTATTAGAAAGGAGCAGAGACAGATGACTTTCATACGCAGGGACTGGTTTTGTTATGTATGATTGGGTCCAGGATATCTGGAAAAGATGCCCCACGTTTCGTCCAGTAGGGCTCTACGTATTTTATTGCATTTATATCCCAACTCCAAGGAGCTCAAAGTGTCATATATGGTTTCCCCACCCACCCCTCCTCATTTAATCCCCACAACAGCCCTTTGAGCTAGTTTAGGCTGAGAGTGAGCGACTGGCCCCAACATCACCCAGTGAGCTTCATGGCCGACTGAGGACTTGAACCCTGGTCTCCCAGGTCCTAGTCCAACACACTAACCACTACACCACCCTGGCTCTATGTTATGGTCTCCCTCCGCTGTCAGTGGTAGCATCCCTCTGAGTATCAGTTGCTGAGAATCACAAATGGGGAGGGAGTGCTGTTCTGTTCAGGGCCTATTTGTGGGCTTCCCATCTAGACATCTGGTTGACCAAAGGTGGTCTGGTTTGGGAGAGGAAGATGCTGCATGGGCCAGGCCTTTGGCTTGACCCAGCAGGGCTCTTCTTATATTCTTATGAAGGGAAGATACAGACTTCCTTGAAAACCTATTACAGTCATACCTCGGCTCCTGAACGCCTTGGGAGTCAAACGTTCTGGCTCCTGAACGATCGAAAACCGAAAGTGAGTGCTCCAGATTTCGAACATTCTTTTGGAAGCCGAAAGTCCGACGGGGCTTCCACGGCTTCCAATTGGCTGAAGGAGCTTCCAGAAGCCACGCTTTGGTTTCCGAAGGTTTTGGAAGTCAAATGGACTTCTGGAATGGATTCCGTTCGACTTCCAAGGTACGACTGTATTATACTGACATACATCTAGGCAGGACTGAGTTCAGCCTCCCATACCCAGGCTACCCTTACAGTAGTTAGGGGAGGAGCTACAGACCTAAGACCACATGCACCCCTTGGCCTAATTTCATAAACACTTCCTTGAGACGTCTGGAAAGAGTCTTCCATCTCTTCCTCATCAGTCTACTGGGTGAGGAGGGAGGGAGAAGGATGTCAAGGGCCAGAAATCAGATGCCTCGACATCCGCCAATGGAGACCTAAAAAGAGCCCTGCTTGATCAGGCCTGTGGCCCATCTGGTCCAGCATCCTGCTCTCACAGTGGCCAACCAGATACTCCAATGGGAAGCCCAAAAGCAGGACTACAGCACAAGAGCTCTCTCCCCTCCTGCGGTTTCTAGCAACTAGTATTCAGAAGCATTGCTGCCTCCAACTGTGGAGGCCAAGCTGATAAATTTGTCATGAATTTGTCTAATTCTCTTTTAAAGCCATCTTGGTCGGCGGGCAGTCATCACCGCCTCCTGCGGCAGCACGTTCCATACTTTAACCATGCTCTGTATGAAGAAGTGCCCTCGGCCCCCACAACAGGTCAGCGCCAAGTGAGTGCGGCCCTCATCAGGAAAAGGCCTTTCAAGGAAAAGACTGCAGGGTCCCCAAAAGAAAAGTCTCGACTGCAGCAGCCCCAGCTGCCGGGTTAACAAGGGGAGGTATTGCAATAAAGCAAACCCACACGTTCACTTTGGGTTAGTAGGGAGCAGAGAAATTCACCTGGAGTAAAAGTAAGGGAAATTGGAGCAGTCAAAAAAGAGGTGGTCTTTCAAATGGCTGCATATCAACAGTATAAAAAGAAAGCTTTGGCTTGTTTTTAAAAAAATGGTACACCAGTAGGAAATAAAGCGAGCGAGATCTTGGTGCTTTTCTACCTCTGGGAATCGATAAAATTGCAGGGAGAGACATATGGCTGCTCTTCTGAAGCATTAAGGCAGGGGGGCCTCCCTCCCACCTTGTCAGTATCTCTCAAGTCTTAGGATCACCGGCATAGCATTCAATATTAATCCTCACACATGGCACAACAGCTCTGCTCCAGCTGCTCTCCCTCCTCCAGCTGTTATTCCACACTGCCCACTTGTGGCTACTGCTCCCCACTGCATCAAAAAGAGGTTTTAATCCTAATTCATTTTGCCTTGCACCCCCCACCCCGGCGCCAAAATTATTTCCAGTACCACTGATGTGAATCCCCCCCCCCCCCGGTGCCTTATTTTCTGGTGGGAAATATTCCATTTCATACGTTCGGGGTGGAGAGGTTGTTCATTACCAACAATGAATGGATGCCAGCTGCAAGCACAGGATGAGTCGAGCTCGGCCATTTCAAAGTGTTTAGCTTCACTTAGTGATTACAAGAGAAACAAAACTGGACAAATTAAGACCGAGAGATGGGAATACCAGCCCTGTGAAGCAGCCACCATGTGGGTCAGCGCTGCCTACGACGCCAGGGGGAGGGGAGTATGAATAATGGCTTGTGGACATGTTGGTTTGCTCAGTGGCGGAGGGAGGTGGGGGGCGGTCCGCTCCAGGTGCCATCTCTGAGGGGGTGACAAGGCACCCTGCAGGGGGCTCGCTCCGCCACCATTGTGCCGCCACAGCCACGTGCGAAGGATCTGCCGCTCGTGGTTGCAGCAGTGGCGGCGGGATCCCACCGCCGTCCATACGGCGCTTGAGTGGCGCCATCAGCAAACCGCTGCGGGGTGCATGTGCGGCACCACTACATACTGTGCACGTGCATGCACAGTACACAGTAGCGCATGCGCTGTCGGGCGGTTTGCCCCACCCCCAGCACCCCACACCGGGTGCTGGTTAGCCTTCCTTCACCCCTGGGTTTGCTGGCATTTGGGGTCACCAATGGCCTTGAGCTCAAAAATATGAGAGTATCATAAGAGCCCTGGTGGATGAGGCCAATGGCTCACCCTACCTAGCATCCTGTTCTCACAGGGGCAGCCAAATGCCTGTGGGAGAAAAAGGTAAGCAGGACCCAAGCACAAGAGCACCTTCTGTGGTCTCCAACAACGAACAGAATCATTGCTGCCTCTGACAGTGGAGCATCCACAAACGAGCATCAGGAGAGGAATGCAGTTGGAGGTGAAGAGGGGAAATGCAACGGAAAGACAAGCAAACAGAATAACTGGATTTACAAATGGATATTGCCAAGACAGAACGGTGAAATGAGAGCCATGGAGTCCACGTGGCAAAGCGACCTGTCCATTCACTGGAGTGGAAAGTAGCGGCGAAAGGAGGGGCTTGCCAAGGAAAAGAGGCTTTCATCCACAGATGCAGGGTCTGCACCCTGTGGAATTGGTGTTTTCAAACTCCAGCCGCGCTTTAGACTACAAACGATGCAGAAGCCCTCCCTCCCGGAAGCGGCAGCCTGTCTGCAGACTGCAAATGATGTGGGGTGTTATGTAAGCCCGCACAAAGCCAACAGGGAAGTTCTTGGACCATTTTCAGGCATCGCGTTTAGCGCATAGGACAAGGATGTGGGAGCGGGGACACACACACACACACAGAGAGAGAGAGAGAGAGAGAGAGAGAGAGAGAGAGAGATTTGGATGATTTCTAAGTGTGGTTTTAAGATATTGATCGCCGACATTTTATGGCAATGAGCCTTCCGCCCTACTCTGCCCTGCAGTGGCAGTTTGGCCCCGCACACATAAACGGGCACTTTGATGGCTGCTGGTGCTATTAGGTTTTTATGCCTTGACTCACAAGTGCCGTAACACCAATTTAACGGCTGCTGGGAGAGCCATAGACTCTGAGACGGACCTGCGCATAGCAACTGGCTCAACAACGAATCTGCATTTGGCGTCTTTCCGCAAATTAGCTTAACTAAGATCAAACTTTACTGGCACTCCTTTGCTCATTCCATATGGTAGGAGTCCTTCGCTTGGATGCTAAAAACCAATTCGGAGAAGCTGAACTGTACATTTGAAGCGTGTGGCTTTTCCCCAAAGTATCTTGGGAACTGTTGTCTACTAAGGGTGCTGGGAATTGTAGCTCTGCGATGGGAAACTACAGTTTACTAGGATTATTTGGAAGAAACCATGCATTGTGTGGCATTTGAGCAGCCTCAGGTGTTTATTCTGATAACTTTTACGTCTACATTCAAGCTGTGTACGAACTGTACCTTTAAAGCACACTCAAAGCGCATCATTTCGCCCAAAGAATTCTGGGCACTGTAGTTTGCTAAGGGTTGCTGGGAATTGTAGCTCTAGGAATTCTACAGCCTAGAATTCTTTGAGGGAAACCATGTGCATTAAAGCCACGGTGTGGACGTGACCCGAAACTTTTTGGGGGCACCATTTGAGCACACAGTATAGGCAGTGATCACGTCAGTACCTGGAAACCCACAGCAAACACGCTAGCTGGACATTCACAGCAATCAAAATACAGTCCTTTTTACCATCAATCATATCTCCTGCCCTTAAGCCCTGTGTGGGGTTTTGTTTCAAACCATTCCTGTTCCTTGTGCTCACTAAGTCAAAGCAGACTTGGCACCCTCCAATCAACATTTGGAAACCAGGAAGGGCCGTAGCTCAATGGCAGAACACTTGCTTTGGGCACAAAAGGTTCCAGGTTCAACCCCTGTTATCTCCAGTAGATACCCCTGCCTGAAATCCTGGGGAGCCGCTGCCAGTCAGTGTAGACCATACGGAGCTACATGGACCAATGATCTGACTCAGTATAAAGCAGCTTCCTATATAACTCAGTTTAAACCCATAAGGACTAGAATCTTTATTTTATGGGAAGGGTGGTAGTGATTGTTCGAAATTTGGCAGGCGCCAGGTGTATTTTGCACCTGGCTATCAACCACTTGTGATCAAGTGAAGATGCCCAGGTGCCAGGATGGCGTCTGATGCCTATACAATCTGGAGGTGCTTGCCTGGGATTCCTTGGATCTTGACTATTTTCACACAACAGCAACACATCCTGTAGAATTCTATTATATTTTATCTGCCCAATCAGAATGAATTTCAGGAACCGAAAAGTCAAATTGAAAAATAAAAATTCCAAGCTGTGTGGCCCCAAAATGGCAATGAGCCATTCTGTTTTGGCAACTGTAAGCCTAGTTTAAATCCTAGCTCATATATCTGAGTTTCTAACACCGGTGGTAGCTCAGTGGCTTTGCATGCAGAATGTTCCAGGTTCAATTCCCGACGGCATCTCCAGGTAAGGCTGGGAAAGACCTCTGACCAGGGAGCTGCTGCCAGTCAGTGTAGACAAGGCTGATCCAGATGGACCAATAGTCTGACTCAGTACAGTGGTACTTCGGGTTACATATGCTTCAGGTTACAGACTCCGCTAACCCAGAAATAGTACCTCGAGTTAAGAACTTTGCTTCAGGATGAGAACAGAAATCGTGCTCCGGCGGTACAGCAGCAGGAGGCCCCATTAGCTAAAGTGGTACTTCAGGTTAAGAACAGTTTCGGGTTAAGAACGGACCTCCGGAACGAATTAAGTACTTAACCCGAGGTACCACTGTATAAAGCAACTTCCTGAATTCCTAACAATCCACTCCACTATTCTTGCTCACTGCGGCTGTGAAATTTAGCATACGCATCTGATGAAGGTCACCACCAACTGAAAGAAAAGCAAGGCTCCTCATCACAGCTCTTTCCCCACCATCATCCGGAGTGGTGGCCAGAATGATATAATAAAGCTATATCCTCAAAATAAAAACTGCATTAGAGGCAGAGCCATAATTTATAAAAAGCAAGGGCTGCAATGGCCCGGCTTTCGTCTGGGGGTAATGGGGCTTGGCGGGGGGGGGGGGCCCACTCTCTCTCTCCCTCCGCCTCGAGACACCCCAAATTGAGCCAGCAGCTTGAGAATGAATGCTCTCTCCTAGGTGGTCCTGTCATATTCCATTAGCTTTATCTTAACATGGTTTGTTAGATATATTTGCAAGTCTTGCCGGAATACGTGGATAAACTCCGGTTATAAAGAGGGCTAAGTGCCGCAAGCCGGTTATTTTGCAGGGCTGGGATTTATGATCTCAACTAAGTGTAGAGCGCCTGCAATTCATCAGCATCTCCTGGTTGTCGTTTTTCTAAAAGTAAACAGGAGTAAGCACTTAAAACTCAGCAACCAGTCGACGATGGGAGAAGGGAGGCCTCTTCTTGTTCTCCAGCCAAGATGTCAAGAGTTTGGGGAAGGGGGAGCGGAAATCTATTAACAGGGTGTACATTATTTATTAACCTGCAACAGGAGTCATTTGCACCTGGCAGGCAGCCAAAGCGTCACTCCGATAATGCAATTTAATATGGGGACAGTGTCCTTGCTACAAGCGCCGCACTGCCGCTCCTCAGGCAATTACGGCCCGCTATGAAGTTATGGCAAATGTTAGGAGAGAGGAGCCCACTTGTGGATAGAGATGAAGTCAGGACGGCATGATGAGCCAAGGTTGCAGAGTGGGATCCAGTATGGATGTGGCTCCAAATTATTTGGAAGAGCTCAGGGTCATGGGAAAACTTCAGAAGAGCCCTATTGGATTTGGCCAAAGGCCCTTCTGGGACGGCATCATGTTCTCGCAGTGGCCAACAAGATGCCTATTGCAAGCCTGCGAGCAGGACCTGAGCGCAAAAGCACTCTCTCCCCACTTGCAATGCCAGCAACTGGCGTATAGAGGTGTACTACAGTGGTACCTTGGATCGCAAACACCTTGATACTCGGACATTTTGGCTTCCAAACTCCACAAACCCAGAAGTGAGTGTTCCGGTTTGCGGACGTTCTTTGGATCCCGAACGTCCGACGGGGCTTCCGCAGCTTCCAATTGGCTGCAGGAACTTCCTGCAGTCAATTGGAAGCCATGCCTTGGTTTCTGAACGTTTTGGAAGTCGAACAGACTTCCGGAACGGATTCCATTCAACTTCCAAGGTACACTTTGCCTCAACAGAAGGAGAAATACTTCTGAATCCCAGTTGCTGGAAACTATAGGACGGGGGGAGCACCCATGTGCTCAAATCCTGCTTACAGGTTTCACACAGACACCTGGTCAGCCACTATGAGAACAGGGTGCTGGACAAGATGGGCCACTGGCCTGATCCAGCAGGTCTTCTGATGCTCTTACGTTGTCATCATCCTGTGCCCAGCTGTGGCTGACCGTGGCATCTCTAGAATTACTCAATTGGCAATGAAAAGGGTTTAGAAAAGATACCGGAGCATTTTACAAGACACCTTCCAAGAGATTGGCATCCGAAGCAACAGATAAATAATGGGGTATGACAAGTCCTCAATAACGGTATCACACATCAGCAGCAGGAGCTAGGTCAGCAGCCACAGAAGAAAACCCATAATATTTCAGAGACACTGAGAGCTTGAAAATCAGGAGAGCTCCTCTCATTTCCCTCTTCAACAAACAGATGTCACAAAAAACCCACAACCCCTTAAAGAGCCACTTAACTATGCTGCAAGCAGAAGCCATAAAAAAAGCTATTTTTATTTACTTATGCTGCACGACAACTTGATAACGACTTTTTAATTAAAAGCTATTTCTGTGCAACCTCTAAGGAGATAGCAGACATGGCAAGGTACAGCTACAGAAGCGCACTTGACTGGCCCTCTCTGTCGGAGCAGAAGCGAGGTGCAGACAGATAGATTAAGGGCAGAACAGTAGAGGGCCAGATCCTGGTAGCAGCAGCGTGGAAAGGGAGGTCATACTAAGGAAAGTGTCCAGGAGGAGAGAAGACAGCTATTTTTAACCCTGGGTATTTATCCAACATCACAACTTAAACAGGCAACATGAGAGCCTTGCCAGATCGCCAGCTGTTTTTCCAATGATGATTGAACTGGGTTAAAACATCCTGACAGCTTCTGACTTTTCAATAAACAAACAGACGGGATCTGTTGATATCTATAGCCTACTTATTCTTTTTTTAATTCAGCGGGAAGAAATTTATTGTGACAGTAAAAGAGGGGAAAGTCTAATCCCTGGCTCTGATCCACACCAGAAACTGGGGTCTGTTCAACAGATAATTACCTTTTTCTCTCTTTTTTCTTAAGGCTAGTTTTCCACCGTGAAGCCCCGCAATGTGGCTTACAATAGACAGAAAGAAAACATTTTAAACAGATATGGTTTTAGAAACAAATTCCTGTTTTGATTTATTTTTTATTTTTTATGATAAACCATCTAATTCAGCATATTCTGTCAGCTTTTGGATCCAATCTTGAATAGAGGGGATTTCATCACTCTTCCATTTTGCTGCGATCAAAACTCTTGCTGCCGCCGTTGCATGTAAAAAGATACCCTTCCTCTTTTGTGGAATATCCAAATCTGTTATTCCCAGGAGGTAGGCCTCTGGTTTTTTATTGAAAGAGATCTTTAGCATTTTTTGCAGTTCTGCATGTATACTCTCCCAGAATACCTGTATTTTCGTACATATCCACCACATATGGTAGAATGTTCCTGAGTCTCCACATCTCCAACAATTACTTGATACATTTTTATACATTTTTGAAAGCTTCCATGGTGTTAGAGACCATCGATGTTGCATTTTTTGAAAGTTCTCTCTAATCGTGTAACAATTTGTGAATTTCCAATTGATCTTCCATAAATTTTCCCATTGGGCCATGGTTATTGAGTGGCCAAAATCCTGGGACCACCTCACCATTGCCACTGTTACCTCCTCCTCCTTGACTCAAGGAGGAGTCGGTAAGTTTTGGAAAGAGTTTTTCTTTTAGAATTTAGATCAGATTCGAATCGGGAAATTTCTGTTGAGAACCCCTTTTGTTTGTCAGATTTAAATTTTTCAAATAACTGATGGTATTGGAACCATTCTGAAATATGGTCTCTTATTTCCTCAAAGTTTTTTAATTTTATTTGGTTATCTTCATTTTTTAGAAGTATTTTATATGTTGGCCAGCTTTCCTGAGTATTTTTCCGTTTTACTGCTATGGCTTCTACTGGAGAAGTCCACCACGGGACTTTAGGCTCCATCAGGTCTTTATATTTTTCCCATACAGCAAAGAGTGACTTTCTTATTATATGGTTGGTAAAGTTTTTATGAATTTTCGCTTTTCCATATATTAGGTAGGCGTGCCATCCCCAACGGTTGTCAAAACCTTCCAGGTCGAGGAGGTCCGAATCCTGCAACGTGCACCAATCTTTTAGCCAGGTGAAACATGCTGCCTCATAGTAAAGTTTTAGGTCGGGTAGAGAAAAGCCTCCTCTCTCTTTTATGTCTATTAAGATCAGGTGTTTAATCCTAGGTTTCTTCCCTTCCCACAGGAATTTGGAAATTTCTCTTTGCCATATCTTGAGACAACCTGCTTCGCCCAGTATTAAAAAGATTAATTTTGGAAGTACATTCATCTTTATAATGGAAATCCTACCCAGAAATGTTAATTTTAGTTTACTCCAGGTTACAAAGTTTTTTCTAATCTCTAACCAAGTTTTAACCAACTCATCCTGAAATAAGTTTATGTTCTTGGGGGTGATCCAAATACCCAGGTATTTCGCTTTTGAGGAGATTTTCAGGCCCAATATTTTTTCTAAATCGTCCTTTTCTTCTGTGGTTACATTTTTAACAAGCATTTTTGTTTTTGTTATATTCAGCTTGAAGCCTGCCACTTCTACAAATTCTTTAATCAATTCCAGCACTCTTTTCAGACTTTCTTTAGGGTTTTCAGTCATAACAAGTAGATCGTCCGCGAAGGCTTTAATTTTATATGTTTTGTTTCCCAGAGTGATGCCTTTAACAAGCTGATCCCTTCTTATCTGATTGTTCAAGACTTCCATCACCAAGATAAATATCAGTGGTGACAGTGGGCAGCCCTGTCTGGTTCACTTGTTTATTTTGCACTCCTCAGTAATTCTTCCATTGATGATCAATTTTGCATATTGTTCCGAATAGATGGCATTTATTCCTTTACAAATATTTTCTCCCAGTCTAATTTCTTCCATTAATTTTTTCATAAACTTCCAGGACACATTATCAAAAGCTTTTTCAGCATCCACCAACATAATAGCTGCTGGTTTATCAATTTTAATATCCAAATATACTAATACATTAATCACACATCTAATATTGGATTGCATAAATCGTCCGGGAAGAAATCCAGTTTGATCTTCTGCTTCTTCTAGGTCTAACCAAGCTGCTAGCTCTTTTGAGATTTTTTTCTCAATTATTTCCTCTGCATCCTCTGTTAGTCCTATGAATCTTAGGGTATTCTCCCTTCTCTGCATTTGCAACATCGCAATAGAGTCCAAAGTTGAATCTTGCTGTGCTTTCAGATCTGCTGTTTCTTTCCTTATCTTATCACATTCCCTTTTCAACTCTCTATTTTCATTTTGTAATTGTTTCTAAATGGGAGGTTTTTAAAGAATATCTGAAAAATAAATATAGTAGTTTAAATTCTGTTGCAGCATTCGAGGAACTTCAGTAATAGTTGCAAGGTAGATATAAGAAATTAGATTTAATGAGAATAAGTTTAATTATGAAAAAAAAAGTGTATTGGCAATAAGTAATATGAATTTGAAGTATGGAATAAGACCAATAGATGTTTTATTGTTTGCTAAGAATATTAAGTGTCTATGGTTATTTTTGTAATTTGTGTGTAATTCGGTATTTGTGTTTTTTGTTTGTTTTTCTTGTTGTATAAATAAAAATTTTTTTTATAAAAATTAAAAAATTAAAAAATAAACAGATATGGTTTTTAAAAGCAGTTAACTTCAAATTAAGGCCGCCCAACAAAAATAAAATCCAGAAATCAAAGCGACGCAAACCCCCGCAAAAGGTTGGCCAATCAGATTACTAAAGATTTCAATGGAGCTGCACTGTTAAGATGTTTCATGGGAGTGAAAGGAGAGGCTGTTATAGGAAAAAAGCATTGGTGGCCTCAAGCATAGATTACTGCAATGTGCTCAACCAGGGGCTGCCCTTGGGACTGATCCACACTGCAGCTAGACTCCTCCTCCTGTTTTTTAAGATCATTGTTATTATTTTAATGTATTGACCTCTCTTCACCCAAGGTCCCAGGATAGGTTAAAAAAATTTAAAATACGAAACAGTTTAAAACAAGTGACAGAAATAGAGGGGGCCCTAGAAATATACAGTGGTACCTCGGGTTAAGTACTTAATTCATTCCGGAGGTCCATTCTTAACCTGAAACTGTTCTTAACCTGAAGCACCACTTTAGCTAATGGGGCCTCTGCTGCTGCCGCACTGCCAGAGAACAATTTCTGTTCTCATCCTGAGGTAAAGTTCTTAACCCGAGGTACTATTTCTGGGTTAGCGGAGTCTGTAACCTGAAGCGTATGTAACCCGAGGTACCACTGTAGATCTCAAACGTCAAAGGCCAGGATAAAAAGTTGCCTCTTCAGTATTTGCAGTTAACCGTATCATGAAGTTACGGGCAACCAATGCAGCTTCTTCAAAACAGGGGGTATGTGAAATATAAATGGAACTCTGCTACTGGCAAGTGACCCTTCCAAGTTTGCCCTGAACAGAGTAAAATCCTCCCACCCCTTAAAAAAAGAAGACAATCTATGCCATGGGTAGACAAACTAAGGCCTGGGGGCCGGATCCGGCCCAATAGCCTTCTAAATCCGGCCTGCGGACGGTCCGGGAATCAGTGTGTTTTTACATGAGTAGAATGTGTCCTTTTATTTAAAATTCATCTCTGGGTTATTTGTAGGGCATAGGAATTCATTCATTTTTTTTCTCTTCAAAATATAGTCTGCCCCCCCCCCCCGTCTGAGGGACAGTGGACCGGCCCCCTGCTGAAAAAGTTTGTTGACCCCTGATTATGCATTGGAAGCAGATTGTAACACACAAACACACCTGCCTCCCCCCCCCCATCCGTTGTGCAAACATACGCGCACACACACTACCCAGTTGCAGCTGGAGGCACTGTCATTGCCGACACAGGTCTAAATTGAGATATGCTTCTAGATTCACTTGCACAACTGAGGACTCTCAATTTCATGTTAACCTCCATGTGGGGCTGCCCTTGGAAAATTCTGGGAAACTTCCATGCGTTGCCAGACATAATGCAGCCAGAATGCTGATGGGAGCCCGGGTGATCTGATTTTATCGCGCTGCTGGCTCTACGTGATTTGCGTGAGCTGCCAACTAGTTTCAAGGCTCAATCCAAGGTGCTCTTCTCCACCTTTAAAGCCACGAATGGCTTGAGACCTTTTCCCACATGCTCTGAGCATCATTCGGGTCCCTGCTCCAAATACCTCACAGCCTCGGGAGGCAAGGCTGATTTTCTTTGACACCAATCCTAGGGAACACTTTGCTGAGAAAAAGGACCTCGCGGGTCAAACCAGGACATGTGCTGGGCCCACAGGCCAGAGGTACCTACCGCATGTTCTCCCCAAGCATACAGCCCTTAGTGGCACCAGCTTTATTATGAAGACGGTCTGTCTGTGTCACAGCAGACTTATAGAATTGTAGAGTTGGAAGGGACTGAGAGGGTCATTTAGTCTGTGTGACGGGGGTTATTGGTTTGGTTTGTTCTTGTTTTTATTACGTACTTTGTGGTTTTATTCCATATTTTTAGGCTGCAAATCGCCCTGAGATCTTCCGATGAAGCGTGGTATAGAAATTTAAAAAATAACAGTAATAATATTAATAACCCCCTGCAATGCAGGAATCACAGTTAAGGAATCACTTATAATCTTCCTGACCCCCAAATCCTTCAACCATTGTTGAACAGACAATACAGAAGTAGGAGACACGGGTGGCGCTGTGGTCTAAACCACTGAGCCTCTTGGGCTTGCCAATCTGAAGGTCAACGGTTCGAATCCCCACAGTGGGGTGAGCTCCCGTTGCTCTGTCTCAGCTCCTGCCAACCTAGCAGTTCGAAAGCATGCCAGTGCAAGTAGATAAATAGGTACCGCTGCAGCGGGAAGGTAAACAGTGTTTCCGTGCGCTCTGGTTTTCATCACAGTGTTCCGTTGTGCCAGAAGCAGTTTTGTCATACTGGCCACATGACCCGGAAAGCTGTGTGTGGACAAACACTGGCTCCCTTGGCCTGAAAGCGAGATGAGCACCACAATCCCATGGTCGCCTTTGACTGGACTTAACCATCCAGGGGTCCTTTACCTTTTTTTTACCTTAATACAGAAGTTACCTGTCCTCACTACCTTCTACAATGTAAGCCTAGAGATGAGAAGATGATCACTGTGAACTTTTGGGGCTTGCACTGGAAACACCTTTTGCAATCCCTCATTTAGTCAGCTTTCTCTCTCCTGGTCCTAAACACAGAACACTTTCAAGACACATTGAGACTGTTACTATTGTGCAGGTAGGATTTAATCCCCTACCAGCCAATTCACGTTGGGCAAATTCAAGTGGATTTGTGGAGCTCTTGTGCAACTAGCCTGCTTCCCTAGAAGAACCGAATCCTGTGCAATAAGAAAAGCGACAATAGAAATGCACTTTGAAGTCAGTGCACTTGTTTGACACGACATCACCTCCTGCAAACAGTGTTCAGCAAACAAGATATCGGGAAGTGAATAAACTCACTCTCACACAAACACACCCTTTTATTCCTCTTCCAGGCTGATTTCAATGGAAGTCGTTTGAAACCTGGAAACCACCCGAAGACAAATGCCTTTGGTTAACTGCTGTGCTAAATCATCCATAGGAACACAGGAAGCTCCCTTATACTGAGTCAGGCCATTGGGTCCACCTAGTGCAGCGTTCTCTACAAAAATTGACAGCGGCTTTGCAGGGCTTCAGGCAGGAGACATTCCTAACTCTACCTGGAGTCGCCAGGGACCTTCTGCATGCAAAGCAGTTGTTCTACCCCTGAGCTACAGCCCTTCTCCAAAGTGTCCCAGAACCACAGGGAATGTGTAGGTTAGGAACACAGGGTGCTGGTTGGTTGGTTGGTTGGTTGGTTGGTTGGGTTTTTTTAAGTGACAGAAAAAAGAAAGAAAAGTGAGGGGGTGAACTAATATGTATATAAGAAATTCACACACACACAAATGCAATATAATATACTCTTGCCTTTACTAAAGGTGTCATGGGTTTTGAAGTCGCTCGAACTCAGGACGAAAGGGAGAAACGCACTAAGAGGAAGGCACACTTGGCAAACCCTCACCATGATCAACTCCTGTCTAGAAACCTATGTCCCCACTGTGGAAGGACGTGTGGATCCAGAATTGGCCTCCAAAGTCACTTATGGACTCACTTTTAAAACCATGTTTATGGAAGACAATCTTACTCAGCTACGAGTGATCACCAAAGAAGAAGAAGAAGATAAGATATTCCTATACATTCTTAAATAAACTGATATAGTGTTATTATCCTAATACTTATGCAACTGTTAATAGCCTACTACATTCTGTATAAACTAATTCCAAATGTTATCATGCTTATCCAAACGTTTGTGCCTGTAAGCAGTCCATTCATAAGTTGCAAGTGATGTCATATTGTCAATCCATTGATTAAAGGATGTCATATCTTTATTCTTCCAGTTCATCAAATAACAATCTCAGGATGCTGAGGAACACAGGATGGTGCCATATTGTGAGTCAAGCCATTGGTCCATCTAGCTCAGTATTGTCGACCCTGACTGGCAGCGACTATGCAGGATTTCAGGCAGGGAGTCTTTCCCAGCCCCACCTGGGATTGAACCTGGGACCTTCTGGATGCAAGGCAGATGCTCTACCACTGAGCTACAAGCCTTCCTTGTAGAACGAGTATAAATACATTTCTGATGAACAGTGATCTACTGATTGTTAAGAAAGCTAACCAATTTCAGACCTAAACGCTGGAATTAGGTAGCTAAGAAAGCTCACCAATTTCTGCATTTCAGCCTCCGAAGTAGTAATAAACTGTAAGGTAATCTCTGATGTATTTGCCAGCTCAAAACTGTCCCCTATTACGGTTTCTTGTAGAGCTTTCCAGCTCGCTTTTAACTCAAGGCTTGCAAAAGCACTCTCTGTCAAGAGTGTTAAGGTCAGGAAATCAGCTGGGACCAGCGTTGGCACTTCCACAGGGTAAGAATTCGGAACGGAAAAATCACAGGAAGAGAAGAAATTCTTCAAAACACCATTACACAAATCTGAACTGAGCACCCTCACCCGCGTACAGAACTTGTCACTTCGTGGCAAACATGATACCACTGAGCTGGAAGAGACTTAGAAGGACAGCTAAATGGATGTGGATCTTTGAAGGGGGGGGGGGACTCTGTCCTGGGGAAAGCCTGAAATTATTTGCTTTTAAAAGGTAATAAACAGGAGGCAGAACTCTGACAGCTCAAATGATTGTGCCTTCCAGATTTCTTCAGCCTTCTGTTCCTTTACATCAGGGGCGGTTAACCCCTTTCGGGCCAAGGGATTATTCCCTTTGGGGCAACCCTTCCAAGGACCACGTGTCACTGGTGGGTGGGGCCAGAGGCAAAGTGGGTGGAGCAACAAATGTAAATTCCAGCTTTGTGCAACAGCCGAGTTTCTACACACACTTGCACACTCCTCCATCCAGGCAAACAAGAAGCACAATCAGAGCTCAAGGTCATCCCAGCTATGAAAAAAAACACTCAAGCTGTGTAGCAGGGTCTAGGAGGGGTGTAGCCTCAGAGGGGTATAGCCTAGGCAGAGTTCCCTGGGCCAGAAAGAGAACTGAAGGGCCATATTCGGCCCCCACCCCTGAGATCTCCCATCCCTGCTTTATTTATACTGCAGAAAATAATGGCATTCTTTTTCATCTTTCCATATAAAATAGCAGTAATGGATATAATTATAACAACCATGTCATTTCCTTGAGTTTTAAGCCTGCTGTTCACCAGGACCGCCACAGAAGGGGTTGAGGCGTGATTCCATTTTCAAAGCGAGCTTTTGGGTAGAGTGCTTTGGTTGGGAAAGCACAGCCTCTAAACACAGATTTCTTAAAAGTGTGGTATTGGGTGGCGTACTTTACAAGGCTGCTTATATCCTGTCTTGTATTTATCATGTTATGTTTTGGGCTCTTGTTTTGGCGAGAAAAGTAGTGTACTTTTTATGTTAGTAAGAAAGTCTAAATTATCCCACGGACAAGGGAAGATACGTCTATGATTCAAGCTGCGTTCCTGGACATATGTGGGAATTCGGTACCACTAAATTCAAAGGGGGCTTACTTCCTAGTAGGCCTGCATAAGATCGTATGGTCAGGGTCACTGTCATCTTGACTAAACAACCTTCAAAAGAACCTAAGAACCTGCTGGATCAGGCCAAAGGCATCCTCTTCTCTCAGTGGCCAACCATATTCCAATGGGAAGTCTGGTAACACAACCCGAGCACAAGAACCCTCTCCCCTCCTGCAGTTTCCAGCAACTGGTATTCAGAAGCATTACTCCCTCCGACCACGGAGGTAGGACATAGCCATCACAGCTAGTAGCCAGTGATAGCCTTTTCTTCCAATAACTCATCCAATCCTCTTTTAAAGCCATCCAAGTCAGTGGCTGTCACTG
The DNA here is from genome assembly GCF_964106645.2 of Podarcis pityusensis. Classification (NCBI taxonomy): domain Eukaryota; kingdom Metazoa; phylum Chordata; class Lepidosauria; order Squamata; family Lacertidae; genus Podarcis; species Podarcis pityusensis. The sequence goes on from NC_138041.1 coordinate 23,421,805, forward strand.
CCACCTGTGGCAGCAAGTTCCATAGTTTCAACTCTGCGCTGCGTGAACAAGTCCTTTCTTTTATCTGAATCTTCCAACATTCAGGTTCATTGAATGTCTGTGAATTATAGTGTTACGTAAGAGGGAGAAACACTGTTCTCTATCAATTCTTTCCGTGCCCTGGATCATTTTGTGAACTTCTATCATGTCACCTTATCGCTAATGCTGCTGCTGCTGCCACTACCTCGTCCTGCTTGGGAAGGATGCTCCCCTGCTGGCTGTTCCTTCCCACAAGATGTGGTATAAGCAGCAACAGCACCTCCACGCAGCAGCCAGCCCAAGCGGCTCTGACCTTCAATGTACTGCTGCATACAGGCCCCTGTGTATCAAAAAAGCTACCTCAAACTGCGCCTACATTGCTCTGGGCCAGCATCAAAGAAGAAGCTTGAAGTCTCCCCAGAGTGCTTCTGAAATGAAGAGCCTGGTAACAAACTCCCTCTGCTGGTCTGCAACCTGCAGACAAAAGCTGCTCCGGTAGGAAGCGGCTGGAGTGGAACTCAAAAGCAAGATCTTGACAGTGGTATTTGGCCTCCCAAGACCCTACAAATCTCCAGCGTGCAGCAGAAAGCAATTCGGGAAGAGCACCTGCCTTGCATGCAGAAGGCCCCGGGTTCAATTCCCAGCATCTCCATTTATGGCTGAGAGAGACTCTGGGGAGCCGCTGCCAGTCAGTGCAGACAGTACTGAGCTAGATGGAAGAATAGTCTGTCTTGGTATATGATAACTTCCAATGACAGGAGAAGCTGGGGTCTGCTTTGCCTGCAGAAGGTCCCTGATTCAATCCCTGGCATCTCCAGGCAGAGCTGGGAGAGATCCCTGGCTGAAACCCTGGAGAGCCACTGCCAGTCAGTGCAGATAAAACTGCATTAGATGGATCAGTGGTCTGACTCTGAATAAAGCAGCTTTCTATGGTCGCTTTACAGCTTCAGTTACACCACTGATCTTGTTTTTCCTATTCATCACCAACGGATGCGAGTCAGGAGTGGGTCACGCCCACACCGATTGGAACTTGTACTCCTCTGATTACATTCTGTATTCATTTGTGTGCTACACAGTGCAGAAGTGTGTCTGGCATCTTTATTATACAGTTTTTGGTGAACGCTGAAGACGCGTTGCTTCACCTTGGCTTTTGGCACTTGGGGTGTACATATTTAAGACCCTGTTAGTTCTGTTTTAATCACCTTCCTTCTGGCGACTGTAAGTTGTTCTAAGCCATTTCTAACACTAGCTTTTATGTTGTTGTCACCCACCTAGGACCTTAGGGTGAAGGGGTGGGTGATAAATTATAACAACCACAGTAATAATTGACACACCTACAGTTATCTCTCACTAACACCATCAACCCTCAAGATCACGATCAATCCTGCAAAGAGGAAGACAGAAGGATGGAGAAAGCGCTTGGTCCTTGAATGTCCATAAATCAAAACCCACCAGGGGGAAAAAAGAATCTAAAACGTCATCTAGTCCAACCCCCCCCCCCCCCGGAGGCAGGCACTCTGCTGGCTGTTCAGCCTCTGGTTAAACACATCAAATGAAGAAGCCACTATCTTTTAAAGCAGTCTCTTCCATTGTCAAACAGCTCATACCATCAGGAAAATTGTGCATAAATATACTTGGGAGCACTCTTTATTCTCCTAATTATTCCAGGGAGAAATGTTCCACTTCTAAATGAGCCATTAACCTTCTGGTTTTCTGCAGAAAATCATTAATGGCCAATTTGCAGACCTTCATTCTTATACCCTGAACCATCTTTAACCTATTTCACTTCTTCCAAATACTGTACGTGCTTGAAGCCTAAGAAAGAGGTGGAATCAGGAGTGGGGAAGGTGCAGGTAGAGAACAGGTAACCAACACTGCTAGCTCTCTCTCCTGAAAAATCACCCATTCCAGAATAGCTTTTCCTTTTTTAAAAAATGAGAGGGTCACCAGGGTTCCATTATGCACATTTTCATCAATGGAGTATTGGGGCAACTCCCTTACGAGAACGGTTGACAGCGTTTGGCGCTTTTCAGTTTACAGAAAAGGTGAGTTAAAGGGGAGGGGAAAAGGCAGAGGTATATAAAATTATGCATGAAGAAAGTGGCTAGAGGAAAGTTTTTTCTCCCTCTCTCCAGCACTAGCACTCGGGGATATCCAGGGAACCTGAATGTTGGAAGATTCAGAACAGACAAAAGAAATTATTCTTCACACAGCACATAATTAAACTATGGCATTCTCTTCTACAGGAGACAGATGTTACCACCAGCTTGGATTGCTTTAGCAGAGGATGAGACAGGGCAGATGCAAGCCCCACACTAAATCTCAGTTGCTGCTGGGAATCACAAGTGGGGATAGTTGCTGTTTCACTTGGCTCCTGCTTGCAAGTGGTGGTTGGCCACTGCGAGAAGAGGATGCCACACTAGATGGCCCTTTGCCCTGATCAAGCAGGGCTCTTAAAACAGAATCACAGAACAGTAGAGTCAGAAGGGACCCTAAGCATAATCTAGTCCAACCCCCAGAAACACAGGAATCACAGCAAAAGAATCCCTGGCAGAGTCTTTTAGACAAGATTCCAACGGCAAAGAGTTGACCATCTCCCAAGGGAGTCCATTCCACTGTCAAACAACTCTCACCGTTAGGAAGTTCTTACTAATGTTCAGCCAGAATCTCCTTTCTTGTGATGTGAATCCATTGGTTCGGTTCCTACCCTCTGGAGCAGAACTCCATCTTCAGATATTTGAAGATGGCTATCATATCATCTCTCAGTCTTCTCTTCTCCAAGCTAAACAGACCCAGCTCCCTCAACCATTCCTCATAAACCTTGGTTTCCGGCCCTTGATTGTCTTGGTCCCCCTACTCTGCACACGTTCCTGCTTTTCAACATCCTTCTTAAACTTATGTTCCAAGATAAAATTAATAAAGCATTTTGGGAGGTGCACAAGGCACCGCAGATGCAGAACACCCCTCTAAGCAACATTCTAACCACAAGTACCCCAAACTTCAACAAAACACACAGCCACCTCCGTTACCTCGCAGTTGAACTCCATCTCAGCATCCATGGTGATAATCCGCACTGTGAAGGTCTTGGGCTGCTTTCTCTTCAGTGAGCTGAAACTCATGCGCGATGCAATGGCACCAGCCATGACGAAAACCCCGGGGAACCACCCCAGCTCCCAAAGGGTGCAATCGTTCCGTCCTAACTTCAGGGAAACGTTCCCAACAATGGGAGGACTGCTTGAGGGGGAGACGGACCCCTCTACTCACTGTGCAGATGCAAACACTGAGGGGTCAAATGAGAGAAACCTCAGAGAACGACTTCACCCTTCCTGGCTTTTCTGGGGGTGTTGTAGGGCGGGAGGAAAAAGCTAAGGGGTCAGCAGGACATCTAACAAGTCTCTAGGACTTGTCTGTGCCCCTCTGTCAAAGGAAAGTGTATAGGGGTGTTAAAGGATAAATGGAAATAAGGACACCTCTCCTTTCACAATGGCAGGGGAAGAGGAAATGTAAAGAAATGGGGAGGGAGAAACCACCCACGCACCTGCCAGGCCACTCTTGCTATGAACCAACAGCTGTGTTCAGCTTTCAGAAATCGGGAGATGTCCCTAGCGACCAGAAGAGATGATTTGGGGATAGTGGATGGGCAAGAGCTGAGCCTTGGCTGTGCTTAGTAAGGTTTTGCAAGTAAGGTTTTGCACTGTTGTGCAAAAGCGGGCAGGTAAGGTTTTGCAATGTTCTTTTGAGAGAGAAGAGTCTGTAAAGACACGAGTTTCCTCAAACTCCGACCAAGGGTGGGACGGGAGGATGGAGTTTTCTGTCTCAAGGCATCCTTCTGAAGAAGAAATGTGAGTGGTTTCGGTGGGGAGTTTTTTAAGGGATCCCAACTCCACAAAGCAGATGTCGCTGCGTGCAATTTGGAGGGAGGACAGAGGGCCCCTTGGGGAAAACGCTGCCGGAAAGTCAAGAAGAAGGATAATGGCAATGATAATACACAACCCCAGAAACTCAGTATAAAGGGGAGGGGTAGAATTTTGGGGCATGAAAGGGGTGAAGTGAAATTTGGGGGGGGGCTTCTAAGTGAGAAATGGTGGGAGAGTTGCAAAGGGGGGGTGACCCAAAAATTCAATATGGGAACGGGGGTGGGGGGACAACTTAGAATTCCTACTGTGAAACGGGGGGGGGGGGTATTTAGGGGGCCTATTGGGGGCAGGGGCGCCAAGGGCTGGGGGAGGGTCTCCCGCCCAGGAATGGGGGGGGAAGATGCTCCTACGAGGGAAGTTTTGGGGCGGGGAGGGGCGGCCTTCTTCTTTCGGACCCCCCAAAGTGTCCGGGGGGTGTAGAATCTCCCTGGGGCGCTTCTCTTACTCCCCACCCCCCTCCCTGACTGGGAAACTGCCCCTCACCTCAGCCATCACAGCCTAACCTGCCACTCCTCGCCACTCTCTTCCCATTGGCTGAGAGGTCCTCCCCGGAGGCGGGACGTCGGGCCTCTCCCACCTCCCTTACCCACCCCTGACGCATAGGGATCTGTGAAGGAATGAGAGAGCTGTACTTCCGGTTTCAATGCGAACGGCAGCCATTTGCGGGGGTGTGAACGAGGAGCGGGGATAAAGCGGCAGGAACCGTTTTCTATTCCCCACCCCCACCCCGAATTCATGTAGTTCTTTCATAGGTGGCGGTTCCGCACACAATGATTTCTTAGCATGTTTGCCGCTTTCCCACCCACCTCAGCACTTTCGGTAGGGGACCGGAAGTTTCTATATAGCTTTGTTAGGCTTGTGACCACCTTTAAGCACCTATGTTAGGAAGTGGGTGGGGGCTCTACGTCTTCCGCTCTCATGGATTGGTCGAGCGGCGCTGCCGTTCAGCCCGACATACACCCTCTTCCCCACCCACCCGCTCCTTGTTTTAGACCATAGAAGCTCCGAAGAGAGAGTGACCGACTCCCGCCTCGGCTTTGTGCTTGGAAAGGCGGATAGGCAGGAAAAGAGGCGGGACCGGGAATGAGGTGGCCTTGGGCGCCCCCTAGCGAAAGACAGAACGAAATGGAGAAAGTAGAATTCTGAGCAGAAAAGTTTTTATCCTCTCAGAACATCTAGAGCTCCTGGACAGGACCAGATTTAGATGAAGAGAGGCCCTAGGCTACTCCATTTGTGAGGAACCTCCCCATCCTCCACCCTCACGACTAGAAGAAAATGGAAGAGTATTTGAAATATAGTCGAGAGTGGATTTCATGCTCTTTATTCAGCTCATAGTGGTGAGGAGGAATGGAAGTTCCCCTAGAATGTCTGCTTTATATACATTACAGTGATACCTCTGGTTACATACGCTTCAGGTTACAGACTCTGCTAACCCAGAAATAGTGCTTCAGGTTAAGAACTTTGCTTCAGGATGAGAACAGAAATCGTGCTCTGGCGGCGCCGCGGCAGCAGGAGGCCCCATTAGCTAAAGTGGTGCTTCAGGTTAAGAACAGTTTCAGGTTAAGAACGGACCTCCGAAACGAATTAAGTACTTAACCCGAGGTACCATTGTATTTACACAATGGGCCCCACATGATTGGCTAATTCCGGGATTCTCTTGTAGGCCAATTAGGTTGCGGATTCACTTCCACCTGGATTGGGTGGCTCCTGTGGACCAATCAGACTGCTGCATTCTGGATCCTATTGTTCTAGGACCAATCAGACTGCTGCATTCTGGATCCTATTGTTCTAGGACCAATCAAACTGCTACATTCTGGATCCTATTGTTCTAGGACCAATCAGACTGCTGCATTCTGGATCCTATTGTTCTAGGACCAATCAGACTGCTGCATTTTGGATCCTATTCAACTCAGTACATAACAGTGTTATAAACAAAATTGAGTGACGCCAAGGATGTTGACGGGTATTTAAAATTCTGCCGATCAGAAGGTCGGGGGTTCGAATCCCCACGACGGGGTGAGCTCCTGTTGTTCAGTCCCAGCTCCTGTCAACCTAGCAGTTACAAAGCACGTCAAAGTGCAAGTAGATAAATAGGTACTTCTCTGGTGGGAGAGGGGAGACTGCCCACTGGGGAGCGGGTGGGCTGGCGAGGCCCCCTAGATTTAAAGGCCCTAGGCTTCAGCCTACTTAGCCTATACATAAATCCAGCACTGCTCGTGGATATCTATTAAGCTGAATGTCAGGAAGCTGAAGGGTCAGGACAGATAAAAGAAAGGACTCTTCTTTAACTATGGAACTCCCTCCCACAAGGAGACAGTGATGGCCACCAACCTAGATGGCTTTAAAAGAGAAATAGACAAGTCAATGTAAAGTTATAGCGCCATTCTTACAGATGAGTGTCTGATGTATTGTGTGTTCTTTATATTTTGTTGTAAGCCACCCAGAGTGGCTGGGGCAACCCAGTCAGATGGGTGGGGTATGTAATAAATTATTATTATTATTATTATTATTATTATGTTGAACTTCACCAAGAAGTGAAAAGTGGTCTGCTCCTCTTTTAAGACATCTTTGTCCAGGATTCCCAGAATTCGATCTCCCTTCAATCTCTTCAAGAAGAGCCTGCTGGATCAGGCCAAGGGCCTATCCAAGGCCAGCATCCTGTTCTCACAATGGCTGACCAGATAATACCCCCATGGGAAACCTGCAAGTGGGACCTGAGCACAAGAGCAGCACTCTCTCAACCTCTTCCCAGCAAATGGTATTCAGAAGTATAATGCCTCCCGCAGTGGAGGTGGAACATAACCTTTGGGGGCCAGCTGTGCCCCATAAATGTGCCCAGTCACCTTTTAAAGCTGTCCAGGTTGATAGCCATCACTTCATCTCAAGTGGTCCTGAGTTCCATAGTTGTAACTACACAATGTGTGAAGAATTACTGTATTTTTGCTCTATAAGACTCACTTTTTCCCTCCTAAAAAGTAAGGGGAAATGTGTGTGCGTCTTATGGAGCAAATGCAAGCTGCACAGCTATCCCAGAAGCCAGAACAGCAAGAGGGATTGCTGCTTTCATTGCACAGCGATCCCTCTTGCTGTTCTGGCTTCTGAGATTCGGAATATTTTTTTTTCTTGTTTTCCTCCTCCAAAAACTAGGTGCGTCTTGTGGTCTGATGTGTTTTATAGAGCGAAAAATACAGTACTTTCTTTTGCCTGTCCCAAATATTAATCTGAATGTTGCCAGAAGCGATTCACACTGCAGTACAGTGGTAGCTCGGGTTAAGAACTTAATTTGTTCTGGAGGTCTGTTCTTAACCTGAAACTGTTCTTAACCTGAGGTACCACTTTAGCTAATGGGGCCTCCCGCTGCTGCTGCGCGGTTTCTTTTCTCATCCTGAAGCAAAGTTCTTAACCCGAGGTACTATTTCCGGGTTAGTGGAGTCTGTAACCTGAAGCATCTGTAACCTGAAGCATCTGTAACCCGAGGTACCACTGTATTCTTTACATTCAGGGAGCGCCAAAGCAATGACTTGTGATGTACAAACAGTGCCTTTGTCAGTATCATCACACCTGGAGGGTGTGATCTGGCTCCCTTGTTTGAGCTGTCACAAATCGGTACTATGATACCTGGACTGGGGAAATGTTTACACCTGTGACACATCCTATGTGGCATCAGTGTGGTGGCCTTGACTGTAGGCTGTTTGAACTTGAAAGCGCCTCTGAGCATGTACAGAGGGCCATATGTTATTTAGCAAACCAAGCCACCAGTGCTTCAGGAGTTTTGAGGAGTCCATCTAAGGGCGTCTAGTTTTCAATAATCCCTGAGACCTGCTAACACCTCTCTTTTTTACAATTTAACCAAGTGGGCTCAGTGTGGCTGAAACAGGACTAATTATGGTAGTATCGTGGGCCGGAGCTTCCTCCCTCTTGACTTAACCATTTCTTACCTCCAAGCTTATTAACGTCAGGCACCCAAGCATGGGGAATTTTGCATGAGCGTCAGAGGGTTGAACCTGTGAGGTTCTTTTCGGGCGATTCGCAATCAGTTCTCCATGGCTGGTGCAAGGCAATTGATCCAATTATTTCAATGACTTGCCTATAGCTCCTCCATCGATCTCCTGCAACGGGGACGCTTTATTGAAACCCAGCCAGCGTGCTGTTCCAAAGAGATCTGTTTCCCTTAAAGCACATGCTAAGCCTCCCAAGTGGATGCTGTATCTTCCCGATTGTCACCATGGGTCATTTACAAAGTCAAAGGTATTAAAGGCTTTCATAATTCACTTCCCCAAGCTGGCCAGCACAGCGTTGAAGGTGCAGACCAAAGCCTTGTCTGCGAGCCATTTGTAACATTCTAATCCATGATTAACTTCCTGGCAGAGAGATGCCGTCATGTGCCATATATGCCGTAAGCCCGGCTCTTAAATTATATGCAGTAATGTTGCCCCAGGTTAAATCCGGGAGCCAGTGTGGTGCAGTGCTTAGAGTGTCAGACTAAGACCTGAGAGACCAGGGTTCAAATCCCCTCCTGGCCATGAAGCTCACTGGGGTAACCTGGGGCCATTTGCTGCTTCTCTCAGCCCAACCAACCTTGCATGACTGTTGTAGGGATAATAATAATAATAATAATAATTTTTATTTATACCCCGCCCTCCCCAGCCAAGACCCGGCTCAGGGCAGCTAACAAACAATAATAAAACCAAGTTGATTAAGATACAATTTAAAAAACAAGATTAAAATACAACATTAAAACATTAGGATGCAGCCTCTTTACAGGAGGAGAAAGGAAAAAGAAAGAGGGGGAGGGAATCAAACTGATTCTAAGCCAAAGGCCAGGTGGAACAACTCTGTCTTACAGGCCCTGCGGAAAGAAATCAGATCCCACAGGGCCCTGGTCTCATGAGACAGAGCGTTCCACCAGGCCGGAGCCAGTGTTGAGAAGGCCCTGGCTCTGGCTGAGGCTAATCTAACTTCCTTAGGGCCCGGGACCTCTAGGGTGTTGCTATTTATGGACCTTAAGGTCCTCCGTGGGGCATACCAGGAGAGGAGGTCCCGTAGGTCCGCATCAATCGCCTTGCACCAGCCTTGGAGAACTGATTGTGATGACCATGTACGTCACCCTGAGGTCCTTGGAGAGAAAGGTAAGATACAAATGCAATGACATCAATCAGTTCTCAGCATCTCCAAGCCGGGCTGGGAATATCCCTGCCTGTAACCCTGGAGAGCTGCTGCCAGTCTGTGTAGGTAATACTGAGCTAGATGGACCAATAGGTCTGACTCAGTGGAAGGCCGCTCCCTGTGTTTTTAATGTAGTTAAACATTTGCTGCTCAATTACTCAGAGGCACCGTTTAAAATCAATTCATCTTATCCATTAAGTGTCGTAGCCCTGCTATGATGCCCCATACCAAAGAATGCTGAAGGCTTTTTTAAAAAATTAAACAAAATTGTTCCTTTTTTATTTATTCACTTGCTTATGTTTCCAGACTTCGTCTTCTCCACCGGATCACAAGTCTCTGTTTCTGGCTCTCATCCAAATATAATATATTAAGCGTTATTACCGAGAAAGCTCTGTCTGGACCAAAACAATTTGATTTTTGCAGAGAGAGAAAAATGACTTTGGACTTTATGCATGAGAACCAGAAGCACGTATGGGTCTCAGGACATCAACATTTGATTGTTAGCCAAGGGGAAAGCTTTAATATGGGGGTAATATGGGGGTAAAGGGACCCCTGACCATTAGGTCCAGCCGTGACCAACTCTGGGGTTGCGGCGCTCATCTCGCTTTATTGGCCGAGGGAGCCGGCGTACAGCTTCCAGGTCATGTGGCCAGCATGACTAAGCCGCTTCTGGTGAACCAGAGCAGTGCACGGAAACGCCGTTTACCTTCCCGCCGGAGCAGTACCTATTTATCTACTTGCACTTTGAGGTGCTTTCGAACTGCTAGGTTGGCAGGAGCAGGGACCGAGCAACAGGAGCTCACCCCGTCGTGGGGATTCAAACCGCCAACCTTCTGATCAGCAACTCCTAGTCTCTGTGGTTTAATATGGGGGTGCAGAGCCTTTTTTCAGCTGGGGGCCGCATTCTATTGTGGACAATCTTCTGGGGGCCACATGCCAGTGGTGGGCGGGGCCAGAAGCAACAGTGGGCAGAGCAATCAATGTTGACTTTGCCTTTGGTACAGTGGGCTAGTTTCTACACAAACACATGCATGCACACACAACACTCTCTATCCTTCAAGCAAGAGGCACAATCAGAGTTCAAGGACACCGTCCAATGAAGCAGAACATCCAAGCAGGGTGCAGGAGGGGATGTGGCCTGGGGAGAGTCCCAGGGCCAGACAGAGAGGCTTGGTGGGTCATGTTGTGCCCCTAGGTTTGATGGTCCCCACCTCTGGTTTTTGGTACAAAGCAGGATCAGTGAGGGGTGTGGCCTGAGGGGCGTTCAGAGGGCCAAATAAAGAGGGCTAGAGGGCCACATTTGGTCCCTGCACCTGAGGTCCAGATCCTCAAAGTGCCCCTATTTTCCAGGGACAGTCCTGGATTTACAGAATCTGTCTGAATTGATCCTGGAATGACCCTTTTTTCCTTAGGACGTCCCTATTTTCATCGGAGAAAAGTTGGAGGGTAGGGAGTTATGGAACTCCTGAGCCAAGGAGATAAGTAACCAAAGGAAGCCCTCTTTTATTATGGTTTTTTAATGCATGTTGAAAGCTACCTAGAGTGCCTGGGGCAACCCAGTCAGATGGACAGGGTACAAATAATGAAATTATTATTATTATTATTAATATTATTATTAGTGCTTTTTTCTAAAAAAATGTTTAGGGGTATTCTTTTCCTACTCATATTGAAATACTAGCCCTCAAAGAGGTCAAACTTAGATTCACAAAATGTTTAGGGGTATGTGTACCCCTGCGTACCCCCAGAAAAATACCACTGATTATTATTATTATTCTAGAATAGGATGTCCCTGTTTTCATCGGAGAAATGTTGGAGGGTATGTAGGTCTCCCACCCCGGTTTAGCTGATTTTATTAACTAAATGGGGCCAAATGGGGAGGCCTAGTGGTCCTGGTCAGTCCTGCAGACCAGATCCTAGCTAGTCCTATGGGTCAGAGCCAGAGGCCAGTTAGCCTATGGGTCAGAGGCCTAGCTAGTCTCGCATCCTAGAGGTTCCCCACCACTGGGATACAGGGTGGCAGTTTCAGACTAGCAGAGTTTAGTTTCAGGTGGCAGCTCAGATTCTCCAGAGGCGCCTGAGGGCTCTGTGAAGGGGCACCGATCTCTTCAGAATCAGGCTCTTCCCTGAGACGCCCATTGTGTTTCTTTGGCCAATCCCCCAATGTGGGTCACCTTCCTTAAGAATAGAGATAATTCACTTTCTTCAGGAGCTTTGCCAAGAGCAATTGAAATTCTCCTTTCCCTGAGAATAGAAAAAGAATTAAGCCCAAGAGTGGATTTGTCAATGTCAGACTTCATTTTCTGCACCCAGACATCCTTTTGCTCCCGTTTAAATTGAAATGCAATTGCTGGACCAGACTCCTTTTTCTGTTTTCCTTCTCCTGTCTCCCGCTCAATGACTGCGTGTCCTGATTTTTGTGTTTTGTCTTGAACATTTCAATCCGCAGGAAGCCAGAAAATGTATTTATTGGTGGCTCTTTAATAAATACATATTTAAGTTGCTAGACATTTTTAAAGGATTCAAATGAGATGATTTACAAATATGTATATAAATCTTAGGAAACATGTATACAAATCTTGGGATAAGCCTTGATTAAAAATTCATTTCCAGAGGATTACTCAAATCAAGTTGTTTATTTGGGATTGCTATATTATGTTTTGAATTAGATTACCAGTAAGCTACACTCGGGGGCCTTTGCTATGTATTTCTGTTATAATTATTGAATTGCCATCTTTGCTTGCCTCTTGATTTGCCGGTATTTTGCTGGAGGTATTCAGTCTCACACTGGACCTTTAGGCTTGCAAAAGTAAGGTGGATCAAAAGGCTCTGTCACCCTCAAGCAGCAAATCCTCCTCTTCTTTTCAGATAAATTTATTGATTTTAACAAGGCAGACAAAAAGAAAATTGATTAGACTGGCGCAGCACCGTGCAATACACTGCAAACTCTGCAACACCCTTCCACACAATGCTCACGAAGCAGAAAATAGTGGCAAGTTTTAAACTAGAGCTTGCCGATCAGAAGGTCGGTGGTTCGAATCCCCATGACGGGGTGAGCTCCCGTTGCTCAGTCCCTGCTCCTGCCAACCTAGCAGTTCGAAAGCACACCAGTGCAAGTAGATAAATAGGTACCGCTCCGGCGGGAAGGTAAACGGCGTTTCGGTGCACTGCTCTGGTTCGCCAGAAGCGGCTTAGTCATGCTGGCCACATGACCTGGAAGCTGTACACCGGCTCCCTTGGCCAATAAAAGAAGATGAGCACCGCAACTACAGAGTCGTCTGCGACTGGACCTAACAGTCAGAGGTCCCTTTACCTTTAAAGACCCATATATTTAAGCAGGCATTGTTGGGCTAATAAGATTAACTTTTTTTATGTATGCTACAACAGCAGCAAGAATACTTATTGCTAAGTACTGGAAGACACAAGATCTACCCACCCTGGAAGAATGGCAGATGAAGGAGATGGACTACATGGAACTGGCGGAAATGACTGGCAGAATCCGAGACCAGGGAGAAGAGTCGGTGGAAGAAGATTGGAAGAAATTTAAAGACTATTTACAGAAATACTGCAAAATTAATGAATGTTAGAATGATGTCAGAATGAAGTTAAGTGGTTTTAGCAGCAATGTTATAAAGGAGTATGTAAAAATGGATTGTTAATAGGTGAGAATTTTAAGTTATAATATATTAAGTTAAAGGATTAAGATAAAAACAAAGAGGGAAAGGATTTGCTGAATTAACTAACTGAACTGGAATACAAAAAAGGGAGGTTTGAGGAGGTCAGGGAAACAAGTGAACGAAAGATAAGACATGGAAAGATTGATTTGTTTTTAAATGTTTTTATTTTTCTGTATTTTGTATTTTTTCTTTTTTTTCTTTTTCTTATTTTTGTAACCTTTTTTGAAACTTTAATAAATATCATTAAAAAAAAAAAGATTAATCACACTATTCTGTTTTGTTATTTATTGATATTTAACTCAATGTTTCATCAATGGCTTCTCTGTTTTTACCGATGTATTCCTTTGTATTTGTTTTAGTTGCATTTTTCATTCTCTTTTAAAAAATACCTTTTTGTGTTTTATGTAAACTGCTTACGGGTGTTATAGAAATTCTAAGGTCTCAAATATAGAATAAATGTTGATAATTGCACAAGGTAAACACACACACATAAGTATATACACCACATGTCTAAAATAGTACTGGAGAACAATCCAAAAGCCATCTTTGCTCTCCTAAAAACTAAATATTCCCTCTGCCTCCTTAATCCCCCTTGCCTGAGAACAGGTAGGCAGCTAGCAACCAAGAAAAGTTCCTGAAGGGATTCCTCTCCTATATCTATGAACCTCCTTTGTATTGCCATTGTTCGTCCAGATGCTCTGCATTGAGGGATATCTGACATGCATCCTGATTGTCTTATGCTAATGTTTGTGTAAACTGTGTCTGGAACTACCGGTATGTAAAACTTCCTAAATATTCAGGAATAATACACCTTGGCCAGCATGAGCCACAGCAACCCCACTTTCTGTGAGATGTAATTTCTGACTGTAGAGAGGATGTCCCTCTTCTCCACGCCAAAATGCAAACGATTAAAAGAGATGTTTCTTCTGGGCTCTGGATCTCTCTTGCCTCCTTGCTAGGAGTGGAGGGAGCTCTGTTGCAACAGAAAAATAAAGATCTGCCTTGCTTTCACTGCCTCCTGCCTCCATCCATTCATCTCTGACGGATCATGGACTTAGGGGAGTCAGTCCCTTGGGGAGTTGGGCAGCAAAAGCCAACCACCCCTGTTTTTCTATATCAGGGATTTCGCGTATGAAACAACAGATAAATACTGATGATGATGAGTGCTAGCGTTATGAGATCAGCTTTCCCAAGCAAGCCAACCGTTCCTCAAACTAGCTGGAATTTTGTTTATTGGCGGGCGCGGATCACTAGTTATATTAAGCAGCGGCAAAACATCAGAAAGTTAAAAAGTCCTTGGGACAAAGTTTAAAACCTGTGAAGCTAAGGCACCAAGAATGCTGTTGAACTCACAGGAGAACAGCTTTTCCCCAGTGCCATGCATACTTCTGCAAACTTTTGTCGTGTTGCCTTTTCTCTAAACTTAAAAAAAAAAAAGCCCCAAACGCTGCAACCTTCGAAGCATTTCCCCCGCCCAAAGAATTCTGGGCGCTGTAGTTTGTGAAGGGGCAGCCGGCCATTGTAATTCCGCGAGGGGTGAACTACACGGCCCAGAATCCCTTGCGGGAAAGCGTGCCCTTCGAACGCGCTTTAAAGGGATGGCGTCAGGTGGCTAGTCCGTATGAAGGCTGCCGGCCGCTGACGCCCCCTTGCGGCTGTAAGGAGACCCCAGGGGTCCCTCCCACGAGCGGGGGGCGTGTGCCGCATCGGAGCACCGAGATCCGCCCCAAAGCGTCGCTGCGGCGGCGGCGGCGCCTCCTCTTCCCTCCTCTCGTCCGGGTCTTGCTGGAGCCGCGGGCGAGAGCGAAGATGGCGACGTGGGCGTGCGGGATGCCGGCGCGGCGCTTGCTGCTGCTGGCGGCGCTGCGGGGCGGAGACCCTTGCCTGGCCCGCGGGAGCGGCGGGGGCCGGTGAGCAGCTTGCCCTCCCCTCCCCACCCGGAGCCCACCCCCGATGCTGCCTTGCGCACTTCTCCATGCCCAAAGTCTTGCGCCTTTGGTTGCGCCACGGGCGCTCCCCGGGTGGCAAAGGGTTAATCTCCAGGAGGCTGGGGGGGGGGGGAGATCAAGCCTTCCTTAGGATCGCAACAAACCCGGGAGGAAGGAAAAGGATCGTTTTCACTTTGCGCCCTTGGAGGGCTGGTGAGGCCTGGCCTTGGAAGCTCTTAAAACGCAGTGGACTTTGGGGTCGTATCCAACATTGGGGTCCTACTCCTAGGAAGCCCATTGAAATGAATGGACGTTACTTAACCTAGTGCCATGAACTTCAAGGGGCCTGCTCTTGACTTGGTTGGATGCAACCCTGTTTTAAAATGCTCGTTTGCTTGATTCTTGCAAGTTTTGAGAGTCTTCTCTTTTCCCCACTCTCCTGTCTGTCATGGATGCTTCAGCTGAGATTTCTGCATTGCAGGGGGTTGGACTAGATGCCCCTTGGGTCCCTTCCAACTCTTAAGAGTCTATGATGCCTTAGGCTGCAAAGCTAATCCCATTGACCTGCAAGTAAGCCCCACTGAATCCAGCAGGATTTTTGTCTGAGTAGATGGACTTATTAGGCTTGTGCTGTAAGTAACAAATTATTTCGAAAGCTGGAATTTTGGACTATAGATTAGCTATGAGCCCTTGGCTAACAGGTCAGTCTTTTCCAACTTGGTGCCTTCCAGCAGTTTTGGATCCAGCTGCCACCAACCCCAGCATCTTATGGCTGGAGGGCACCAGGTTGGGGAACCCTGGTGTCCATGTTCACATAGTCACAGCCCCTGAAGGGGCCAGTGGGAATCCTGTTGAGTTAGCCGCGCCTCCCTGATGGATTGTTTACCATCTATTTTCTGAAGTTAATGAATGACCAACGTTGGTGCAAAGGTCTTGGCTGCAAAGAAAGGGTCTCTCCCCCCCCCCCTCTTTATTTATCTAGTTGCCATCTTAGATAATGGTACCCGTTGCTCGGTAGAGCTGTGTTTGAGAGAAGCCGTTCATTTTTTATTTCGCAGCTTTTGCAGATAGATATTTTATTTTTACGTGGGGAGAGCTTAAGAGAGAGAAGGTTGATCAGAATGTCTATATAAGCATATTTGTACCATAAACTTCCCTTTCATGTCAGTTATCCATACAAACAACCTTGTGAGGTAGTTCTGTATTATTATTCTCCATCTCCTAGATTTTTTTGGGGGGGGGGGAAGAGGTGAAATGAGGGGTCTGTCCTGATTCACATTTCACTCTATTTCACAAGATTTATATACCGATGGATTGTAATAACAACTCAAAGCAGTTTGCAAAAAGAGCAAAACGTTAAAATTACCATTAATTAAAAAAAAACTTTTAAAATAATTTTAAAATGAACAATAAGGTAAAAAGCAGGTTAAAACAGATGTTGACATTCTGCATGTCTGGATAGGCTTGCTGGAACAAAAATGTTTTCAGCTGTTCCCATTTCACAGCTGGGAATGAAGCTTGGAGCAATCTGGTACACGAAACTAAAGTACCGTATTTTTTGCTCTATAGGACGTATCGGACCATAGGAGGGGGAGAACAGGAAAAAAATAATTCTCCCCCTCTCTGCTCAGCGCCCCTTCAGCGATGCGGCAGGAGAAACGGAGCCCCTTCCATTTCTCCTCCCACTTCGCTCAGCGCCCCTTCAGCGATGCGACAGGAGAAACGGAGCCCCTTCCATTTCTCCTCCCACTTCGCTCAGCGCCCCTTCAGCGATGCGGCAGGAGAAACGGAGCCCCTTCCATTTCTCCTCCCGCTTCGCTGAAGGGGCGCTGCGCAGAGAGAGAAAACTGTGCAGCGCTTCTCCAGCGAAGCGAAGCCTGGAGAGCAAGAGGGATCGGTGTGCACCGACCCCTCTCACTCTCCAGGCTTCAGACGGCTATCCGCAAGCCTTCGGAGCGCAGCGGGAATTCCTGCTGCGCTCCGAAGGCTTGCAGATAGCTGCCTGAAGCCCCCGGAGCGCAGCGGGGGGCTTCAGACGGCTTCAGCGAAAGCAACGCGAAGCCTCCGGAGCGCGGGGGGAGCTCTCCCTCTGTGCTTCAAACGCTTTGCGTTGCTATCGCTGAAGCCAAGGAGCCTGCATTTGCTCCATAAGACGCACACACATTTCCCCTTAATTTTTGAAGGGGGAAAAGTGTGTCTTCTAGAGCAAAAAATACGGTAAACCAGTAGCATAGTTTTCCAAGATGCAAAATGCTCCATTCATCCTCCACCAGCTCGTTTTTAAGAGCCCATGCGAACTGATGCAGAATTATCCACGACACAAGGGCATAATAACTTAAAACAAGGAAGGCTACTTGCTTCAGAACCCTTATGCTGATTATGCAGGGACTGAAATTCATTATTTGCCTTTGAGAAGTAATGAATTGACATTCATCCTGTTCCTTGGTTGCCTGGAGGTGATTTCTCACTCGCCATAGGCAACCAGGCGAGTAGCAATTCAGAAACCTGGTCCAGATGTTTTGCTGCGAAGGCTGCCATCTCCTCCCTTTGGTGGGTTGCCTTTCTGACACCTGCATTTTCTTTCAGGGAGTACTCCAAAGACCACGAAAGCAGCTGGTTCCGTTCCCTCTTTGTCCACAAAGTGGACCCCCGAAAGGATGCCCATTCCAACCTCCTGTCAAAGAAAGAGACCAACCACTTGTACAAGATCCAGTGTGAGCCGCCACCCCCCTCGTCCCTAAGCTTGCTTTCCCCTCTGCTCTTGTCGTAAGCCTCTGTGTTGCTTTCTGCACGGGTGAGGGCCAAGGGCTGGTCCGCGGGTAAGGACTGTAAGCAGCAGCAACAGATTTCGCATCTTCTGTTCAGCAGAGCAGCTTGGGGAGGTGGGTGATCGACGAAGAGCCTTCCATGCTTTGCGTAAAAACCATGGAACCTTCTTGGTGCAGAACTTTGGCTTTCTGAAAACTTAAATATTTTTAAAATGTCCCCCAAAAACAGTACTTCTGTCTTGTCAGGATTCATCCTCATCTAGAAAGTCTCTAGTCCAATTAGGTCTCTCCAGATGTTTCTCTGGATCTGGGGAGGCTGTCTCAATTGATGGTTGCCTCTCAAATGGGAGATGAATGGATGTCAGGTGTTGTAAAAGGATGAAGGAGAAAACGCTGAAAATTAAGGCATTGGTTGGGGGGTGGAGCAAGTCAGGTTTCTCAACCTCATGATTACAGAAACTACGTTGACAGTCTCTGTTGTCTGTGATATAGTGACTTTTTGCGGCCTGCTTCCAACCAATCTCCTATCAGCGTCCATGGCAGACTTACTCAAACCACCCTCCCACTGCCCAATCTGTTCCTTGCCTCCAAGAAGTTCCAAATTCTGTGCAAGATGCAAATACTAAACAAACAGGCAAACAGACAGACATTCAGAATTATGTTAGGCAGGAATAATGCACACAGAATAATCTTCAAATATCTGAAGGGCTGTCACATGGAGCAAGCTGTTTTTCTGCTGCTCCAGAGAGATAGGACCCCCAAACCAATGGATTCAAACAACAAGAAAGGAGATTCTGACAAAGCGTTCAGAAGAACGTTTGAAGTTGTTTGGCAGTGGAATGGGCTCCCTTGGAAGGTCATGGCCTCTCCTTCATTGGAGATTTTTAAACAGGGGTGGGATGGCCGTCTGTCAGGGATTCTTTAGCCATGATTCCTGTCTCGCCAGGGGTTTGGACTAGATGACCCTTGGTTGCCTTCCACCTCTACAGTTCTAGGATTCCATTTCAAAAATAAAAACACCCTGTTGCCATTACTTGAGAATTTGAGAATAGGATCCGGATTCTGGAATAGAATCTGGATTCTTGATGCGTCTTTTATCTGGACAGAATACTTGTTGCTTCAGGAAATGTATTGTTATTTATTCGGTGCAGAATGCTTGCTGTGGGGCAGCCACGAATTTCCCTGCTAGATCACCAGGGGAACGAGTTGGTCCTGTTCAAGGAGACTGTTTTGCTGCAGGCTTCCTCCGCTCTTCCTCCCTCCCTCTTACTTTGCATTTGATACTAAGCCAAACGCAACTGTTTCCTTTGTCATTTCAGTCCACAATGTGAAACCTGAGTGCCTGGATGCCTATAACAGCCTGACGTAAGTCTCTCCCGCTGTCGGGAATTCTGAGATTGAGAAGAGAGGTTATTTAAAAGGCCTAACGACAGTATAGGGCAATTCAGTAGTAAAACTCCACAAGCAGGCATTTTGCTGCAGGGTTCAGGGAGCCGTCCAGTACCTACTCCATCTTCCCGGAGACTCCATTCCTTTTAAAATATTTATTTATTTATTTGGTTTTTCAGATTGAAATTTTACAGAGATATATCAAGCGTAAATCGTAAAAACAAGGTTCCAAGGAATCTCCTGGACTTCCATCCTCCCCTTTGTGGGTCCTATTATTAATCATTTCCTCTGGCATCTTTTATGATGAACCAAATCTTTTACCTCTTCCATTATGTCCAAAATTCACCCTTATTCGCTACAAGTGATATTCTAGTCCTACTAACAATTTTAACTGTTTACGGTGGTCTGACAACTACAATAGCTAGAGGTGTATTAAATTGTGGGGGGAGAGAGAGAGAGACGCTTCTCAACTTTTCATAATACTAGGTCCTCTTGTGAAGGCAGCTGCCTTCACAGGCAGGGAGTTCCAAAGTGTCGGTGTTTGGGGGAATTATAGGGACAGAACTACCCAAACTTTATAGAAATTTATTCATGTATGCGACTACAGTGGCAAGAATGTTACTTGTCCCAAAAATGGAAAGAACAAGAAGTCCCAGAGAAAGAAGAATGGGTACAAAAACTTACGGAATATGCAGAAATGGCAAAACTTACCAGGAAAAAAAGAAATCACGATAACAACCTTTTTATAAAAGAATGGAAATTGTTTATTGATTATTTACAAACAGATAATAAGAACATTGGCAGGATTATTGTAATAACCTGCAGTTTTATAAGAGTATATGTTTAAAGTAGATGAGTAAATTAAGTTAATTTGTAATATGCGTGGGGGGGGGAATAATTTAAGCAACCGCAGAAAGGGGGGGGGGAGGAAGTCATGTTTTGAAATGTTAAAATGATTGTAAAATTATTGAAATGTATAAAACTGAAAATCATAAAAAACAAAAGTAAAGGTGCTGCCACACAAAAATATTTAGTTTTTACAAATGCGGAACAGACATTATGTGATACTTGTAACAGTGCCATTTCTGCCGGTCAAAGTGGTTGTGGGGACATACGTATGTGGACTAAGGTGATGCTATAGGTATTGTTATTCATAATTGCTGCTAATAATAAATGTGAGCCTTGGCTATCCCCACCTTGCCTGTCAATTCCATGTCTGTTTTGCAGGGAGCAGGTACTTCCAAAGCTGCACTCGGACTCGGACTACCCCTGCGACCTGGTTGGCAACTGGAATACTTGGTATGGTGAACAGGACCAGGCAGGTGAGGGGGCAGGGCCAACCACGCAGGGTGGGTTTAGGGGCCTTCGAGTTCTGCCTTGACAGAAAGTTCATTGCATATGACTCGGGGAGCCGTAGCGATTCAGCCCTTTCTCCCCTTCCATCTTTAAAACAAACAAACAAACCCATAATCCATGGGTAGGCAAACTAAGGCCCAGGGGCTGGATCCGGCCCAATCACCTTCTAAATCCAGCCCGCGGACGGTCTGGGAATCAGCATGTTTTTACATGAGTAGAATGTGCCCTTTTACAGTGGTACCTCGGGTTACATACGCTTCAGGTTACATACGCTTCAGGTTACAGACTCCACTAACCCAGAAATAGTATCTCGGGTTAAGAACTTTGCTTCAGGATGAGAACAGAAATCGTGCTCCGGCGGCGCGGCAGCAGCGGGAGGCCCCATTAGCTAAAGTGGTACCTCAGGTTAAGAACAGTTTCAGGTTAAGAATGGACCTCCGGAACGAATTAAATACTTAACCCAAGGT
This sequence comes from Podarcis pityusensis, assembly GCF_964106645.2. Classification (NCBI taxonomy): domain Eukaryota; kingdom Metazoa; phylum Chordata; class Lepidosauria; order Squamata; family Lacertidae; genus Podarcis; species Podarcis pityusensis. The sequence continues at coordinate 23,442,488 of NC_138041.1, forward strand.
ATCACTGTATTTAAAATGCATCTCTGGGTTATTGCTGGGGCATAGGAATTCGTTCATTTTTCCCCCCTTTTCAAAATATAATCTGGCCCCCCACAAGGTCTGAGGGTCAGTGGACGGACCCCCTGCTGAAAAAGTTTGCTGACCCCTGCCGGTGTAATCCATTAGCCACTGCCTCTAATCAGAACCTCCATGTGCAAGAGCAGTACATCCACAATTACTACATGCTGTGTGCATTCCCTAAGGAGGCCCTTGAGATTCAGCCCTTCCTCCTCCCAATAAAAAAGGGAATTTCAGGACTTGATCAACCACAATCACCTGTATGCAAAAGGGGTGCTCTAGCAGTGAGCCACGTGGGTAATCGCTTTCAAATGGGGTTTCTTGCCTATCCCTTTGGGCTTGCAAGGATTTGAGGCTCTTTTCTTCTTGTCCTAGTGCATCTCTGGCGATTCACCGGTGGCTACCCGGCCCTCGTGGACTGCATGAACAAGCTGAAACAGAACCAGGTACCAAGCGCAGGTCTCTCTTCTCCAGATGTACTGTTTGTTGGGAAAACACCAGGGAACTGCGTCTTCCCCTCCAAAGCGCCCCACGGGATGATTCATCACCCTTCTGTCCTGAGTCGCTACTGCGACATATATCTGAAGATATACGCACACACAAACATAGCAGAGTTCAAAGAAGAAGCTGGACTTCAGGTGTAGAATTCTAAGCTAATTTATTATGTACAAGATCAAATGTTACAGAACAGAGGAATCATGGCTCCTCTCTCCTTCTCATCCGAGAGAGAACAGAAAATGCAATAGCACAACATAACGGAACAGTGTACAGTGGTCCTCAGGTTAAGAACTTAGTTCGTTCCGAAGGTCCGTTCTTAACCTGAAACTGTTCTTAACCTGAAACATCACTTTAGCTAATGGGGCCTCCTGCTACCGCACCGCTGGAGCACGATTTCTGTTCTCATCCTGAAGCAAAGTTCTTAACCTGAAGCACTATTTCTGGGTTAGCGGAGTCTGTAACCTGAAGCGTATATAACCTGAAGCGTATGTAACCTGAGGTACCACTGTAAACTGATCTTCCGTTCTCATGACTCCAACACACTGGAATGTCAACCCAGACATGTGAGGAAAACAGTCACACATCAGCAGCAACGGAGGAATGAAATCTCAACACTTCTGGCAAGCCGACGGTGCCAGTGCCAGGCCACATCTGGCTAGCTGGTCTCTGCAGCAAAGAGCCAGCAGCAATCTTAATGGCACAGTTGGGTAGCCAAGGCGATGCCTTCCAGATGTTGGGGTCCCCAACTCCCATTGGCCCAGCCAGCATGGCCCTCGATCAAGAATGATGGGACATCTGGAACCTGCCTACATGGGAAGGCTGCCTTGAACTGAGTCAGACCTTTGGTCCGTCGAGCTTAGTGTTGTATACTCTGACTGGCAGCAGCTCTCCAGGGTTTCAGAGAGGGAGTTTCTCTCAGCCTAACATGGAGATGTTCTGGGATCTTCTGCATATATAGCAGATGCTCTACCACTGAGTTGTGGCCCTACAACATTGATTACCCTCTGGGTAGAGTGTTAGGCTTGTGCCTCTGACCCCTGGTTCAAGTCCCTGGCTAACTATAATAATTTATTATACCCCGCCCATCTAGCTGGGTTTCCCCAGCCACTCTCGGTGGCTCCCAACAGAATTACCATATTTTTCACTCTATAGGACGCACTTTTTCCCCTCCAAAAATGAAGGGGAAATGTGTGCGCGTCCTATGGAGCGAATGCAAGCTTTCGCTGAAGCCTGGAGAGAGAGAGGGGTTGGTGAGCACTGACCCCTCTCACTCTCCAGGCTTGCGGATAGCAGCAAGCTCTGGGAGCGAAGGCGAGGTTGCGCGTAACCTCGCCCCCACTCCCAGACCCGTTCTGGGGGCTGGGGTCGGGGGAAGCTTGGGCTTCCCCCGCCCCAGCCCCAGCCCCATGGCTAAAAAGGAAGCCAAGACAGCTAGCGGGATCTATCCCGCTAGCTGTCTTGGCTTCTGCCAAAGACGTGCGCTGCCTCTCCCGGCTGGAGAGGTTGTGCGTGGCTAAAGAGGAAGCCAAGACAGCCATCGGGATGGATCCTGCTGGCTGTCTTGGCTTCTTTGCTCTTTGGGGCTTGGGGGGGAAAATAATTTCCCCCCCTTTATTTCCTCCCCCAAAAAACTAGGTGCGCCCTATAGAGCGAAAAATACGGTAAAAGCACAATAAACCGTCAATCATTAAAAACGTCCTGATACAGTGCTGCCTTCAGATGTCTTCTAAAAGTCAGATTTATTTCCTTGACATCTGATGGGTGGGCGTTCCGCAGGGCAGGCGCCACTACCAAGAAGGCCCTTTGCCTGGTTCCCTGCAACCTCACTTCTTGCACGGAGGGAACTGCCAGAAGGCCCTCAGAGCTGGACCTCCGGCTGAACGATGGGAATGGAGATGCTCCTTCAGGTATAATGGGCCGAGGCCGTTTAGGGCTTTAAAGGTCAGCACCAACACTTTGAATTGTGCTTGAAAATGTACTGGGAGCCAATGTAGGTCTTTCAGAACCGGTGTTACAGGGTCTCGGCAGCCACTCCCAGTCACCTGTCCAGCTGCTGCATTCTGGATTAGTTGCAGTTTCCAGGTCACCTTCAAATTGTGGCTGGGATAACCCAAACAGTAACCATCCGACATATAAGTACTGTCAACATATGACTTTCACGTCAATGAGAACTAGAAACTTGCTTGAAAGAACCAAATCCCATGCTTACACAGCACAACACTAGCCCACTCTCTTCGATCATGTCCCCCTCCCATGGAAAGTACTGAAAGCCCACAGCTAAGTGCCCAAGTGACCCTTCTGATCTTTCCCCTTTCCAGGAGTACCTGGAATTCCGGAAGGAGAGGAGCAAAATGCTGTTGTCCCGAAGAAACCAGCTGCTCTTGGAGTTCAGCTTTTGGAATGAACCTTTGCCACGACCTGGGCCCAATATCTATGAACTGAGGACGTACAAGCTGAAAGTGAGTTCTGGGGGGTGAATCTTGGGAAGGGGACGGATGTTACGGCTCAGTATACTAATATCTCCTGGAACATTTCTGCCAATATGAAATCTACATGAGCCCTCGGATCATCTGACACTCTTCTGGGAAAGCATATGGTCAGCGAGGCAATTCAGGAGTTTGTTGGACCTTGCATTCTCAGCAGAAATTGAGTTCTAACAGGTATCGGGATAGTTGAAGTCTCCTATGACTACTGTATCCCTCCATTTTGAATGTTTGGTAATAATCTGCTCTAGGAAGGCATCATCCAAGTCTTCAGTCTGGCTTGTAGGTCTATAGCAGACCCCCCACTGGAAGGTCACTGTTGTTTCGCTCTCCTACAGTTTTTTCCCATATACTCTCAATTTGCCTTCTGTGCTCCAGGTCATGGATCTTTTCACTAGTGTACATGTCCTTTACGTACAATGCATCTCCTCTCCCCTTCCTGTTTGGTCTACAGTGGTACCTTGGGTTAAGTACTTAATTCGTTCCGGAGGTCCGTTCTTAACCTGAAACTGTTCTTAACCTGAAGCACCACTTTAGCTAATGGGGCCTCCCGCTGCTGTCATGGCAGCGCCGCACAATTAATGTTCTCATCCTGAAGCAAAGTTCTTAACCCGAGGTACTATTTCTGGGTTAGCGGAGTCTGTAACTTGAAGCATATGTAACCCGAAGCATATGTAACCCGAGGTACCACTGTATTCCTTTTGAATAGGTTATACCCCTCAATTTCTACATTCCAGTCATGAGTCTCATCCCACCAGGTTTTAGTAATGTCTGTTAGGTCATATTTTCCATCGTGTGTTAAAAGCTCAAATTCGACTTGCTTGTTTCCCATACGCTGTGCATTAGTGTAGAGACAACTGAAACAATAAGTCATTCCCTCCAACTGCTTCCTCCTTGTAGTTTCCCGCCCTTTAGTAGGTTTCTGAAGCACCACTTCAGTTTCCTGTGCATCGATGAAGCTATATATGGATATGCCCCAAAAATTGAGCTTGGGAAGCTCACCACAACTCTTCGAGAGAGCTTTCCCTGAATTTTTGCAATCATAACTACAAGCTGTGTACATCACCTCTCCCTTTTGCTTTCAGCCTGGGACCATGATTGAGTGGGGAAATAACTGGTAAGCAGATTTTTCAAATACATTGAATGTGCCACATATCCGCCACATAAGTGGGTTGTTGTTGTTGTTTACTGCTTAGAGATTTTTGGAAATGCTGGTTTCTATGTTCTTACAAATATATATATATATATATATATATATATCCTTTAAAAACCCACCAGCTTTTCAGTGCTCATTTCTACTAATACATAGACTTTGCTCATTAGGTAAAAGTGAAAGCGACAGTTTTGCCATTTCCCCTTAAGGCATTGCTTTTGTACGTTGCTTTCTGTGCTGCATGCATTTTTATGCACACTGCGAAGGAAGCAATGCACCCATTGCATAGCTGGAGAGCCTGTGCCCACCCCATGCTGTTGGACTATAGCTCCCATCATCCCTCACTTGGGGCCATGTTGCCTGCTGGCTGGGAGTTGGAGGACCATAACCTCCGGAGGGCTACACCCCTGAAGTCGTGGGGCAAGTGCAGGTTTGCCGTTATCTCTTTGGGTGGGGCAGAAATGGCCAATGATAGCAATTCATTTATAACTTGCTTGCGTCTTGCCCTCTCTCTTGACTGGTGAACAGGGCGCGGGCCATTAAATATCGCCAGGAGAACCAGGAAGCTGTGGGTGGCTTCTTCTCACAGATCGGGGAGCTGTACATCGTGCACCACTTGTGGGGTAGGTGGCTGCCCAAATGGGGCTCATGAAATGTGTTGTAGTCCAAAAGATCCAGAGGGTCATGGGCAGCAGTTCTCAACCTGTGGGTCCCCAGATGTTGTTGGACTACAACTCCCATCACCCCTAGCTAGCAAGGCCAGAGCTCAGGGATGATGGGAGTTGTAGTCCAACAACATCTGGGGACTCACAGGTTGAGAACAGCTGGTCTCAGGGGAAGACAGCCCTGCACCACTCTCAAAAAAGCCTGTGGCCATGAGCTCCATTGGGTTACCCCTTAACTGCCTGCCTTTCTGTACATTTCATAGAAACAGAGAATTGTATAGAAGGGGACCGCCAAGGGTCATCAAGTCCAGCCCCCTGCCATGCAGGAATCTCAGCTAAAGCATCCATGATAGATGGCCGTCCAACCTCTGCTTGAAAACCTTCCAAGGAAGGAGAGTTCACAACCTCCCGAGGAAGACCGTTGTCAAACAGCTCTTAACTGTCATAAAGTTCTTCTTGATGTTTAGCCAGAATCTCCTTTCTTGTAATTTTAAGCCATTAGTTTGTGTCCTGCCCTCCAGAGCTTGTTCCTTCTTCCATGTGACACTCCCCGCCTTGAGATTTTTGAAGATGGCTATCATATCTCCTCTCTTTTTTTAATAAAAAAAATAGCTTTTATTAAGAATTTCAACATAACAAATTATCAAAAACTTATCATCTTCATTTCCACCCCCCCCCCATTTTTTCCTTCCGCCCTCCCCAGAAAAACTGTCCCTCCCACACACCCACACCCCAGACTTTCCTCAGCTCCCCTCTCTGGTTTTTCAACACATATTATTCTCTGCATATTGTAAAATTGTAAAGATCCTTAAATTATCTATCTTTTATGTTAACAATTATAAATTTGTGTATGTTTGTTCAAAACCTTCCAAGGAGTCCAATTCATTTTGTTGTTGTTTTTTTAAAGTAATTTGTAAAAAGTTCCCATTCTTCTTTAAAGTCACAGTTGTCCTTGTCTCGCAGTTTGTATGTCAATTTCGCCAGTTCCGTATCGTATCTCCTCTCAGCCTGCTCTTTTCCAGTCTAGACATACCCGATTTCCCTCAACTGTTCCTCATAGGGCTTGATTCCCAGACCCTAGATCATGTCTTGGTTGCCCTTCTCTGCCCCCTTTCCAGCTTGTCAATATCCTTCTTAAATTGTGGTGCCCAGAACTGTGTGGTGTGGTCTAACCAAGGCAGAATAGAGTGGTACTATGACTTCTCTTGGTCTGGACACTATACTGTTGATGGAGCCTAAAATAGCGTTAGCTTATTTTGCTGCTGCATCACACTGTTGCCTCATGTTATGCTTGTGGTCTGCCAAGACTGCATTAGCTTTTTCTGCTGCTTAACATGAGTCAAGCACTTTATGCAGCAGCCGAAAAGCTTCCCACGTCGATGAGCTTTCCTGTGATGTAGTGGTTTGCTGTCCTTCTAGCCTACAGGGACCTGCAGTCTCGAGAGGAGACGAGGAACGCTGCCTGGAGAAAGCGAGGGTGGGATGAGAACGTTTACTATACAGGTGAGGCATCTTTTTCAACGCTGGTGGCTGGTACTCAGGGCTGATGGCTTGCAAGGTAGGAGAGCAACAGCAGGGGGAACCAGCCCAGAGCCAATGACAGGCTTTGGGAATGAGACAGAGATAAGAGCACTTATTTTGCACTCCCTGCCTCGGCTGATCTCTCCTGCATCCACAGAGTCCCTGACGCAGAGTCCCTGGTGCTTAGAATCATAGAATCATAGAGTTGGAAGAGACCACAAGGGCCATCAAGTCCAACCCCCTGCCAAGCAGGAAACACCATCAGAGCACTCCTGACATATGGTTGTCAAGCCTCTGCTTAAAGACCTCCAAAGAAGGAGACTCCACCACACTCCTTGGCAGCAAATTCCACTGTTGAACAGCTCTTACTGTCAGGAAGTTCTTCCTAATGTTTAGGTGGAATCTTCTTTCTTGTAGTTTGGATCCATTGCTCCGTGTCCGCTTCTCTGGAGCAGCAGAAAACAACCTTTCTCCCTCCTCTATGTGACATCCTTTTATACATTTGAACATGGCTATCATATCACCCCTTAACCTCCTCTTCTCCAGGCTAAACATGCCCAGCTCCCTTAGCCGTTCCTCATAAGGCATCGTTTCCAGGCCTTTGACCATTTTGGTTGCCCTCCTCTGGACGCGTTCCAGTTTGTCAGTGTCCTTCTTGAACTGTGGTGCCCAGAACTGGACACAGTACTCCAGGTGAGGTCTGACCAGAGCAGAATACAGTGGCACAATTACTTCCCTTGATCTAGATGCTATACTCCTATTGATGCAGCCCAGAATTGCATTGCCTTTTTTAGCTGCCGCGTCACACTGTTGGCTCATGTCAAGTTTGTGGTCAACCAAGACTTCTAGATCCTTTTCACATGTACTGCTCTCAAGCCAGGTGTCCCCCATCTTGTATTTGTGCCTCTCATTTTTTTTGCCCAAGTGCAATACTTTACATTTCTCCCTGTTAAAATTCATCTTGTTTGTTTTTGCCCAGTTCTCTAATCTGTCAAGGTCGTTTTGAAGTGTGATCCTGTCCTCTGGGGTGTTAGCCACCCCTCCCAGTTTGGTGTCATCTGCAAATTTGATCAGGATGCCCTTGAGTCCATCATCCAAGTCGTTGATAAAGATGTTGAATAAGACCGGGCCCAAGACAGAACCCTGTGGCACCCCACTAGTCACTCTTCTCCAGGATGAAGAGGAACCATTGATGAGCACCCTTTGGGTTCGGTCAGTCAGCCAGTTACAAATCCACTGAGTGGTAGCATAGTCAAGACCACATTTTACCAGCTTCTTTACAAGAATATCATGGGGCACCTTGTCAAATGCCTTGCTGAAATCAAGGTAGGCTACATCCACTGCGTTCCCTTCATCTACCAGGCTTGTAATTCTGTCAAAAAATGAGATCAGGTTAGTCTGACATGACTTATTTTTCAGAAATCCATGCTGACTATTGGTGATCACAGCATTCCTTTCTAGGTGCTCACAGACTGTTTGCTTAATGATCTGCTCCAGAATCTTCCCTGGTATTGATGTCAGACTGACTGGGCGCTAATTATTTGGGTCCTCTCTTTTCCCCTTTTTGAAAATAGGGACAACATTTGCCCTCCTCCAGTCTGCTGGGACTTCGCCTGTTCTCCACGAATTCTCAAAGATGACTGCCAGTGGTTCTGAGATCACATCTGCCAGTTCTTTTAATACTCTTGGATGCAGTTCATCTGGCCCTGGAGACTTGAATACATCTAAACTAGCCAAGTATTCTTGTACTATCTCCTTAGTTATTCTGGGCTGTGTTTCCTCTGCTGAATCATTTGCTCCAAATTCTTCAGGTCGGGCATTGTTTTCTTTATCGGAGAAGACTGAGGCAGAGAAGGCATTGAGGAGTTCAGTCCTTTCTGTGTCCCCTGTTTGCATTTCACCATCTCCTCCTCTGAGTGACCCCACTGTTTCTTTGTTCTTCCTTTTGCTACGAACATACCCATAAAAGCCTTTTTTGTTGCTTTTAACCTCTCTAGCAAGCCTGAGTTCATTCTGTGCTTTAGCTTTTCTGACTTTGTGTCTACACGTGCTGGCTATTTGTTTGAATACCTCTTTGGTGGTTTCCCCCCTTTTCCATTTTTTGTACACATCCTTTTTTAATCTTAACTCAGTTAAAAGTTCTTTAGATAGCCACCCTGGCTTCTTTAGGCACCTTCCGTCTCATTGGTATTGCCTGAAGTTGTGCTTTTACTATCTCCCTCTTAACAAACTCCCAGCCATCATGAACTCCCTTTCCTTTTAGTATTACTGTCCATGGGATCTCACCCAGCACTTCCCTAAGTTTTATGAAGTCGGCTTTCTTAAAGTCAAGAAATTGAGTCCTAGTATGCTTGGCTGCTCCTTTACGCTGTATAGTAAACTTCAGAAGAGCATGATCACCCGCGCCTAATGATCCTTCCACTTCTACCCCACTAACCAGATCATCAACATTGGTTAGGACCAGATCTAAAATGGCTGTTCCTCTTGTTGCTTCTCCCACTTTCTGGACAATGAAGTTGTCTGCAAGGCCAGTGAGGAATCTGTTTGACCTTATGCTCTTGGCTGAGTAGCTTAGAGAAGCTGTTTTTCTGAACATCCTCTGCAGGAAAAAGCTTTGCCTCCCCCTAATCCAGGGGTCAGCAACCCGCGGCTCCGGAGCCGCATGTGGCTCTTTTACACCTTTGCCGCGGCTCCGGGGCGGATACTAGCGAGGGGAGGAGGCGCATTGTGTGCCCCGACACTCCCCACTGTGGCGGGCGCTGTACTGGCTGTGACGTTGCATGGGGGCGGTGCGTGCTTTAGTCATGCACCGTCCCGATGTCACCTTCCCGCCCGCTGTCAGATCGCGGCTCCGGAGATATATTTGTTTTAAATGTCGCAATGGTTTTGGGGCCCCAGTTTTTTTTTCTTCGGAAACGGGTCCAAGTGGCTCTTTTTGTCTTAAAGGTTGCAGACCCCTGCCCTAATCCTTAGTGTCCCATTTCCAAAATTCTTTTGAGCTTGAATATGAAATTCAGGAATTGCTTATCCAGGTGTACCCTCACACCAGGGGTGCGGGACTAGATCTGGCCAGTGGGCCGAATCCTTATCTCCTCAACCCTCCTCCAAGTTTGACAGGCGGCGTGGCCATCCCACCTGTCAATCACCTGGCACCAGGTGACTTGCTTTTGCCCTCGTGGACAGTTAGCTGGTCTGAGAGAGAAGAGGGAGCAGACTGGAAGGAGGAGGTGTCAGAAGCTGAAGAGGTAACCGGGTTTCGTGAGCAGGGAGAGTCTGTGGCAGAGAGCAGTCCAGAATCGGAGGCTGGAGAGGAGGAGGGCCAAGAGGCAGAGAGAAGCCAGGAAGTCTCCCTCTCCTGTTGCGACCAGCTTCCTTCTTCCCTGGTCTCCCAGAACCAAAAGAGGCATGAAGAGAGCATAGCAAAGACAGACAAGGCAGAGAATTCTCAGGTTGTTTGGGAAGGACCTGGGGGAAGAGGAGACTTAGGGAGCTGTGGGGGCCTTCAGTCTTCGCAACTGCCTCATCAGGGCAAGACCTACTGGGAAGCCTTGCTGTGCTCACTAGGCCTGAGCCGTATGTCTCTTTGAAGAGTTAACTTCACTGACGCCTTGTGAGTTCCTGCTGGCCTGCTCCCAATGCCCCCACCCTGGCATTACCCCTGGGAGAACTCAGTCCTTGGAGAAGTTCTTCCTTCTATGAATTGCTTGGTATTAATTTTCTTTGACCAGAGAGCTTGTGGGGGGCTCCCTGTTGAGGGTGAGGGTGGAGCGGGCAGTGGCAGACAGGTTCCTCTGCTCTGTGTCCTTGCCGAGTGACCACCGGGTTTTCCTTTTGCAGTGCCTCTGGTCCGGAGCATGGAATCGCGAATCATGATCCCCTTGAAGATTTCCCCCTTGCAATGATGCTGTCGCCAGGCTGTCATCTCTCTGCACCAAACACGCAAAAAGAAATTGAGCTGGCCGCGTTTTCCTCCACCTGGATCCTCTCTGAACTCTTTTCTGACCTTCTCTCCTGCCCCCCATCTTCTCTTGTTGCTTTGTCTGGAGATACCCATCTCCTTGCCTTCCTCCCGCCCCCCCCCTTTCCTTCCAGCCTCTTGGTTTTCAGAAAGTGTGTCAGAATCCTGCTGAGCTCATTTTTTTTTACTCTGAATGAGAAGCCTGAAGGCTTGATGTGTTGCCACAGATGGACGACCCAGTCTGGCTTGTTCCGGAGGCTGATGATTCTCTAGATGAAGCTGCTTAGGGGGTGCTGGCTGTTGCTTGCTGTGGCACACACAATTATATTAAGAGTTGTTAAGAGGCCCCTGCTCCCCTCCTAGAACTACAGTTCCCAGAGTTCCCTGGGGGAAGGGATTGATTATTAAACCAATCTGGGAATTGTAGTGCTGGGAGGGGATTAGGGGGTCTTCCTAAGGTTGCTGAGACTTCTCAATAAACCACAGCTCCCAGAAGTCATTGGGGGGGGGCATGAAGGTTTAAAGTAATAGCATAGCCCTTTAAGGTGTGAATGCCACCTAAGCTGGTATTGTTGGATTACAAAGGAAATGACTCTTTTCTCCCCACCCCCTACCCCGCAACAGTTCTTATCCTTGGAATAGCCTTTTTGATCGCTGCAAAGGCAGCCTCCAAACCTTTCTAAAAGGAAATAGTTGTACCTTGGAAGTCGGAACGGAATCCGTTCCAGAAGTGCATTTGACTTCCAAAGTGTTTGACTTCCAAATCGCGGCTTCCGATTGGTTGCAGGAAGCTCCTGCAGCCAATCGGAAGCTGCAGAAGCCCTGTCAGACGTTCGGCTTCCAGAAGAACATTTGAAAACCAGAACAGTCTCTTCCGGGTTTTGATCATTCAGGAGCCAAAGTGTCCCAGTTCCAGGGTGTTCAACAACCAAGGTATGACTGTACAGTTGTACCTCGGAAGATAAATGCCTTGCAAGTTGAACGTTTTGTCTCCCAAACGCTGCAAACCTGGAAGTGAGTGTTCCAGTTTGCGAACATTCTTTGGAACCCAAACATCCAACGCAGGTTCTGCAGCTTCCCATTGGCTGCAGGAGCTTCCTGCAGCCAATCGGAAGCCATGCCCTGGTTTCCAAACATTTTGGAAGTCGAATGGACTTCCGGAACAGTTTCCATTCAACTTCCGAGGTACGACTATAATGCACAACAGGGTAGCGTTCTCAGGAATGTAGTGAATGTATACTGTGGGTGTGGGGAACCTTTATAACCTGCTGGATGTTGCTGAACTACAACTCCCATGGTCACGCTGGCCATGCTTGCCGGAAGTTGTAGTTCTGCAGCCTCTGGAATGCCAAAAGTGTCCTCCTCCTAGCCTGCTTAGCTTGGTCTCTCTATACGTGCACAGACCGAAAAATCCCTGGTGGTTTAAATGTGGTCGCCCAGCTGCGAGTTAAGAGAGGAGGTGGACAGAGACAGTGTCCTCTCATTGGCACAATGCATCTTGTCTCTTGACCAGTTACCCATCTCTGGGTAGCATAGTGAGGCTGTGCTTGTTCGTAATAAACTATTTTAAGTGCTCTTCTGCCTAGGGACCATGTGAAACAGCCTAGCTGCACATGTAATAAAATATTTAATATACTACTGTGTGTGTGGCAGTGTGTATTGATTGTCCATTGTGGAGTTGGAGTAAAATTTCCTCACCTCCAGACCCGTGAAATACCAAACTTGTAGATAAATGTCATGGAACTGTGGAGTTGGAAGGGACCACGAGGGTCATCTAGTCCAGCCCCCCTGCAATACAGGAATCTTTTGCCCAACGTGGGGCTCAAACCCACAACCCTGAGATTAAGAGTCTCATTCTCTACCGACTGAGCTATCCCTTCAACAGCATCCCTATATATTAATCATTTTATATTGAATTTTACTGATTTTTTTCTGAGACAAATGACATAATATGTAGTATCAAACACAGCTTACAGCACATAACAAAACCCGAGTGTGAACTTTGTCCCAGTACTACTTTGTTTATGCATGGGGGACCAGGGAGAGAACTGAAGCAACCTGAGGTCACAAAAACAGGTGATCTGTTGAAACAGCAGTCTGGAAGACCAAAGGAAGTGATTTATTATTTTTTAGGTTGAAGACCAAAAATGTTTAGGTGTAGTACCTGTCCATAATGGACAATGAAGACCCGGGGCCAGGACCGCTTCCTGTTCTTGCAAAAGAAATTCAACAAACAGAAACCAAGTAACTGAGAACCTTGCTTTGGATTTAATCCCTCTTAATGCTGTCTGTTAGGGACGCGGGTGGCGCTGTGGGTTAAACTACAGAGCCTAGGACTTGCCAATCAGAAGGTCGGCGGTTCGAATCCCCGCGACGGGGTGAGCTCCCATTGCTCTGTCCCTGCTCCTGCCAACCTAGCTGTTCGAAAGCACGTCAAAGTGCAAGTAGATAAATAGGTACCGCTCCGGTGGGAAGGTAAACGGCGTTTCCGTGTGCTGCTCTGGTTCGCCAGAAGCGGCTTAGTCATGCTGGCCACGTGACCCGGAAGCTGTACACCAGCTCCCTCAGCCAGTAAAGCGAGATGAGCGCCGCAACCCCAGAGTTGGCCATGACTGGACCTAATGGTCAGGGGTCCCTTTACCTTTAACGCTGTCTGTTATGTTCTGTGACTTTTTCTACCACCGCCAGCTGCCCTACCTTATTCCTTATTTATCATTTTTCTATCGTATTTCTACCCCACCTTTTTCTCCAAGGAGCTCATGTGATTCTCCCCTTCCTCCTTTAATCCCCACAACAACCCTGGAAGGAAGGTTTAGCTTGGGAGACAATGGCTGGCCCAAAGCCATGGCCACGTGTGGGGATTTGAACCCTGGTCTCCCAGGTCCAAGTCTGACCCTTTTAACCGCTGCACCGTGTGGGCTGTATACATTTCAGGGGGCCGAGAGGAAAGCAATGGACTGCCATGTGTGTTTGTGGCAGAGGTCTGTGCTAGGAGCAGTCGGTGTGGCCCCCAGAAGGTCACACAGGAGGAAACGTGGCCCTCAAGCTGGGAAAAGGTTCCCTGTCATGGGCATAACCGGGCCTTGTCCTTTGAGGCCTAGAAAGGCAGGAGTGTGGGGATCCAGCCACCTGCTCATTGTGTAATTTGCCTCTCAGCTGCCTGCTTTGTTTGCAAAGCTGTTGGCAATTCAGTGGAATGTAGCAGAGCCAGGGCAAAGCCTGAAGCAAGGTTAGCGAACATAAGATCAGGACTAGTCTAGCATCCTATTCTCAGCGTCCAATCAGATGCCCCAGTGGGGAGCCCAAAAGCAGGACCAGAGCACAGCAGCACTCTGCCTGCCTGTGATTCCTAACCCCTGTGTTGCAAAGAGAACGTCAGCAACGTCTAGGCAACACGATGACCATGTACATACGCAACAGACAATCTTTATAGAATTCCTTCAAATCACAACAAGTACAAATAGTCTCGAAGTCTCTGAAAATCTTTAAATGAAGTGAGGTACCAGACTTTGTAAGATGAAAGACAAGCTGTGAAGCTTTGTGTATTCGGCAAATATGATGTCCAACACTGAACAGTGATTCCGGATATTGACTACTATTTCTTAGAATTCTTCGTCAGCGTGGTGGGAGGATTATAGAATTGCTTCATAAACCCATCTTATTTCGAATGAATGTATGTAAATGAAAATATCAAATGCTGTGGAGCAGTGCTCATGTAATAATCTAGTCACTGCTGACTACATTACAAAGTCTGGTACCTCGCTTCATTTAAAGATTTTCAGAGACTTTGAGACTAAAGATTTCATTTTGTACTTATTACCAGACTTTGTAATGTAGTCAGCAGTGACTACATGATTACATGAGCACTGTTCCAAAGCATTTGATATTTCCATTTACATACATTCATTTGAAATAAGATGGGTTTATGAAGCAATTCTATATCCTCCCACCACGCTGTCAATATCCGGAATCACTGTTCAGTGTTGGACATCATATTTGCCAAATACACAAAGCTTCACAGCTTCATCGTACAAAGTCTGGTACCTCGCTTCATTTAAAGATTTTCAGAGACTTTGAGACTAAAGATTTCATTTTGTACTTGTTATGGTTTGAAGGAATTCTATAAAGATTGTCTATTGCGTATGTACATGGTCATCGTGTTGCCTAGACATTGCTGCCTGTGATTCCTAGCAAGGAATGTTCAAAAACATTGCTGCTTTCAAGCATGGAGGGAGAACATCGCCATCGTGGATAGTTGATCACCACCTCATCCGTGAATGTTTCTCATCCATGAATTTTTCTCTTCCACTTTTTTTTTGTAATTTTTCTTTCAGTTTTCCAGAATTAGACCTATATACTTAAGTACATGATACATTTGTCTTTTTTTTCAACTTCCCACTCCATTTTCCATTTTATTTCTCCCCCTCTGCTGCACAACACCTTCTGCATCTTATTCCGTCCCAATGATGCTGTGTTTTCTTAATTCCTTCTGTTGCTCATAGTCCTAATCCTGTTCGTCAGTTCATCATATTTTCTTAAATAGTCCGAAAAGGGCTTCTGTTCTTCCACAAAGCCATCATTGTTAGGTTCTCTTATTTGGGCCGTTCACTTTGCCAATTCTGCATAGTCCTATCGCCTTACTTATCCGTTCTTTGGTGGCAACTTCTTTCCATTTTTGTGCGCAGAGAATCCTGGTGGTGGTGACTCCCTCTTGCAGAAGTTTTGTCTATCTTGAACCCTTCCACCTTTCAGCTTCAATGGATGGCCCCGAGTTCTAGAATTATGAGAGATGGAGAAAAGCTTTCCTCTATTCTCTTTCTCCACCCTGTGCATCATGTTATACACTTGATACTGGACTAGGAATGAGGAACCTGTGGCTTCCCAGATGTTGTTGGGTTGGGTTTAGCTCAGTGGAAGACCGGGGGGTTGGGTACAAAAGTTCCAAGATAAGCTTAGGGCTTATAATCTTCAAATGGAGAACTACTTAGCCCTTAGCCCACATGACCTTAGAAACTGGATTTTTGATGAGGATGCCAACGTAAGACAGAGCATCCATCATTGCTACCCATTACTCTACTTGGTACCCCCAAATTAAGACCCATCACTCAAGGCCCCATTACCTTGAGACTCTGACCTTCCCACAACTACACAGGAGCTTTGCAGAACAAAGATTCTAGCAGATGCCCTTGTCATATTTAGAGGGGAGATTTCGGGGAATTCCCCTTATGGATCGCAAATGTATATCTGGATACAATCAGGTAGAGGACATTGCACACTATCTGCTGATTTGCCCCCTGTATACAACGGCCAGAGCAAAATTTATGCCGCCAACTCTTAACTGGCTTCCGGGTCGGTCCGCACAGGAAATGACAGTTGAACTCCTAGCAGATAAACATCTATATATTACACACCAAGGAACCAAATTTGCACTGGCAGCCAAGAAGCTGCGTTCCAGCTATGTGAATGCACTCCAGTCTTAAGTCTTAATGTTGTAAATTTCTTTTCATGTTGTAAACTGCTACAGGTTACATGTCTGATCTTAGAGGAAAGTTCTCCTTTTATTCTCTCTTGTCCATTGTAAAGGCTTTTTGCTAAATACAATAAAATTGGCCACCTGCTTTGTGTGCAGAAGGCCTAAGATTCTGTCCTTGGCATCACCAGGAAGGATAAGGAATATCATTTGTTGGACTCTGCTGCCAGTCAGTGTAGGTAATAAAGCACTAGATGGACCAATGGTTCAGTGGTAGAACATCCGCTTTGCACACACAAGTTCCCCGGTCCAATCCCCAGCAACTCTCAGGTTGAAAGGATCTCTAGTTTAGCAGTCCTTGGAAAACCAGCTGCCAGGAGATGTAACCAACGGTATGAACAATTTTCTCTGCAGCTGTGGGTGGCCCCATATAGCAGGCATGGGAAACCTGCTATATGGGGCCCAAAATGAGTCCCATTTTGGTCTGCAGAGCTGTCCCCCATCAGCACCCGACACACAGAGCCCCAAAAGTTTAAAACAAGAACATTCTTCTGTGGGAAAGCTGGTGGCTAAGCGGAGTCCCGGAAAATAAGGTGGCTGGCTTTCAGGTGGCCTTGGTTTAATCACAGATCACCTGGGCAACACTTATATAAAGGTAAACACACACAAACTTCCAGGTATCTTATCTTGAATTTTGCCGGGGACCAAGGTGAAAGCGAAGGTATAAAGAGGCCGAACGCCCTACAGGAAAACCCTTCTTGCGAGGACTTAACAGCCGACAGGATGAACCTTGCTTGGTTCCTAATCTTGGCATCAAGTAAGTTGTGGCTCTTAAGAGATGAATGGGTGTTCCTACTGAAACGGGAAGTGGATATGCTGTGTTGGGGTGGGGGATAAATTCCTTTATTAACTGGGTTCCCTCTGAAGGATGCTTCTTGGTTAACAATTCATGGTACCTTTGGCACACCACCTCTGTTGCCTGGTGTGCTCCCTTGACCAGCACTGCCGTGTGGCTTGCCAGCACTCGGGGCAGGCAAATCGCCAACACTGCAAGAGCGACCCCCTACCAGAGCCAAGCAGGGTTGCACTGAATCACCTGCCCAGCTGTGCAGAGGGGAACACAGCCGGCTGATGGAGCCCTTGGCAGGAGAAACCCGCTGACACACAGAGGAGCACTGGGGCAGGTTGTGCTGGGGTTGCCCCTTGCCCGCCTCTCCCATCCCATCCATGGGCCTGATCTGTTCCCACCGTCCAGGGAATGCGGCACACCAAGTGAGCGAGCGAGTGCTGGCTGGGTGGTCATTCAGTGAGGGGCCTTGGCATGGTCCAGTTTGGAGACCGAAGGGCAGCCTGGCCTCAGGAATGCACCCTCGGGGTGGGGTTTTACCTTCCAGCTCGCGTTTAGCAGGCAGGATTATGCATCAACTCTCGGAAGCCTGGGAAATGCCAACCTAACCCTAATTGAACTCCTCTTGTGGGAAGTTTATGTCTCCTTTCTAGTAGGCTCGGACACGGCCTCCATCCCTAGGAACTTGTTGCAGTTCCATAACATGATCAAATGTACCATTCCCAGCAGTGACCCGCTGAAGGATTATGCAGACTATGGTTGCTACTGTGGCTTGGGGGGCAGCGGGACACCAGTCGATGAGCTGGACAAGTAAGCAAATTTCTCATCTTTGCCCTCTGCCCACCCTCCCGTCCCTACCGTGTTCCAAGGCTTTGCACCTCCTAATTTTATTAGGGCACCTGCAGGTGATCAGTATTTTGCAGGAGGGGTTTAAGAACATACCAAAACTTCAGTTTTCTACACTTAAAGTAGACTCTACTGCAACAAATCTACCTTTAAAAATTTGCTCTATTTGGGGCTTAAAAAGGTAAAGGGACCCCTGACCATTAGGTCTAGTCGTGACTGACTCTGGGGTTGCGGCACTTATCTCGCTTTATTGGCCGAGGGAGCTGGTGTACAGCTTCTGGGTCATGTGGTCAGCATGACTAAGCCGCTTCTGGCGAACCAGAGCAGCGCACAGAAACGTCGTTTACCTTCCCGCCGGAGTGGTACCTATTTATCTACTTGCACTTTGACATGCTTTCGAACTGCTAGGTTGGCAGGAGCAGGGACCGAGCAACGGGAGCTCACCCATCATGGAGATTCGAACCGCCGACCTTCTGATTGGCAAGTCCTAGGCTCCGTGGTTTAACCCACAGTGCCTTGCACTTAATTTGGGAGCTGCAACTACAGCAGAATGCTGCAGCATGGTTGCTGGCAGAATAGAGGCCTTGTCAGCATATAAAACTCTGCTCAGTGATATGTACAGTGGTACCTCGGGTTAAGAACTTAATTCGTTCTGGAGGTCCGTTCTTAACCTGAGGTACCACTTTAGCTAATGGGGCCTCCCACTGCCGCCACACCGCTGCTGTGCGATTTCTGTTCTCATCCTGAAGCAAAGTACTTAACCCAAGGTACTATTTCTGGGTTAGCGGCGTCTGTAACCTGAGGTACAACTGTACTGGTTGCTCATTTTCTACCAGGCCAAGTTCAAGGTGTTACTCTTGTGGGAAATGCAGCCTCATATAACTAGCATGTTTAGTTTGGGTTAATGCATTAAGGGGTTAAGACCACAGAATAACAATAATAATAATTTTTATTTATACCCCGCCCTCCCCAGCCAAGCCCGGGCTCAGAGCGGCTTACAAGCAATAATAAAAACAGGTTGAATGATTGCAACTTAAAAACAAAATTAAAATACAACATTAAAATATTGAAACATTAAAATATTAAAATGTAGCCTCCTCGCAGGAGGAGAAGGAAAAGAAAAAAGCAAGAGAGGGAGGGAATCAAGTTGGCTCCAAGCCAAAGGCCAGGTGGAACAACTCTGTCTTACAAGCCCTGCAGAAAGAAATCAGATCCTGCAGGGCCCTGGTCTCATGAGGCAGAGCGTTCCACCAGACCGGAGCCAGAGTTGAAAAGGCCCTGGCTCTGGTTGAAGCTAATCTAACTTCCTTAGGGCCCGGGACCACTAGGGTGTTGCTATTTATGGACCTTGAGGCTCTCCGTGGGGCATAACGGGAGAGGCGGTCTCGTAGGTACGAGGGTCCTAGGCCGTGAAGGGCTTTAAAGGTCAAAACCTTAAATCTGACCCTGTACTCTACTGGGAGCCAGTGCAGCTTGAAAAGCACTGGATGAATATGCTCCCATGGCAGAGACCCTGTGAGGAGCCTCGCTGCAGCATTCTGCACCCACTGGAGTTTCTGGGACAGCTTCAAGGGCAGCCCCGCGTAGAGCGAATTACAGTAGTCAAGCCTGGAGATGACCGTCACATGGATCACTGTGGCCATGATAACAGAATAAGCTGTTGTTGCTGGACTTGACCAGGTCACACCCTCTCACCTCCAGTGGGCAGTTAGGAAAGTTTTTTTCTTTGCCTTCTTTCTGTTGTTTGTTCACTTCTACTATGTGAAGCCGATCAGAGAGGATGTCTGAGCTTGACTGCTCCCAGCTCAGAAAGTGTGTTCAGAAACATTTGCCATATTTTGTAAACTTAGCCTTTTTACCTGCGTTTTTCCGGCTGCTGCATGGAAAAGCACATGAATTTGACCTTTGAAGTTTGTAAGTAAACTAGTCTTTTAAACTTATCAAATAGTGTGGTCTCTGCTGTTCTAAAGGGATAGAAAGGGCAAGTGCTGTATACAAGTGACTTAAAAATGGGATATTTAAAAGGTCGAACACCGTATATTCCCGCTCTTCACTTTGCTGTGTGTTTTTGTGTTTTAAAACCTCTGCTGTGGCTCTCTCTTATGTGGAGGGTATTCTGCCCCACATTTGGATCTAGGGATCTATCTACATACAGCAACAACTATTAGTATATAAAGCCCTTAACCTCTTGGAACCAGTTTACCTGCAAGACTTACCCTGATACTGGTATGTGCCCACTTGACCACTTCGATCTGTGGAAATGGCACTGTTTGATGTGCCATACAGTACCTGTTCTGCAGTTGTATTAACTTAATCTTTTAGTGTGGCATAGAATGTTGACATGTGTTTCAATATGGCCTTTTCCCTTAGCCTTGATTTGAATTGGTTTTGAGTATTTGTTTTTAACTACACTTACTGATCGTTGCATTGTTTTCTTCTGGTTAAAGTGGACTGGTGTGCTTTAAATGTGTGCTGTGATGTTGTCTAGAGAAATCAACGTTCCTTCACTAAACTCCTAAGCTCCTAAGTGTCTCCCAAGCTCATTGAATCAACGTGAATGTTTCTAATTTTCAAATAGGTGCTGCCAGATCCACGACAAATGCTATGGTGAGGCCAAGAAGCATTCCGAATGCAAATTCCTCATAGACAACCCTTACACCAAGACCTACGCCTACAGCTGTTCAGGCAGTGATGTCACCTGCAGCGGTAAATGCAGCCTCCACCCTGCTTTGGCTATGTCAGAGGGCCTAGTTCAGCTTTCTCTCCACAAGCCTCCAAATTAAATCCCCACTGTCTTAAATCAGGGATGGACACAAGTTCCTGGCCATCTCGATAATGCTGGACTCCCAGCATCTCCCCCCCTTCCAGCCAGTGTGGCCAATGGTCAGCAAGTGTTGGGTTGACATCTGTATGGTTACAGGGCTTTATTTTTCAGCCGGAACTTCTGGTGTCTCCCAGGTGGGTGCCTTAGCCATTATAAGAGAACAAGGGAGGCGTTCATGGTGAGTTCCGGTACCTCTTTTTCTAGAAAAATAGCACTGGTTGCAGGTACTCCATCCCAGAGTTAAACAGGTGGCTTTCAGAGAAGATTGGACAAATTCAGGGAGAAGGCTATCAATGGCTACTAGCCAAAGTGACGATGTTCTGCCTCCATGGTCAGAGGCAGCAATGCTTCTGAATGCTAGTTGCTGGAAGCCACAGGAGGGAAAGGGCTCTTGTGCTTGGATCCTGCCACAAGCATCTGAATGGCCATTGTGAGAACTGGATGCTGGACTATTTGGGCCTTTGGCCTGATCCCCGCAGAGGACCTTAAGGTCCACAAATGACAACATTTTGGAGGTCCCGGGTCACAAGGTGGTTAGATTGGTCTCAACTAGGGCCAGGGCCTTTTCTGTATTGGCCCCAATCTGGTGGAAATGCTCTGTCACAAGAGACTAGGGCCCTGCAGGACTTGACATCTTTCTGCAGGGCCTGCAAGACAGAGCTGCTCCACCTGGCTTTTGGTTTGGACTCAGTCTGACCCTTATGTTTCCCTCCCCTTATGGTTTTGATCTATGGGCTACTTTAAAAATGAGGCTGCATTTTAAATTGCATTTTAACCTGTATTTTAAATTGGTTTTTTCCCCTTATTATGTTTTTACTGTAATTTTACTGGTGTTAGCCGCCCTGAGCCCTGCTCTGGCCGGGGAGGGTGGGGTATAAATAAAATTTATTATTATTATTATTATCCAGCAGGGCTAATAATAATAATAATAATAATAATCTGACTGGATTTCTCCAGCCGCTCTGGGCAGTTGCTGACAAAATATAGCATCAAACATTAAAAGCTTCCTGGAACAGGGCTGCTTCCAGATGACTACAAAAAAAAATCTATTGTTGCTTAACTTTTGACATCTGCCAGGAGGGCATTTCACACGGTGGATGCAACTACTGAGAAGGCCCTCTGCTGGTTCCCTGTAACTTCACTTCTCGCAGTGAGGGAACCGCCAGAAGGCCCTCGGAGCTGGACCTCAGTCCGGGCTGAATGATGGGGGTGGAGACGCTCCTTCAGGTATACTGGGCCATTTAGGGCTTTATAGGTCAGCACCAACACTTTGAATTGTGCTTGGAAACATACTGGGAGCCAATGAAGGTCTTTCAGGACCGGTGTTATGTGGTCTTGGCAGCCACTCCCAGTCACCAGTCTAGCTACCGCATTCTGGATTAATTGTAGTTTCCGAGTCACCTTCAAAGGTTTATGTTCTTATTTTCAGTTGTGGAGCTTGTGAGAGATCTCGGTCAAGGAGAGCAAAGCAGATGCTATATAACAGAGCTACAAACCTTCCCGTAAAAAAACAAATTAGGATTCTAGAATTTAGGATTCTTTAAAAGAAAGAAAGAAACTGAATTAAATAGGAAGCTGCCTAATACTGAGTGAGACCATTGGTCCATGTAGTCCAGTGTTGTCTGCACTGACTGGCAGTGGCTCTCCGGGATGTCAGACAGCATTTTAGGCAAGGCGTCTCTTGCACCCCTACCTGGAGATGCCAGGGATTGAACCTGGGACCTTCTGCATGCAAGGCAGGTGCCCTTCCACTTGGCTAAGGCCCTTCTCCCAAGAAGTCACCCAGTTCATATTTGGCCTTTTCCTGCTTCAGATGACAATGATGAATGTGCGGCGTTCGTCTGCGAGTGCGACCGTAGTGCGGCCATCTGCTTTGCAGGGGCTCCATACCAAGAGCAATATAAACAACTGGACACGAGCAAATACTGCAAGTGATGTTTGTGCTACAAACCATGCAAGGCCCTCGCTGCCGCTTCTCACGCATGCTGATCCTTTGGCGGACAACTGGAGAGATTGAGACAAGGTCAATAAAGCAGTTGTGCGTTTTCTACAGCAAAGGGATTGCTTCCTGAGTCATGAATAAAATAAAAGCAGGCATCTAAAACTGTGTTTTATTATCCCCCGCCCCCTGCTGTATTTGCAAATATTCAGCTTGACACAGATGTCATGGTTTCCACACGCTCTGCCTGGTATCCTTGGAAAGTGGCCACTTTATATCCTGGCAAATTGTGGACAGTCAGCAGTTCATCAGATGGGGAAGAAATTTGATTCATTTCCCCAACATGCATAACGGTGAAACGATATGGGAGCCAAAATACAGGTGTCCTTTGGAAACTTGCCCTTCTCCAAATTTTGCAGTGCAGTTCACCAGCCCAGTAATTTGCAAAAATAAAATACAGTGGTACCTCGGGTTAAGTACTTAATTCGTTCCGGAGGTCCGTTCTTAACCTGAAACTGTTCTTAACCTGAAGCACCACTTTAGCTAATGGGGCCTCCCGCTGCTGCCGTGCCGCCGGAGCACGATTTCTGTTCTCATCCTGAAGCAAAGTACTTAACCTGAAGCACTATTTCTGGGTTAGTGGAGTCTGTAACCTGAAGCGTATGTAACCCGAGGTACCACTGTAATAATGCAAGCATAAAACTGATAACCACATGCAATAAGGCATTATAGTCGTACCTTGGTTTTCAAACAGCTTAGTTCTGGAACATTTTGGCTGCCCAACACCACAAATCCAGAAGTGACTGTTCCGGTTTACGAACTATTTTTGGAAGCCAAACGTCCAATGGGGCTTCCACAGCTTCCGATTGGCTGCAGGAGATTCCTGCAGCCAATCGCAAGGTGCGTCTTGGTTTCCGAACGTTTTGGAAGTCGAACAGACTTCCAGAATGGATTCCGTTCAACTTCCAAGGTACAGTTGTATATTGTGGGAAATGGCTTTGCCAAAAATGTATACAGTGGTACCTCGGGTTACATACGCTTCAGGTTACATACGCTTCAGGTTACACACTCCACTAACCCAGAAATAGTGCTTCAGGTTAATAACTTTGCTTCAGAATAAGAACAGAAATCGGGCTCCGGCAGCACGGCGGCAGCAGGAGGCCCCATTAGCTAAAGTGGTGCTTCAGGTTAAGAACAGTTTCAGGTTTAGTACGGACCTCTGGAACGAATTAAGTACTTAACCCGAGGTACCACTGTATTGGGCAAAAATAGCATTAAAAATCAGAATATTAAGAGAAATTCCCTATAAAATGCTGGTGAATTTTCATGAGGACTTTAAAAGCAATGCTAGGTTGACAGAGCATTCGCCTTGCATGTAGAAGGCCCTAGCTTCAATCTCCAGACAGAACTAGGAGAGACACCTATCTAAAACCCTGGAGAGTTGCTGCCAGTCAGTGTAAAGACTGCTGACCTAGATGGACCCAATGGTCTGGTTCAGTAGAAGGCAGTTGCCTTATAATATTTGTGAACCCCAGGAAGCTGGTCGTTGTGAGAACAGGATGCCGGACTAGATGGGTCAAAGTGCAACAGTGCTCTCCCGGCTTGTTATTCCAACAGCTGGCACTGCCTTTACGGCGGAGGTAGAACATAACCATCAAGGCTAGCAGCCATTGATAGCTGGTGCTGGGAATGATGATTGGCTGCTTTTGATCTGTGATGCCACAATTGCACAGCTGGAGGCAACAATTGGGACAAGTAAGGGATTGGCTCATCTGCCTCTGATGTCACAATTCCTCCTGAGGCTGGGAGCTATAGGGCATCAGAGCAGAATGGGTTGGCTTGCAAAGCTGCTCTCTACCAGCCACCTCAGAGTCAAAACTGCACCTCCTTTCCTGGCTAGCTGGCCCCAAGCATCAGCTACTTGGCTACTGCAGTTCTATAAAAGCCTTTGGGAATAAGTAACACCTGCCAAATAGAGGTACCACTTTAGTTAGTCGTTTGCCTTTGCGGGAGTCACTGCATCCGCTGTAAGGTTTTGTCTGTAATCCTGCACACACTTCATGGGGAGTAACTCCCATTGAACACAGAAGGAGTTACGACTGAGTCTTTGCCTCTTAAGAATATAAGAAGAGCCTGCTGGATTGGGCTAATGACCCACCTAATGTCCAACCAGTTGTTAGGAGGAGCCTCAGCCAATGAGAGGCAAGGCCAACTAATTCTGGTTTTTCCCCTCACCTCCCTCCCTGCTGGGTTCTCCAAGGAGCAACACTAGGGGTCAGCAAACTTTTCCAGCTGTGGGCTGGTCCACCGTCCCTCAGACCATGTGGTGGGCCGGACAATTTTTTGGGGGGGCGGGGGGAATGAATGAATTCCTATGCCCCACAAATAACCCAGAGATGCATTTTAAATAAAAGCACACATTCTACTCTTGTAAAAACACCAGACAGGCCCCACAAATAACCCAGAGATGCATTTTAAATAAAAGGACACATTCTACTCATGTAAAAACACACTGATTCCCAGACCGTCCGCAGGTAGGATTTAGAAGGTGATTGGGCTGCATCTGGCCCCCGGGCCTTAGGTTGCCTACCCCTGAGCAACACTAACGCCACCTTCACACCATGCATCTAAAACACTGTGATGACATTTTAAACAGTCATGGCTTCCCCCCAAAGAATTCTGGGAGCTGTAGTTTGCTAATGGTACTAAGAGTCTGTGGTTTAACAACCAATCCCTCTTCACGGGGAACTATGTGAATTGTAGCTCTGGTAGGGGAATAGGGGGGGTCTCCTAATAACTCTCAGCATCCTTAACATACAGCTCCCACAATATATTTTTTTGGGGGGGAGCAGTTTTGCCTATTTAAAATGGCATCATAATGTTTTAAATGCATGGTCTAAATGTGACCAGAGTTCTCTGCTATTGCTAAGCAAACTTTTGCTAACAAGAAACTCCTCAACGTTTCTTACATAAGTTCTGTTGCATATTTCAGCAGTAAATAATAGACAGTAATACTAGCCTCAGTCCAATAGTTATAAAGCATTTTGTAATGACACCCATTTTCCTGAACTCTGCTGACCGAAATTTCCTACTTACCCTGCAACTCCACTGCATGTTATATAGAAAGAGCTTATTTCTTGCTATCCTTTCCAGCATGGCAGATTTGTAGTCGTATATTTCGCTCAATAACTAGGGACTTAGATAACATCGTAATATAATTTCCAGAGCATTTTCCCCGTATTTTTTGCTGCTGCTAACATTTTTAAACTAACTCTTCCACTTTCTGTTCCAGACTTTCTTATCAATCTGTACATTCGCCGTTTCACATTCGTTCTGATTGAGGTTGCAATCAAAAACCTGAAATGGGAAAAACTGGACCCCATGACAAATACGTGATTGCATTTAATGTGCCTAGACAGCTGTGAAAGGCCCTGTTCCAGTTTGCAACTGCTGCACACAGGGAGGGCCTTTTAATTCTTCCACGTAGACCATAGTCGTGATCAACCCCCCCACCCCACCCCCGCAAAACCTCAAAGCATAAGAATCCAAGAAGAGACTGATTACTGGATCAGCCCAATGGCCCATTTTGCCCAGCATGCCCCAATGTGAAATCCACAAGCAGAACCTACGCACGACAGCACTCTCCCCTCCAGTGGTTTCCAGGAACTGGCATTCAGAATCATACTGCCTCAATGGACAGAGCCAGTGCCCCCCTCCTCCCAGAAAAACCCCCAAGAAGCTCCACTCCACCTGCCCCTCCACTGCTGTTATTTTTCTTTCAGATACGGTTGTCGTGGAATTCTACTCAGTATTGATCCAGAGCAGATTCCAACGTCTAGTTAGCAGAGTAACAACTTAAACACGTTGCAGGATTCCCCCAAAATAGATCAGAGGGAATTGTATTTCATCCAGCAGAACTTTACTGCTACTGAAGGCGAATGAGCATAATGGTCACAAATCCAATGCGTTCAGGACTGGCACTGTCCATAAGAAATCCAGTTGCAGCAGGCTTAAACTTACAGGAACTTATAATAAGTCTAAACCTTAACACTAAGCATACAGAACACCACACCAGAAGGAAAAGAGAGATAGTTAAGACCCAGGGTCCTTCTGGCCTATTATTATGGTCAAACAATCCACTGGGTCTTCTGCTTTTTTCATTGAACTTTATGAGACTTCCATTGAAATCTACAATTTGACACAATGAATATTATACCTTATTTATTCAAAAGTACAGCCGGTTATGTCTTGTGTGCTTATTGAATCTATTATTATTATAGTCGGCATGATCTTCACAGAAAGAGATAACAATCAGTTTAAACCAGCTGTACTCAGCTTCTCTGAAGGAATAACCCAGACTTCCTCAACCTCGGCCCTCCAGATGTTTTTGGCCTACAACTCCCATGATCCCTAGCTAGCAGGACCAGTGGTCAGGGATGATTGGAACTGTAGTCTCAAAACATCTGGAGGGCCGAGGTTGAGGAAGCCTGGAATAACCCAAACATCATGAACCTTCTGCTTGCTTCTTTCACACAGAGAAGCTCCCAGAACCCTCTTGAATTAATTAGAATAGGAAAGATCTCTACACATCAGACCCATACTTTCTGTACTAAGAAATGCAAACTGACAATAGTAGCCTGTGGGACACAGCTCACCGCTTAGAAATATACTTTGCCCCTTCTGTGACCCCTGCACACCCCACGAAATTCATTTCTGGTGCTGCCACTGACTGTCTCCAACCATAGAGGCAGAACATAGCCATGGGTTGCCTTCCTCTCCATTAATTTTTGTCTAATCCTCCTTTAAAGCAATCCAAGTTGGTGACCGTCTCCACATCTCCAAGAATGCACACAAATAAGTATATATGTAAACGGCCTTGAGACTGGGAAATGATATATAATGAATTGAAAAAGATGTTTAAAATAATGTTTGTAAAAAACAAACAAACCCAGAAGCTTTCCTCTTTGGAGATTATAGGAACAGAACTACCCAAACTGTGTAGAATGTTATTTGCCCAAAAATGGAAAGAAGAAGAAGAAGTCCCAGAGAAAGAAGAATGGATACAAAATCTTATGGAATATGCGGAAATGGCAAAACTTAGCTGAAAAATAAGAAATCAAGATAACAAACTTTTTATAAAAGAATGGAAATGGTTTGTTGAATATTTGCAAATGAAATGTAAACAGATCAGAACGTTGGATTATTGTAATAATTTACAGTTACATAAGAGTATATATTTAACGTACATGAGTAAATGAATAAATTAAATTAATTTGGAATATGCAGAAAATATAAAAAACAAAATGAAGGAACCACAGAAAGGGGGGAAGGAACTTGAGTTTTGAAATGTTAAAATGATTGTAAAATTATGGAAATGTATAAAACTGAAAATCATAAAAAAGAGACTGTGGAAGGCGATTACTAAAATAATAAATTACTAAATTACTAAAATAATTAAAATCAAGAACTTCTTTACCTTCTTCTCCAGGGATAAGATGGAGACCTTGGGTGAATTTGACAACGAATCCCCGCTCTACGTCTCTTTCTGCAAGCGGATTTCCCCAGAGGACTTTGAGAAGCAATCTCTGACGTACACCCAGAAATCCCTGCAGGACCTTTATGCCAAAATGGAGCAGAACCCAGGAATCTGCGAGTCGATTGTGCGCAAGAGGAAGCAGCTGGAGAGTGAGGAGGCGGGTATGGCGTCCTACTTGAAGGTAAAGCTGGGGGCACCTCAAGATGTCTGGAAAAGAGGGTGAAGAGAGAAAAGAGAAAAAAAGAGGCAAGCCTCAAAATGGAAGTTTTCTGCATTTTGAGGCTTGCCTCTTTTGTGCCCCGTTTGTATTTAGAGCTTCTCTTTCTCTCTTCATAGTAAACTGGCTGCTTCCAGACATGAATGATTCAGCACAGTGGAGGCTAAACCCCAGTTCAGGATCCTGAGATGCCTCACCCAGGCCCAACACACTGTGCCAGTCGAGCTTTTAACAGCAGCATTTTGCATCAAATGAAGCCTCTCTCAGAGTGCCAACCCATCCCAATAATCCACTTGAGGGAGGTTGCTAATATATACAACAAAATTTGAGTGTATTCCATTCTTAGCCCTGCATCTAATCCCCACACAAACCCACCAGGCTGGGCAACCCCACCTGACAGCAGGTGATTGACGGGGGGGGGGTTGTCCCACCCACCTGTCCTGCTTGGCCTGTGGAGGCGGCAGTATCCCAGTACATTTCCGAGCACAATTCAAAGTGTTAGTGCTGACCTTTAAAGCCCTAAACGGCCTCAGTCCTGTATACGTGAAGGAGCGTCTCCACCCCCATCGTTCAGCCAAGTCACTGAGATCCAGCACCGAGGGCCTTCTGGTGGTTTCCTCATTGCGAGAAGTGAGGTTACAGGGAACCAGGCAGAGGGCCTTCTTGGTAGTGGCACCCACCCTGTGGAACGCCCTCCCATCAGATGTCAAGGAAATAAGCAGCTATCTTATTTTTAAAAGACATCTGAAGGCAGCCCTGTTTAGGGAAGTTTTTAATATTTACTGCTGTATTGTTTTTAACACTCGATTGGGAGCCGACCAGAGTGGCTGTGGAAACTCAGCCAGATGGGCGGGGTATAAATAATAAATTATTATTATTATTATTATTATTATTATTATTATTATTATTGTGGTGACAGGTCAGGATAAGTTTCTCCAGCCCTGCCATGGTGCCCAGCCTCTCTTCTCCCAACCAACCCTTCTCTTCCAGGCCAAGATCTCTTCACTATTCAAACACAGCAACTCAATGGAAATGGAGGAAATTCAAGAAGAGGTGGAACAGCTGAAACGGGAGATGCAGAAGGCCAGCAACTACGCTTTTGGTTGGTCCTGCCTTTCTCTAGGTAGAAGGGCTGGGAAGGGGCTACTTCTGGACTTTGCTCCAGCCAGTAGAGGCTGTGGACATGCCATGCCTCTGAAGATATGGTTCCTTCCTTCCCGAGGAATCCTGGGTTCTGGAGCTTATCCATCGCAGGACAACAACTCCCGGCACCCGTAATAAACTACTTTTTTTTACTCCTTTTCAGCGGCCAAGAGGGCATCACAGTTGGAGAGACGGGGAAGGAAGACCATGCCAGGCCAAGCCAGGCTTCCGGAGCAGGTTGTTGCAGCTATGCCCAAAGTCTTTGGTCCTTACCCAAAACAGGTTTGTGCCAAGATGCTTTGCCCCCCCCCCCATCCATAGGAAGACAACAAATCTGTCCATTTTGGTGGACTGGGCAATAACGAGCCTTCCCTCTCCACCCCCAAACAGGCAGAGAGATCGACGGGTTATCTGAACACGGACTTGAAGCAGCCCCAGGTTGGCATATCACCAGTCAATCAAAAGAGGTGGGAGCTGATTGAAGGGCAAGGTGGGCAGGGAGGGGGGTCTCAAAGTGGCAAGGTCATCCCACAATGCATGGGTGGGATACAGAAGAAGGTAGTCGAGCCGTGTTTCCCAAAATTGGGTCTCCAGCTTTTTTTGAACTACAATTCCCATCATCCCTGACGGCTGGTCCTGCTAGCTACGGATGATGGGAATTGTAGTCCAAAAAGACCCAAATGTGGGAAACATTGTAGTAAAGTGGGTTTTGGGGTTTTGCTTTTTTACAGAAACTTTGGCAGGCCTCATGCGGTAAAACAATACCATGAAGCATTTGTGGAGGCAGAGCATGGCCATTGTGGCTAGTAGCCTCCTCCAGCCCTCTTTGAAAATCATCCAGGTTGGTGGCTATCACCAACTTTTTTTCAATGTTGTGAACCGCCCTGTGATCTTCAGACGAAGATCTACAACTCAGCAACAAGTGCAAATGAGACTGGTCTTCAACCGGCGCTTGGAGGCAGTGGTGGGCTGGATGCAGCCAGCGGTGGCTGATGTCAATGGGGACTGGTAGGGCAGAAAGCAGGAAGCCCAACAGTAGGTGGCGCCAGAGGCGCTGAAAGGCAGAGCCAACTAGTTTGAGTTTTGTCCCCATCCTCTTCCCTGCTTCCTTATATGAGGGCAACACTGAGACTGAGGAGGAGGAGGAAGCTGAATGGACACTCCCAACCCCTCTCCTGGTAGTTAAGTAGGAAGGCAGACAGGTGGGGATTGGAAGAGAACAGCTTGAGGTAGGTGGGGCAGCACCCTATTCACCCTACAAGTGGACAATGGAAGTATGAGAGGTAGTAAATGTGACAAAATTAAGTACAGTGGTACCTCGGGTTAAGTACTTAATTCGTTCCGGAGGTCCGTTCTTAACCTGAAACTGTTCTTAACCTGAAGCACCATTTTAGCTAATGGGGCCTCCTGCTGCCGCCGTGCCGCTTGAGCACGATTTCTGTTCTCATCCTGAAGCAAAGTTCTTAACCCGAGGTAATATTTCTTGTTTAGCGGAGTCTGTAACCTGAAGCGTCTGAAACCTGAAGTGTATGTAACCCGAGGTACCACTGTAATCTTAATCCAGTCAAGGGAGTAATGCAGGACTTTATTGATTGAAAACAATGGAATTTATTTATTATGTTCTAGCTGCTATGGGCCCATGTTCCTTGGGAATTCGAAGAAACAAACAAACAAAAAATCTGTGCAGTTTTGATATCGGTGGTTAAAATCAGTGTAGTGTTGAAAGGTTCAGTCCACCATCTTGATTCAAAACAGTGTCCAATTGGATTCAAACAAGGATGAAAACCTGCTCCTTGCAAAATTTGATTATCATAACTTAATATATCCAGATGCATAGCAAGCAAACAACTTCCCCGGTGTAGCAAAATGCAAGAAGATATCCAGCTGTTTACACTGGGAGATCAAATGTTTTTATTTGGACAGGCCTTTTGCCCCTAAAAGGGCTTGATCTGGCTGTTGTTAAGTACGATGAAGTTTGTTCAGCCCCTACTATTTTACCTGCGTATGGCTCTGCGTACACCATGCACAACACCCACAAGAACTGTGGGAACCACAGCTGTCAACTTTCCCCTTTTCTTGCGAGGAATCCTGTTCGGAATAAGGGAATTTCCCTTAAAAAAAGGGAAATGTTGACAGCTATGGTGGGAACTGTAGTTTGTTTAGGAAACATTGGGTTATTGTTCTATAATGGGGAAAAGACAGTTCACAGGATACTTTGGGGGTAATTAATATGTTTTAAATGTGCTTGTGTGGATGATGGTCAGCCACCTTGAGCGCCATTTGGTGGGAAAAGTGAGACATAACACAATACCGAACCATTTCCTTTCTTCGTTTCTAGCAGTACAGTCGACCTGCATCCCGTTATGCTGAGCCCCGGTGGCTGCCGTTCCTCATTCCTGGTTAGCAACACCTTCAGCAGGGCGAAACCCTCCACTTTTCTGAGGTAGAGTTTCTCTTTCGAGGTTGTCCACACATTCATGCTCCTCACTCCGCCTGTGCAAGGAGGTGTTTTGTTTTGACAGTGGGCACAAAGAGCTGGCCTGTGTGGCATCTCTGAGGCGCTTCTGCTAGAAAAATCCCGTGGCCTTGAACCAGGCCCTAAATCAGGGGTCGGCAAACTAAGGCCTGGGGGCCGGATGCTCATTAATCCAGCCCACGAACCTTGCGGATCCTGCCGCCCACTCGAGTCAGTCCCCATGCTAAACCAGCATGGCTTTGGATTGGCTGCCGGAAGCTCCTGCAGCCAATCTGAAGCTGCGGATGCCAATCCGAAGCCGAGCAGGAGGAAGCAGCGGCAGCGAGGAAGCTGCCTCCACCGCCCAGGCCAGCAGCATGGGCTCTGCACCCCGTAGACCCCTGGCCGAGGCGGAGGATGACGCTGCCAAAGACGAGGCGGTGGCAGGGGTCCTTTCGGGGGGCAGGGTGTGCTTTCGGGAAACCCATATGAAACCACAACAAAAGCTAAAACACATTGATATCCCTAAAAAGCAGTCTTTAACAAATCCGCTTTAAAACAGTTGTTTAATTAATACCACTTGAAACGGTCATGGCTCCAACCCACAGAAGAATCGTGGGAACTGTAGTTTGCAAAGGGTGCTGATAGTTGTTGCTATTATTTATTAAATTTGTATACAGTGATACCTTGGTTCTCAAATGGCTTAGTTGTTGAACAAATCGGTTCCCACATGCCACGAACACAGAAGTAAGTGTTCCAGTTTGCGAACGTTTTTTGGAAGCTCCTGCAGCCAATCAGAAGCAGTGTTTTGGTTTTGGAACAGTTTCGGGATTCGAACAGACTCCTGGAACGGATTAGGTTCGAGAACCAAGGTACCACTGTCCTGCCCTATACGCACAGGTCTCAGGGTGGTTACAACATAAAATCACAATATAAAAACACAAAATACCATATCAAAACACAAAACTGGGGATTAGAAGAATTCCAACGCCCCATCACAATGCTACAATTTCCAGAGTAGTCCAACTAGCAATCCCTCTGCCCAGGGAACTCTGGGAATAGTAGCTCCGTGAGGGGGATAAGTGTCAGGAGTTCGGCCTACACTTGAGTAGGACCCTGGTAGAGACACATGCCCGACTGGCATGTTCTCTCCCTCCTGGTCTTTCGTTTGGGAGCTTCAAAAGCTTTCTTCAGCCCGAACATCACAGCGACCAATGCCAACCCACACCAGCACACTTAGGGATCCGCAGAGTCGTTGCAGGTCATGCATGACAGACCTCAGCAACTCAGCATTTTGGCTAATCTACTTTATTTACGTATAAACACACGTATAAACAGCAAAGAGGAAAAAAACAAAGGACAATAGTCCCACTTCACAGAACACAGTAACACAAACATCCTGTCTCCGTCACTTCCCACTGTGGAGTCAAAACATGCACCGTCATGTGACAGACAACAATCCCATGACTGCAATCATGGAGCAGGAATTCTAATGAGGCTCAGCAACCTGAACGGACGGCAGCTCCCATGATTCCTTGGGGGGAGCCATGACTGTGTGGTTTGAGTGGGGTCTACGATGGCAGCGCAGACGCGCCGCCGTCATGAGATATTAGGGATTCCTCACGGGGGAGGTTTCTCTTTCTCTTCCAGGACTGCTGACAACGGTCCGACTGATTCTATCCAAAGCGCCAGCCCAGCCAGCACATCCTCAGTTCTGAACGCACCTTTGCTGGCCCAGCCGAGAGTCAGAAAAGAAGACACACAGGATAATGAAAACCCGGGCCCCAGCTCCCACCCTACGGGGGCCTAGATGTCTCTTGGTGTAGCAGAAGATGCTAAGCAAATGAAAGTTCAGTGCATGATCCTTACCCGTGTGGTGGTTCTGATGTCCTAACACCTCCAAAGGAGGGAGGGAGAGACAAAATGGCTAACCAAGCTCGCATCCCATTTAAAACACTGTTACACTACTTTGACAGCAATTGAAGATGTTGGGGACCATAACTTGTTAAGGGTGCGGGGAACTGTAGCGCTGTGTGGGGTGGATGGGCAGATCTGTCCATTTTGGCTCCTTTCTCACTTTCCCAGTCTTCGGTTGTCTCCAGCTTTTGGCATTCAGGCCACAATACCGAATGAACCACATAAACTGGATCAGGTTTTTTTTAAGCCGAAACTCACCAGAACTCAGTTCCGGCACTTTTCAGGTGGGATCTATAGCCGTTATAAGAGAACAAGGGAGGTGTTCATGGTGAGTTCCAGCACCTCTTTTTCTATAAAAATAACAGAAGGTGTTTGTCTCCTTTTTTGTAAATAATTTTTTTATTAATTTATCACAGTTATATTTTCACAAATAAAAACAGTAATTAACTCACATTTCTACCAAATCTAAATTTATACAAATGCCTTTTCACAAACCTTCTCTTTGAGATTCTTTAAATCTCTGGACATCCCTCCGTACCCTCTTCTGGTTCCTTACTTTAACCAAGTTCTTCTACATTTCCATACTTACACTTTTCCAATTATTTTTTCCCTTAATTTTATCTATTTTTCTGCTAGTTGCAAGCGTTTACTTAAAATCCTGCTAATGTTTCAACTTGTTTACAGTATTTTTGCACATAGACAATAAACGATTTGTATTTGTACAAACAGAAAGTGTTTCTCAAACACTATCCACCCCAACTCCTAATATGGCAAACTCTTTTTTTAATTTGGGAGTTTTTAAAAAGTAGTTTCTCATTGCTTTTGCAATAAGGGTGAAACTTAAGCAGTCCTGCTTAGACCCGTGAAAATACACAGTTCTTTTCAATCTGGCCTTGTATAATGGTACAGTTGGATCTGAATACAGTGGTACCACGGGTTAAGAACTTAATTTGTTCTGGAGGTCTGTTCTTAACCTGAAACTGTTCTTAACCTGAAGCACCACTTTAGCTAATGGGGCCTCCTGCTGCTGCCGCGCCACCGGAGCACGATTTCTGTTCTCATCCTGAAGCAAAGTTCTTAACCCGAGGTAATATTTCTGGGTTAGCGGAGTCTGTAACCTGAAGCGTATGTAACCTGAAGCGTATGTAACCTGAAGCGTATGTAACCTGAGGTACCACTGTAATGTGTGTGTTGTCTACATGAAATCTGTTAAATGGAACTGAATACAGCCTCCTGATTCTATCAGATTTCAATTTAAAAACAAAAGCAGTACACAAGTTTCTAGTCCTTATAGATCTGAAGGAGAAAATAAACTAAAAAAAAAAAAGTTTCTCAAGGGAGTGTATCATTTATCTGGGTTTGATAGAAACTTGTAACACACCAAATCCCTCTCCTCAAGATTCCTTGTCTATTATTATTATTTTGAGAAAACAACAACTACAGAATTGATTTGTTTACAGCGGAACATACCACTACAGCTGGAGTGGGGAACCTGCGGCCCATCTGACCATTGTCATACCTTCCAACATTTCTCTGATGAAAATAGGGAAGTCCCATTCTGTAATGATAATTTTACTATTTATACCCCACACATTTTACTGGGTTCTCCCAGCCACTCTGGACAGCTTCCAACATATATTAAAACATTAAACTTTTTTTAAAAAAAACTTCCCTATACAGGATTGCCTTCAGATGGCTCGAGGGTCGGATAACTCCATACCCACCACCATTTCCGCAATGAAAATAGGGACATCCTAAGGAAAAGTGGGACATTCCGGGATCAAATCAGAAACCGGACCGGCTTCTCTAAATCAGGGAAGTCCCTGGAAAATAGGGACACTTTGAGGGTCTGCATTCAGTGGCAGAGCATATGCCCGCGTTGCTGAGGGCGGGCGCACTCCCGAGGGGCGCGGAGGGTGCCCTCCCACGTGCCACAGTTCAGCGCAGGTGTCAGGTGTGCATGCAGGAGCCAGGCCCTGTGACCAATAGGACTTTGCAGGTGTTGTAAATAAAAATATGCCCTTTCCCCTTATGGGGTATCCAAGAGCCCATATAGAGTCCTTACATAGGTTCCCTATTGGTAGGAGAGAATAACAGAGGCCAACCAGAGAATATTGAGAAGCAAAGCAGCTAGTAAGCTTGATCTTTATTGATCTGTTGCAACAGGGTGCTCCCCTCACTCGCAGGAAAGGCGGAGGACCCCCAAAAATGCTGTGCAAGGGCTTATAATAAAGGGAGATGGGAAAAGGTTTCTCTCAATATTTTCTGTGCTTAGAACTCTGTACCTAAGAAAGGTTGCTCTCAAATACTATCTGCAGTAAATTCCTGTGCTAATCCTGTGCTAATCTTACTTCTGCAAATTTTGGCCAGACAGTTAGCACACCGCCAGTGACTGCTTGCAAAATTTGGCTGACAGGTCAAAAGTTCGTTTCCTGCCTAGCCAGCTAGCAAGAAACCGCTGCTGTTAGCAATAACTAACCAGACCTACTAAATTTGGCTGGCGGGTCAAAAGTGCAGATTTAACCAGGCCTGCTAAAGAGGCCCCTTTTCCTGTCTTATGCTTACTAATGCAAAGATGAGAAAAGACACGTGTACGAAGGAAAGGGGAGGAATGTGTTTAGCAAGCAAAATAGAAAGACAGGAATGTTTAGCAAGCAATAAAATGTGTTTAGCAAGCAATATAGATGTGCCACGTAAGGGAATAATTTGAGAAGGTATGGGAGGGGGGAAGAGTGCTCAGAGAGTATAAGAAAGTTTGCTGAAGTGTCTTGCTTTACAGCCAGTCTATTTTCAGGAGCTATCCAACTGGTTGTCTCTGTGTACAGATATTGTCTCTGTGCACAGATTTCAATAAACTTTTTCTCCAAAGAAGATTTTGCTTTCCTGGTACTTTTGTTCCCTCCAAGGTCCGGGGATGGCGTGGCTGATGGATCCCTAGGTAAATAAGGCTTCATTTCTTTGGGGGCTCGTCCGGGATAAGCCCTCTCCCCAATACGGACCGGAGGGCCAGGCTCAACCAAGGTGAACAGCTCAGCAGCGTTTGCAGGCTTCCGTGCGCACCCCACCTGTTTCGTGGGGGGAGCCAGCCACACTGTTCTGGAGTGGAGACATCTTGTTGAGGGAGAAAAACAAAGAGGACGGCGCCGAGGGGACAGGTCCGCAGCGGAAAAAGGTAAGCCCAAGGGAAAGGGCGTGGGCCCCCAAGGAAAAGGGGGGCGAGGTCTGATCAGCCTCACCTGGTTGGGCAGTAGAGTGCCAGCCACCAGGAATAAGGGGATTGGTTGGGCAGTAGAGTGCCAGCCACCAGGAATAAAAGGGGACTGGTTGTGCAGGAGAGTGCCACCAGCAAAAATTTGGAACAGAAGAAGGAGGGAAAATTATTTTGGTGTGTTTTGTGTATTGCATGCTGAAATTATTTTGGTGTGTTTAGTGTGTTACATGTTGAAATTATATTGGTGTGTTTTGTATGTTGTATGTTGCATGTCAAGATACTCTAGTGGCTGAATTGTCAAGTGTGGGCCAGGGCTTAGTGTCCCCTTGGCCGAGCGATTGTAGGTCTGTTGTGTGTGAAGTATCTGGAAGAAATGGGTTCTGGCCAAAGTAAAAGTACCCCTTTGAAATGCTTTTGGGGATTCAAGCTGATGAGAGGGGAGGATGAGGACATTGTGTAAATTAGATTGGCCCACCCCAAAATAACAAATTGGCCGTCCATCAGGACCCTTGATTTGCAACTCATTAATCCATTATATCAGAACATTTTGAATGTCCACCCTGATCAAATCCCCTACATTTCCACATGGAAGACCAATGTGGAACAGAACCCCCCCCCCCCTGGCTGAAGTCATGCTGCCAAAAAGTCTCAGGCAGCCGTATCTGCTCAGTCAGGAAGACAGGAGGACAACCCCCCAGTCCTCCAGGATTCAGAGAGG
Source organism: Podarcis pityusensis (assembly GCF_964106645.2). NCBI lineage: Eukaryota > Metazoa > Chordata > Lepidosauria > Squamata > Lacertidae > Podarcis > Podarcis pityusensis. The sequence goes on from NC_138041.1 coordinate 23,479,946, forward strand.
GAAGAAGATAAAAGTTTTGATGCCCCACCACCTCATGCCCCGGCAACAGCCCTGGCACCACCCCCGCCACAGGGAACAGATGGCCCAGCCCCCAATCCCGTGGACAATGCATTGGTAGACCTGGGCGAGGATGGAGAAAGGGAGGAACGAGAAGAGGATGGTGAGGATGAGGAATTTGTAAAAAGATTAGTTAAGTTGATAGGTGATAATAAGAACAGGCAGAACGTTTGAGAAAGTATGTGCAACCTTATGCAGGAGAAGTGGACGTCAGTCCCCATATGTTAAAAACAGCGGGATGTGTAGGGGAACAGAGAAGAAAGTGGCAGAAAGAGTGGGGAAGGCAGTGAAAAGAGTGACCCTCCATAGGGCACATAAAACACAGGAGGAGGGCGCGGCCAGAGTGATGCCTCTCCATAGAGTGTATGACCCTCCAGCCCCCACGGGACCTAACGGGGTGGTGCCCAATAGAACTTATACAGTTCAACATGTCCCCTTCTCTAGTGCAGATGTTTGTAATTGGAGGAACCAAAACCCTTCATTTGAAGAAAACCCTGCCAAAATCATTAAGCTGTTTGAGGGAATTTTTTTTAAAACATACAACCCCACTTTTTATGATGTGCAATATTTGATGGATGCCCTGCTAGCTACAGAGGAGGATAGGCGAATTCATGCTGAAGCCCGGGCACACATGAGAGCGCAGGGGGCAGGAGATCAAGCTGTTGCAACAGGATATCCTGAAACTACACTGAATTGGGATTATCAGACCATTGAAGGGCAAAATACCCTCACCACTTATCGCCAGAATGTCTTAAGTGGCATGAGGAGGGCAGCCAGAAAACTCACCAACTTTGTGGAGGCCAGAGAAATAGTGCAAGGAACAGAGGAGGCCCCTGGAGCCTACTTAAAGAAGCTGAAGGAAGCCTACCGCCAGTATATCCATGCCCCTATCATAAAAACTGCCTTTGTAGCCCAAGCAGCGCCCGATATTTGCCGAAAAATCCAGATGGGCCACACCCTGAAATGGATGTTAGAAAATAGCCCAAACCACTTATAATCAGAGAGAGGAAGAGGCCCAGAAGAAAAAAGGAGAAGTACCAGGCAGAGAAGTTGAGATATCCTGAAGACGGGAGGTTCACCGTTAGAAGAAGAAGAGGAGGGCGAGGCCGCTTAGGAAAGAGTCAGCGTGCCATCTGCCGAAAGGCACCTATTTCCTCTCCCAGGCTAAAATGAGGAAATGTCAGAAGCTACTACATCCGCGTTAGAAATTCCAAGTCACCACAACCCTCAACCCAGCTGCCCTATTACCGGTAGGAGTAGGTGAGGAGCCCACGCATGATTGCATTGAAGTAATGGATGAGGTGTATTCTAGCAGGCCTGACCTTAAAGATGAAGCAGACCCCAGTGGCCATCATGGTTTATGGATGGAAGCAGCTTCATTGAGGCTGGACACTGGAAGGCAGGTTATGCAGTGGTAGCCCTGGAAGACCAGGTGATCGAAGCAAAGTCACTCCCGCCTGGAACATCGGCCCAGCTGGCAGAGCTAACTGCGCTTACCAGAGCCCTGAGCCTGGCAAAGGGACAGAAGATAAACATTTATACAGATTCTAAGTATGCATTCCTGACTTTACATGCCCATGGAGCCTTATGGAAAGAAAGAGGTTTGCTTACCTCCAGAGGAAGCCAGGTGGCCCACCCACAAGCCTTGTTGAACCTTCTGGATGCTGTATGGGAGCCCGAGGCAGTGGCAGTTATCCATTGTTATGGACACAAGACTGGACCAGGAGAAGTGGCCAGAGGAAACCGATTGGCAGACAGAGTGGCCAAGGAAGCAGCCCAAGAACTGGCCCCCGCCTCGGTTATTGGAGCACTGGTCCCAGAAGAGATTTTAAGCACCACTGACAAGCCAGCTTATACGAAGCAGGAAAGGGACACTGCAGACGCTCAGGAGCTGACATTGTCCAAAGAAGGATGGTACCTTACCCCTGATGACAGGATATGGATTCCAGAGTCCCTTTCTCGGCAGGTTACTCAGAGATACCATGATTCAACCCACATAGGACCAGATGCTACAACCAAGCAGCTGGAGAAATGCTTCTATATAGCCCACCTCTACCAACTGGCAGCCCAGATTTCCAGGAAATGCCTGCTGTGTCAAAAGAATAATCCCAGAGCCGGACCACTAGCTCCCCCAGGAATTCAGCATAGTGGAACTGCACCTATGGAAGATCTTGTCGTGGACTTTACTGAATTACCCTGTTATGGACTACACCGCTACCTGCTGGTGGCAGTGTGCACCTACACCGGATGGGCCGAAGCATGGCCAACAAAGACTGAAAAGGCATTTGAAGTAACCAGGTGCCTGCTTAGGGAAATCATCCCTCGCTATGGATTGCCAAGGTCCATAGGATCTGACAATGGACCAGCATTTGTTCATGCAGTCCTACAGGGACTGGCAAAAGCGCTCCAAATCAACTGGAAGCTGCATACTGCTTATAGACCCCAGAGTTCTGGAAAGGTAGAGAGAATGAACAGGACTCTAAAGAATCAGCTGTCCAAGCTGACGCAGGAAACCGGGTCTAATTGGGTGACCATGTTGCCCTTGGCATTACTCAGGGTCCGCAGTCTCCCGTCAAAGCGAACCCACCTGTCACCCTTTGAAATTGTGCTTGGGAGACCGGTCCCATATGTCAGAATGTTGTCCCCACATGCTGGTCAGGATATGCAATTGAATAATTAAGTCCAGATATTCTTCCGAGTTTTCTTTTGTCTCGACAGGTGGACCCAGGCTCGCAACCCCTGTGTGTTGGCTGCATCAGTTCGAGCCAGGTGATGAAGTGTGGGTAAACGATTGGGCACGGACGCAGCTACAACCGTGCTGGAACCTTATACCGTCCTGCTCTCCACACCCACCGCCGTGAAATTCGCCGGCATCACCCCTTGGGTCCACCACACCAGAGTGACCACTATAGATTGAACTGTGCAGTTAAATCCTGATTAACCCCTTCGGCTGACCATCTCCAGACCCTCCGCTGATGACCGCTCTGCTGATATATCTCAACGCACAGCTGAAGAAATGGATGGGAGGGACGCCCGCGGGCAGCGTCCCCAACGTGAAAACCCGTGCCGGGACTGATCCAGGAAGTCCACCAGGACATTTAATACTTTCATAAGGACTTTCTCTTTTCCTTTTTTTCTGTTATATTCTGTATTGATTTGCTCTATGCCCCACAGCCCTGACCCTACCGAGCCATACCGCCCTTACTGGCCTGCTGGCCTCTGCTACGACTGGTTCGTCTTGCCGGTGGTAAGAGATGGCGTGCTCATTGACTACTGGAAACAGGGGTTTGATGAGGTTACTATACCAACCTCATCTGATGGACCAGGTTCTAATCTTAATCCAGGCGTTAGATGGGACGGAACCTATCTTAATGCAAGTATTGCAGGGGTGGGAGCCTTAACCAGGTGTGCATTGAAATTGCTAAACAAGTGCCAGTAAGAATTGCCACCCCAGGATTTCAGCTTCCATATGCTCTGGTCAGTAGGGAGGCAGCACGAGAGTTCAATCCACCCAACAGGGTTAGTATGGTGATAGGCCCAATAATGCTTCTATTGCTTTTTTGCTTTTGTATTCCCTGCTTGATGCAATGCTTGCAGAATATGATGGGAAAGATGATGTCTCGCATGATGGGACCTCGTGTGATTGCTGTAATGAGAGAATATAGACCCCTACCCCAGAACGAATCTAAGTAATAGATTGTTCAAAAGAAGAGGAGGGAGTAAAGGGAGATGGGAAAAGGTTTCTCTCAATATTTTCTGTGCTTAGAACTCTGTACCTAAGAAAGGTTGCTCTCAAATACTATCTGCAGTAAATTCCTGTGCTAATCCTGTGCTAATCTTACTTCTGCAAATTTTGGCCAGACAGTTAGCACACCGCCAGTGACTGCTTGCAAAATTTGGCTGACAGGTCAAAAGTTCGTTTCCTGCCTAGCCAGCTAGCAAGAAACCGCTGCTGTTAGCAATAACTAACCAGACCTACTAAATTTGGCTGGCGGGTCAAAAGTGCAGATTTAACCAGGCCTGCTAAAGAGGCCCCTTTTCCTGTCTTATGCTTACTAATGCAAAGATGAGAAAAGACACGTGTACGAAGGAAAGGGGAGGAATGTGTTTAGCAAGCAAAATAGAAAGACAGGAATGTTTAGCAAGCAATAAAATGTGTTTAGCAAGCAATATAGATGTGCCACGTAAGGGAATAATTTGAGAAGGTATGGGAGGGGGGAAGAGTGCTCAGAGAGTATAAGAAAGTTTGCTGAAGTGTCTTGCTTTACAGCCAGTCTATTTTCAGGAGCTATCCAACTGGTTGTCTCTGTGTACAGATATTGTCTCTGTGCACAGATTTCAATAAACTTTTTCTCCAAAGAAGATTTTGCTTTCCTGGTACTTTTGTTCCCTCCAAGGTCCGGGGATGGCGTGGCTGATGGATCCCTAGGTAAATAAGGCTTCAATAAAGACTTTTGAAATTCCCATCCTCTAGATCAAGACCACCCCCCAGAAACATGGACTGGGGCCTTCCTAAGTTTGTTCTGAAGAGGCAAGGCGTGGCCTCACAGGTGAGGCCAATTGGTAACTCACAGCATCTGGTGGCAAGAGCCAGGAAGGGATATAAGGTCAGCGTTTCCCTTCAGCTCTCTGCCACAGCAACACGCTTCTTGCCTTGCTGTGTTTGGCTTCTTGCTTCCTGATCCTTGAACCTCGGCTTCTTGACTCCCAGCTTCTTGATCCTCAGACCCTTGACTTTGTGGCTCCTTGATCCTCGGACCCTTGACTTTGTGACTCCTTGCTTCTTGATCCTCGGACTCAGAGAAAACATTTGGTCAGTTTGGGACAGTTTGGGAATCAAAATAGTTTCAGGTCAGCCTTCCTGTGCTGATCCATGTACGTGCTTGGTTGGTACACTTATGAACACTACCATATATCTAAGACCTCAAGATTCCTATCACAGCAGCCAGTCTGGGCCAGTGCACTGTGATATGAGCACACATACACACATGCCTGGTGCGGGGTGCTGGGGTGCCAACTTGAATAAAATATTGTGGGGGCCCAGGTAATCCCCGCCCTGTGTAATCGATCACATGATGCAGTGCACACACACCATTTGAATGGGAATGCCCATCAACTTTGGGGGCCTGGTCCCCTCAAATATTTTATTGTGGGGGCCAAAGCTCCCACAGGAGTTGATCCCTATCCAGCAGGGCTGGATTTAGGTCTGATGAGGCCCTAAGCTACTGAAGGCAATGGGACTCTTTATATGTCCAGCTGTCCTTTGTCAACAACAAATTGTCGCTGTTTCTGTGTTAAATATATGCTATATGGTAATCTATGGATCTATTATGTATCAAAAGCCATTTGCACATAACAGTCCATGCAGAATTTAGGCCCCCTATATATAGAAATGAGCAAACCAGTGATATTTCAGGGAGCAGGCTAGCAGGCAGGACCCATTACTTACATCATAGGAGCCTGCACAACACAAAACACTGCTGCTGCATGTAGCTTTTATTTTATTTGTTTTTTATCTTATATTTTGGAAATGTACATCCATGTTTTTTGCCCTTTAAATTTTTGGGGGGCCCTCAAGAGAGTGGGGCCCTAAGCTACAGCTTGTTTAGCTTATAAACAAATCCGGCAGCGGGGTGGTAAGATTGTTATATAAGGCAGAGAAACTTCAATCTATAACAGCAATGCTTATTATTAAATAATCATACAACAGGAAAAATATAAACGTGAAATAAAAAATTATTATTTTTCAAGAAGCGGGGGCAGGAGAGGAAAAGCGGGGATGGAGAAAAAACAGCAGAAGCAGCTTCTCCCTCCTTTCCTGAAAGCATCCGCGAGGCGCCACTAGGGGGCGGAAGAGAGAGGGGAAAAAAAAAAAACAACCTGTGCCGACGCTCTAGTCCTTTCGCCGGCGGCCGGCTTGCTTTGCCTGCGCTTCCTGTTTGGTGCTTCCGGTTGGGCTCAGGCTTTGTGGAAGAAGGAGGATCAATCGGTGAGAGCCGGATGGGGGGAGGGGGGGCGCGTGACCGTCGGTAAACGGCTTCCCTCTTTCTTCCCTTCCGTTCTCTGAGGGTGGGGATGCCTCTGCTAATACCCCCCTCCCTCTCCAAATCAGAGCCGGAGGCGGGGAGGGCGAGGAGAATTCGGGGTGGGGGTGGGGGTGGCTTTTAGCTACGGGAGGTATTCGTTCTCTCAGCCTCTTGGTACTTGTGGCGGCTGTTGCAGGTGAGAGCCCCTCTGAGCATGTGCAGACATCTTCCCAAGGGTCTCTAAGCATTATTCTCTTATAGTGAACAAGAATGGGGAGGGAAGAGGGTCATTTCAGTAGTACCTTGGGTTACAGATGCTTCAGGTTAAAGACGCTTCAGGTTACAGACTCCGCTAACCCAGAAATAGCACTTCAGGTTAAGAACTTTGCTTCAGGATGAGAACAGAAATCATGCAGCGGCAGCAGCGGGAGGCCCCATTAGTTAAAGTGGTGTCTCAGGTTAAGAACAGTTTCAGGTTAAGAACGGACCTCCAGAACGAATTAAGTTCTTAACCCGAGGTACCACTGTATTACTGTTGTCAATTGCCGTTATTTAATGTATATAAGGGACGCGGGTGGCGCTGTGGGTTAAACCACAGAGCTTAGGACTTGCCGATCAGAAGGTTCGAATCCCCGCGATGGGGTGAGCTCCCATTGCTCGGTCCCTGCTCCTGCCAACCTAGCAGTTCGAAAGCACGTCAAAGGGCAAGTAGATAAATAGGTACCGCTCCAGCGGGAAGATAAACGGCGTTTCCGTGCGCTGCTCTGGTTCGCCAGAAGCGGGATAGTCATGGTGGCCACATGACCCAGAAGCTGTACACCAACTCCCTCGGCCAGTCAAGCGAGATGAGCGCCGCAACCCCAGATTCGGTCACGACTGGACCTAATGGTCAGGGGTCCCTTTACCTTTACCTATCCCGCTTTTCTCCCTAGCTGTGCGGGTTCAAGTCGGCTAACATTTTTTTTAAAAAAACTTATTATGAAATAGAAACTAATTGTGTTTTAAAAGTTGCCATTGTGGTTGAAAGGTAATGAGGCCTAGGACCGCTCTTGACTTCCGGGTTTTGTTTTATTGATCAAATTTCTTTATCGTCCTCCCTTCCTCCTAAAGGAGCCCAAAGAGTTAAGCGCAACATAGGGCGCTTATTGTATACCAAAAAAAAAAGAGCTTTGAATTTCGTACATGTAGCGACTGGGATAAAAAGCCCCACTTTAGATGGCTTGTTGGATGAGGAAAGTCTTCAGTAGGTGCCAAAAAGAAAACGGGAGCCACCAGGGGTGGGAATTCGAAAGGGTAGGGACCACCATGCTGAAGACCCGGTTCCTATATTATATGGTGTTGATCTCCTGTTACGATGTTCTATGCAGAATGACCTTTCCTGCAGTCACCTCTCTTTCAGCATATTTTTTATGTCCAGCGGTAAATCTGAATGGTTCTGGGTGATTTAAAATAATAAAGGAATCGTCCTTCGGTATTCACAGGCACACTTTCCACATTGCCTTGGAGAATGATTGGTATGAAAGTAGATTTTACTTGAGTCTGTGTGAGATTAACTGATCCCCCTGCCCCCTTTTCATGGGTTTTCAGATTCTCATGTTTTAAGAAAATGTCGTCAGACTCCAGTAAGAAACGGAAGCCGAAGGTCATCCGGACAGATGGAGGCCCATCGGAAGGCAAGAGGGGCCGGCCAGACACTGATCAGGTAGTTTCATTGTAACAGAGGTACTTGTGGTCTTCTTAGATGCTGTTTGGAAAAGCAGAGTGGTTTGGAGGTATGTCTGTAAAAGATGCTCTAGACTAGCCCTTGGGGTTACTGTATTTTAACTGCCAGGTTTTGACTAGTAACTGATTATGTCCTGGTGAACTCAAAGTGTGGCCATTTACTGTAAAATGTGTCAGGAATAAAAGGGGGAGGGAGTCTCAGAGCAAGCCTGCCTAATTTGTGACCCACAGAGCCTTAACACAGCCCACCAACCACGCATAGGAATCTGGCCGGGGTTCAGTCAAGCCCCCTGGTTTTGCTGCCTGCCAAAATGGGCAGATGTTTCCAGACATAGAGAATTATATCTTCACCAAATTCCATTCTCGGAGTGTAGCAGGCTTGTGTGCTGCAGGTTTGTGGGCATAATTTAACATTTCACTGCTTCAAAATTAATATAACTCCCAAGTACCATCTGAAGGAGCCTTTTAGCAACTAGAATGCTGTGATGCCTCTACTGTAGCGCTACCTCTCCTGCCTTTGAAAACAGATTCTCAGAGGGGGTGCTGAGAAATGCTTAGCCAGTGTTCTCACCTGGAGCTTTCCCTCTTAAGCTGTGGAAGGCTGTACTCAAACTTAAACTTACGGTACTTTCTCCTTGAGCTTTAATGCAGCATGGTCTCAGAAACAAGATAATCTGGAAGGGTGATGATGGAGTTTGCAGTGCCAGGATCATTTTTGCCTACCTTTATATTCTGCTTTCAGGAGTGACAGAGATGCTACAGAGAGCCCTTTGTATAATATGCCATCCCTTCCCTTCTGAAGAGAAGAGAACTTCCAAGAGTCTAGCTTCCCTCTCTGTTTCCATTTGCAGGATGCCAAATATTACAGCGAAGAGGCTGAGATGGACCTGCGGGACCCCAACAAAGATTACGAACTTTACAAAGAGACCTGCCAGGACCTCCAGAGGCTTATGGCGGAAATCCAGGAGCTGAAGAGCAAAGGCAACAAAGACAGTGTAAGACAGGGGTGGGAAACCATATGTGCCCCCCTGACCTATCTGTGTGGCCCTTAGACTCTCCCCAACCACGCACACACTCCACTAGCCTTGCTTTGGGTGTTTTTGCCTGGCTGGGATGTCTCCTTCAACTCTGAAATTGACTTTTGCGTGCCCACATGGCAGGTAGAGGGAGGAGTGTGTGGGTGTGAGCAGAAAAAAGCTTAATGTACAAGGGTAAAACTACATTAGCCACCCCACTCACATTTGCCTGTAACCCTGCCAACTATGGGCATGTGGCCCCGGGAAGGGAATCCAACCCTCTGGCTAAAAAAAAATTTTCCCACCCCTGTCAAGGCATCCTAATGTGACCGGGGGCTTGGGGGGGGGTAGATAAACCCTAGCAAAATTTAGATATTTGAAAGAGGAAAGGATAAGCCTGGCAGATTTAGGGGGCAAGGGAGTTAGGTACACAATTGGGTCCTGGGCTGTGGTCTGAAGCACATGAGACTCCCATCTTGCTGAAGCTAGGCAGGTTTGGGGCAGTGCCTAGATGGATGAAGACTGAGAAACCTCACAGAAACCGCCTTGGGTTCTATGATGGTGCAAGGAAGGCGGGATATAAAGGTAAGAAAATTAAGGACCGTCCTAATCGGCTTCCTCTTTTCCCCCTCTCTCTGCCTTTCAGGCTTCCGAGATTGAGGAGCGTCGCATCCAGAGCTGTGTCCACTTCATGACCCTGAAGAAACTCAACCGTTTGGCTCACATCCGGTTAAAGAAGGGAAGGGATCAAACCCACGAGGTACAGTTGAGTCCAGAGAACCAGGGAAGGGTTACAGGATCTTGGATGGTCAGATCATTAGGTGCAGCAGCACCAAAGCTTGCTCCACATCTTGAAACCCTCCCCCTCATTGGACACGTGCTCTCATACAAGGCAGTTCTAGGGAAGATTTTTCAGACCCACCTTATTTTTGTGATTGTCAGTTGTTTTAAACTGGTTTGAATATTGTGTTTTAATGTTGCAAACCACTCTTGGACCTGAGGGTGAATGGCGAGGAATTAATAATAATAATAATAATAATAATAGAGCCTATATGTTACAAGATAATAAGCCCAACCCTTTCATTCTTACTTGTGTGTTGGGCTGAATATTCAAATCCAAGTGAGGGGGACATAGATAGGAGAATACCCGTTATTTTGGACTGATGGAGCTAACATATTTTCTTTAAAAAGAAGTGAGATTGTACTGGTATTGATACGCAGCACTGTTTTCCGACAGCATGGCTTTCTGTGTTATCTTAAAACACACTTCCCCATGGGGTAAAACGAAATTTGTTGTTTTGTATGCTTTCATAGGGACGTGGGTGGCGCTGTGGGTTAAACCACAGAGCCTAGGACTTGCCGATCAGAAGGTTGGCAGTTCGAATCGTCACGATGGGGTGAGCTCCCGTTGCTCGGCCCCTGCTCCTGCCAACCTAGCAGTTCGAAAGCATGTCAAAGTGCAAGTAAATAAATAGGTACCGCTCAGGTGGGAAGGTAAATGGCGTTTCCGTCCGCTGCTCTGGTTTGCCAGAAGCGGCATAGTCATGCTGGCCACATGACCTGGAAGCTGTACGCTGGCTCCCTCGGCCAATAAAGCAAGATGAGCGCCACAACCCCAGAGTTGGTCACAACTGGACCTAATGGTCAGGGGTCCCTTTACCTTTACCTTTATGCTTTGCATATGTAAATCAGGGGTGGGGGACATCAGACTCGGGGCCAAATGTAGCCCTTCAGGACTCTCCCCAGGCCACGTACCCTCCTGAGCTTTGCCTCTCCCAGACCTTACTTCCCTCCCCTGAGTGATGGGATGGAATGTGTCCTCAAGCTCTGATCATGCCTCTTGTATGCCTGGATGGAGGACAGAGAAAGGTGTGTTGAGTATGTGTGTAGAAACCAGCCTACTATACAAAATAAAATTTCATTTGTTGCTTCGCCCATCTTTGCCTCTGACGCTGCCCACCACTGGCAGGTGGCCTCTGGAAGGTTGCCCACATGAGCATATGGATCTCAGTTCAGTTTCACTAACTTGCCACTTTTTTGAGACTGCATCATCAGCCGTGTGTCTCAGCCGCACCAACTTGATTTTTCACTGCCCTGCCTTGTAATGATTTTTCTCTGTGCTCTGTTAACAGGCAAAGCAGAAAGTGGATGCTTATCACCTGCAGCTCCAAAATCTGCTGTACGAAGTCATGCACCTGCAGAAGGAGATCACAAAATGCCTGGAATTTAAGTAAGCAGCTTAAAAAATAGGATGTGAATGGAGGGTAGAGAGGCCCCCAAAAGTTAGCCAGTAGACTAATGAGGCTTCACACCTTTTGCCAATTTTGTTTTGTTAGTACTTTTTTTCACCTCAAGTGCTGTTGGCCATCCTTTTTGTCAAAGATGCAGCCTCCAAGTTCTTCCAGCATCTCATTATTACAAGGCCACTTGCAAAAAACAAACAAAAACTTTTTAGAAATTTGAACTGTAAGTTAGCCTTATCTAGTTGGTCTGCACAACTTTGATAAGCCCATTCCAAGGCCCAACTTGAGAGCTGTCACTGAACTGCAGCTAGCTCAGTCTTGCGGTCCTTGGGCTACATGTGACCTTGGATACAGAGGAAGATCCCCCCCCCTTATTTATCTTTCTCTTGGTCCCCTTCCTTCAGGTCCAAGCATGAGGAGATTGAGCTGGTGAGCGTGGAGGAGTTTTACAAGGAGGCCCCTGCAGAAATCAGCAAGCCGGAGATTACGCTCGCCGATCCCCACCAGCAGACGCTCTCCCGCCTCGACTGGGAGCTGGAGCAGCGCAAGCGGTGAGTAGGATAGCCCAGCAGCTGCTAGGTGGCTTTGAGCAAGCTTACGGTTCTCCTCCCTTTCCTTCACTCTGCAGTATCGGTCCTTCTAATAGTGAACTCAGGCAGTGAGAGCCAACAGGGATTGCAGCCCAAACGGGGCTAATGAAAGCAAGAAGCAAATATTATTATTATTATTATTATTATTATTATTATTATTTATTATTATTATTTATTTGTTTATACCCTGCCCATCTGGCTGTCACTCTGGGTGGCTCACAGCAGAATAATAACAATAATAAAGTGATAAAACACCAAACATTAAAAACTTCCCTAAACAGGGCTGCCTTCAGATGTCTTCTAAAAGTCAGATAATTGTTTCTTTCCTTGACATCTGATGGGAGGGCGTTCCACAGGGCTTTCCACCACTACCAAGAAGGCTCTCTGCCTGATTCCCTGTAACCTCACTTCTCGGAGGGAGGGAACAGCCAGAAGGCCCTTGGAGCTGGACCTCAGTGTCCGGGCTGAACAATGGGGTGGAGATGCTTCTTCAGGTATACTGGGCTGAGGCCGTTTAGGACTTTAAAGGTCAGCACCAACACTTTGAATTGTGCTCGGAAATGTATTGGGAGCCAGTGAAGATCCTTTAGGACCTGTGTTATATGGTCTCGGCAGCCGCTCCCGGTCACCAGTCTAGCTGCTGTATTCTGGATTAGTTGTAGTTTCCGGGTCACCTTCAAAGGTAGCCCCACGTAGAGCACATTGCAGTAGTCCAAGCAGGAGCTAACCAGAGCATGCACCACTCTGGCAAGATAGTCTGCGATGTTGGCATGCTTGCAGGGGCAGGGGACCCTGCATTTTAAAGACTGCCAGAAAATGAACAGACCTGGGAATCTAGAAGTGTGGTCCCACAGTGTTCCAAGTTTATAAATATTATGAGAGGAGGACTTGAGGAAGAAGGGCTGAAATGTCAGTGGTAGAGCTTCTGCTCTGCATGCAGATGATCATCGGGTCAGTTCCCCAGCATCTCCAGGTAGGGCTGTGAGAGCCGTTTGCATTAAACCCTGGAGCGCCCCCTGCCAGATGGAGAAATTCAGCATCTTCTGATAGAGCAAGCACCCTGAATGCAGAAGGCCCCAGGTTTTGTCCTCCAGGTAGAGATCCCATCCTGAAATTCTGGAAAGCCACTGCCGGTCAGTGTAGACAATACTGAACTAGATGGACCATTGATCTGAGTCACTATAAGGCAGCTCCCTGTGTTCCCAGACTTTGTGTGTGTCCCCTTTCTCCCTCCTCTACTTTCTCTGGAAACACTGTCGCTTGTTAGTAACTGTGAATCTCTTACGTGCAGGCTGGCAGAGAAGTACAAAGAAAGTCTGGCAAACAAAGAGAAGATCCTGAAAGAGATAGAAGTGAAGAAGGAGTACCTCAGTAACCTCCAGCCTCGGCTCAACAGCATCATGCAGGTATGCTGTGGGTCAGGCTTTTAAAAAGAATTGCTTTAGGAGTTCTCAGCAGGAGGTTAAGAAACCTGCATACCCTGTTGGTGCGGCATGGGAGATGGCCTTCGATACAGAACCAAATCATTGATTACAGAGCTGGTGCGGGATGTCGCTGGACTACATCTCCCATCATTCTCAACTATTGGCCATGCTTGGCTGGGGGTTTGGAGTCCTGCAGCTTCTGGAGGGCCACAGATTCCCATCCCTGCTTCAGAGAAAGAAAACCTGAATATATATGAGTGGTTTTACGTAAGAACAGATTCTGGGTAGGACTTTTATCACAAGCCCCACTGACTTTGTCAGAGACTGTTGCCTTTCCTTCTCCTTCAGTGTGCTGGTTATTTTACTACTACAGTGGTACCTCAGGTTAAGTACTTAATTCGTTCCGGAGGTCTGTTCTTAACCTGAAACTGTTCTTAACCTGAAGCACCACTTTAGCAAATGGGGCCTCCTGCTGCTGCTGCGCCGCCGCTGCACAATTTCTGTTCTCATCCTGAAGCAAAGTTCTTAGCCCGAGGTACCTATTTCTGTGTTAGCAGAGTCTGTAACCTGAAGCATATGTAACCCGAGGTACCACTGTACTGCAATTACTGTTATTATTTATAACAGGGTTGGCTAAGCTGCAGGCCTCCCGAGGTTGTTGGAGCCACCAGACGTTTCACATGCCAGTGGTGGGTGGGGCCAAAGCAAAAATGGGTGGGGCAACATGTGTATTTTCCTCCCCTTTGTACAGAAGGTCAGTTTCTGCACATTCTCACCCACATCCCGCTCTGTCCTCCATCCAGGCAAAAAAGAGGCGTGATCAGAGTTCAAGGACACAGCCCAGCCAGGCCAAAAATACTTGAGGAGGGTTCAAGACAAGGGCCTGTGAGGGGTGCGGACTGGGGAAGAGTCCCAAGGCCCAGATAGAGTCCTGGAGGAAGGGCGCCCTGAACCTGCAGTTCCCCACTCCTAGGATAAAAGAACTAGAGCAGCTTCAAGAGGTGTCAGGGGCTACATCAAATGAGACGGGGCCACATGCGGCCCCTGGGTGACAGGTTCCTGCCCTCTGTGCATCAAAACATAGCATACCTAATAATGAAAGGGCACGTACTGACAACATAGCATAATAAAAACAGCATCTTTGGGGGCATTTTGGTGCCAACCTATTCTCATGGGTCACTACCCAAACCACAGAATTATAACCCCCATTTTTTCCCCTGTCGGTCCTCTTTCCTATCAGGCTTCGCTCCCTGTCCAGGAGTACCTTTCCATGCCTTTTGACCAGGTTCACAAGCAGTATGAGACAGCCAGGCATCTCCCGCCACCCCTTTATGTGCTCTTTGTCCAAGCCAGTGCCTACGGCCAAGCCTGTGGTAAGTTATTATTTCAAGGTAGCTGAGCTTTGAAGGGGAGCAGAGGTGTCAAATTTCACAGCTCCTTGCAGAAAGCATGACATTATCTGAAGACTGTCACATGGTGTGTTCCCCGCCCCCACCCTTAATCTGATCCCTGGCTCCCCTGAGTCTGCAGGGTTGGGGAAGAATGAGAGAAAGAAACACACAGAGAGAGCAGAGCTGCCCAAAACCTGATGAAGCTTCTGCATTTGACAACCTTGTTGCTTCTGAGCTTTACAGAGTTTGTGGGAGTCATCTTTGGGGAGGTGTGGCTAACGGCGTCATCTCCTTCACAGACAAGAAGCTGGCTGTGGCTATCGAAGGCAACGTGGAGGAAGCCAAAGCGCTCTGCAAACCTCCAGAGGACTCTCAGGGTGAGTGAGGGTCCATAAGCTGCCTTCACTTGCTGTGAATGGCTCTTCAGTTGAGCATGTCCTTTGCTTCCATAAGGTTCCAGGTTCAGGAGCCCCAGCGAAAGGATTCCCACCTACTTGGGCTGGGAAATGTCCTGGAGAGCAGCAGCCAGTTGGCATAGACCAGCCATCTTTGGCTTGGCACACTCCAGGACTACAACTCCTGGCGTCTCTTCCCATTTGCCATGCTGGCTAGGTCTGATAGAAGTTGTTCTGCCCCAGACTGGTGCCCTCTGAAAGTTGCTAGCCTGCAACTCCCATCAACCCGCGCGAGCATCGCCCAAGGATCAAGGCTGACAGGGAGTCATAGTCTGACAAGGGCTGCAAAATACGGGTGGCCCACTAGCAGCTTGCATGTTAAAACTGAGCTCAAAGCTAACCAAAACTGTTAAACTTGTAAAGAGGAAATTAGGAGATTCTGTCCTGCAGTGTTAACGTGTCTGTGCTGGATGTTGTATGGGTTGCCCTGGCTGCAGTTGGATAAACATGCTCCATAACTGGGGAGGCATTGCTGCTTTGTTGTTGGAGCGTAAGAGAAGCCCTGGTTCTGGTCAAAGGCCCACCTAGTCCAACATCCTGTCTTCACAGTAGCCAAACAGCTGCCCCAGCGCAAAGCCCACAAAGTGGACCTATGTGCAGCAATGGTTATTCAGAGGCATACTTCCTCTGCTGGCAGAGGTGACATATAGCCATCATGGTTTGTGGTCGTAGACAGCCTCTTTCTCCGTGCATTTATTATTCTTATTAAATTTCTATATCACCCTTCGTCTGAAGGTCATGGTGGTTTACAATATAAAAAAGCACAAAAATGCATGCTATAATAACAAACAAAGGACACAGATTGTTTGATCAGCCAAAGGCCTGGGAGAAGAGGAATGTTTTGCCTGGCACCTAAAGATATGTAACAAAAGGGCCAGGCAAGCCTCCCTGGGGAGAGCATTCTATAAGATGAGAGCCACCACAGAAAAGGCCCATTCTCATGTGCTGCCCCTGGGCCTCTTGTGGAGGAGGCACACGAAGGAGGACCTCGGGTGATGATTGCAGGGTCTGTGTTGGTTCATATGGAGAGAGGCGGTCCTTTCCTTTAAAGCCATCCAAGTTGGCTGCCATCACTAAAGGATCTGTTGCACTTGTGTCCTACTTGTTCGCTTTCCACAGGCATCTGGTTGGGCACTGTGAGAACAGAATGCTAGGTTAAATAGGTCTTTGTCCTGATGCAGCCAGGCTCTTAGCATTCATTTATTTGGATTCACAGATGATGAGAGTGACTCGGATGCCGAGGAGGAGCAGACCACGGTAAGAGCTCCACCTTCCCACTGCGCTATGAAATTGCAGGGAGGGGAGGGATGTTGTGGGGAGATGTCTCCTTCTGCCTTGAAACCGGTATTCCGTGTGCCATTAGACCTGTTCTTTCACGTCTAATGTGCCTTGTCATTCACCCGCCCCTCCCCCATTAAAAATAATAAGTGATGGGCCTTTCTTGTGTGCCATTTCCATGTAACGAAGTGAGGAGAAACAGACATACTGGGACTTGGTGATGCACTTACCAACAGACTATCTCCTTCGGTCATCTGCATTGTCATTTCCTTTTGGCTCTCCCTGTCCCTCACTTGGCCTCTCCAGGTAAGGCTGGGGAAAGACTCCCTGACTGAAAACCTGGAGAACCACTGATAATAGTGGTGGAGCATCTGACTTGCATACAGAAGGTCGCTAGTTCAATTCCCGGATCTCCAGGTAGGGGTGTGAGAGAGCCCTACCTAAAACCGCAGACAACCACTGCCAGTCCATGTAGGTGATAATGAGCTAGATCAGGGGTCAGCAACCTTTTTCAGCTGTGGGCCGGTCCACCGTCCCTCAGACCATGTGGTGGGCCGGACTGTATTTTTTGGGGGGAAATGAACGAATTCCTATGCCCCACGAATAACCCAGAGATACATTTTAAATAAAAGGACACATTCTATTCATGTAAAAACACGCTGATTCCCAGACCATCCACAAGCCGGATTGGGAAGGCGATTGGGCCACATCCGGCCCCCGGGCCTTAAGTTGCCTACTCCTGAGCTAGATGGAGCCAATGGTCTGACTCTGTATGAGGCAACCTCCTTTGTTCCTCGTGAGCACTTCCTTTCCTCTATGGTGTTGGATTTAGAATTTTGAGACAGGGCTTATTCAGAATGGGGCAACAGCCCCTTCAAAAGGAAAATGGAAAGATTGGGGTGTACCAATGACCACCCTAGTGGTGGTGGTGGGTGGGTGGCTGCGCTTGTCCCTCCCTGCTGCCCATCTCACGCTTGCACCTCAAAGCACATGGGCAGGACAGGTAACAACAGGCCAGGGTGCAACAGGTGTGGTGCAAAGCCACAGCAAACAAAGAGCAGGGGAAGTGCGTTGAAAGAGTGGAGGCAGGAATGTGTTGTGATTCTCCCTTCCCCACTCTAGAAGCGTCGCCGCCCAACCTTAGGGGTGCAGCTGGATGACAAGCGGAAGGAAATGCTCAAGAGGCACCCACTGTCCGTCACTGTCGACCTGAAATGCAAAGGTACGTGAGAGAGCAAAGCGGCTCATCTGTTGGTGCCCCTAAACTGGGGATCTTTCCCTTCTCTGGAAGTTAGGGATGCATGAATATTTCAATTTCCATATCAGTTAGTTGTTCATTTTTCCAGTCTTAGGGTGGTCCCCGACATCTCAGCAGCTTGCGATTTTTTGATCACACACAACACACTTTCACCAAACAATTGTAATTGTTTTCCTGCCCCTTTCTCCTAATATTCAAGCAACTTTGCCTTAGAGGAAGTTTTGCATGTTACTTTCACTAAAACATGGCTTTTTAATTCACGCTTTCCTCCCATGCATTTTTGTACACATTTCTTTGGTTGGAGAACGGCAAGCAAGAAGCGTTATCTGAGTTCAAGGACATATTTACAGGCAGGCGAAAGAGCGCTCGAGGAGGGTATGAAGTAGGGCCAGGGAGGGGCATTGCCTGTGGAGAAGGGGTGTGGCTTAGGAAAGGGGGAACCCCGAGGGCCAGACAGGTAGAGAGTCCTGGTGGGCCATATTCAGCTCACAAGCCTGAGGTTCTCCATGTATTATAGCTAGTGAGTTCCAACAGGTAAGGGAGCAGTTCACTGACCCCCATCCTCTCACAGTGGTTTAAACACAACTGGAAGTCGTTGCTCTCTCCTGCCTAAACCCCTGGCATTGGCTGTGTCATTGCAGATGGCAGCCTCCTCCTCCTCACCTTCTACTATCTGATGAACCTCAACGTCATGACGACGAAAGCCAAGGTGACGGCAGCTGCGGAGATGTCCATGCCCATCAGTGCCGGGTGAGCTTTGCGGGGGGTGGCGAGGGGACAGGCTGTCGCTGATGGATCCCAGGTGCCGAGGGTGGGATCAGCTGGGAAATTATTTCATGGGGTGTTGGCAAGCAAACCTGCTGTTGTGGCTGCTGGCAGAATTCTACTTTGCCCAGTGGGTTGTTGTTGTTTTTTAACCCCTGAAGAAAAAGCAGAGATTCCAGTGCAGTCTTTCTGAGATGTGGAAAGTTTGTGAGTGTTTTCTGTATACCCTTTTCCTGCAGCACCTGCCAAAGAGGTACCTCATTTAGGGATTTGAGAAACAATGTTAACCTGACTTAGGTTGCTGGTCCATCTTGATCAGGGGTGGGCAGACAGTCGGCAATTTGGATCTACTAGAACCCCAAGATCTGCCAACCAGAGCCAGGTAGAAAAGGTGGCTGTGTTCTCCCTTCACTGTTGGGGGCAGTATGCTGGGGATCACTACACAACTCCTACCTGCGGGGTTCCCAGAAGAGGCATCTGGTTGGCCACTGTGAGAACAGGAGCCCCTTTGGCCTGATCAAGCAGCCAGTCACTTCCTGTGTTCTTTGCAGGACAGAGAACTTCTGAGCCATGAGTTTTCCTCAAGACAACTTAACTAAGCCAACACAAAGGAAGACTTGCAAAGCCTTTGCAAATCTCTCCCTCACTTTACTTTTAAGTCCCCAGACCTTAAAGGGAGGGAGGGACAAAAGCTTTTGCAAGTCTCCTTCCCCTTCCCTTCTCCTTTTTTTTTTTACACACACACACACACACACACACACACACACACACACACTTCCCCTTCCAGATTGGGCCGAAGCTATGGAACTCACTGCCACAGGAGACAGCGATGACCACCAGCCTAGATGTCTTTAAAACAGGATAAGGTAAATTCATGGAGGAGAGGACTATCCATGGCAACCAACCACATTGGCCGTGTTCTGCCTCCTCCCTTGAAGGCATAATTGCTTCTGAACACCAGCTGTTGGAAACCACAGGAAGGGAGAGTGCTCTTGTGCTTCAGATCCTGTTTGCAGGTTTCTCACACGTATCTGTTGGGCCATTGTGAGAACATCAGACTCTTATGTACTTATGGGATTTTGACATGGTGTGGGCTGCGCCCACCTGTCACATTTGGCCCCGTGTGGCAGATACGGCTTTGGCCTGTGGAGCGAAAAGGGTTCTGCACGCCTGCTCTGTGCTCACTATATAGGTTACAGTGCAGAAGCATCAACAGACTCACATCTCTTGCTCTACGCAGGCAAAACCATTTGTTAACCTTGGGTCTTGTTAAATTGTCCACTTAACTATACAGAAGGCAGCACCTTGAAACAAGCAGGCACAGTTGCTGGAGTCTGTTAGCATACACAAGTATGAATTATGGAGTAACAGAGAACAAGATTTATCAGCTGCTGTTCTCAGATACCGAAGATCTGAGTCTTCTGATCTGTGTAACGGTGCGGTGGGCCTCCCATTAAACCACGATCAGCCAGAACCTCAGGCCTAAAAATTCCCCAACCTGAACTTTCCCATCTAACTGGGCAGAATTTGGCTTTCTGCCTTACACTGCAATATGTTGTTTGGGGCAGTGCAAAAGATGGGCACTGCCATCGAGTTGCACCAGGGGGCGCTGTGGGCACACGAGTTTGTAGAGTCACTTGCATGTCGCTTGTAGTCGTTGCAGTTATACATCCCCTCTCGGGCCTCGTTCGCCCCTAAAGAGCGGAGAGACTTTAGCGGAAAAGACAAGATCTGTCTCTGATCTCTTAATTTATCTTGGCAGCGAGACAGGGAGGAGCCTGATGAGAGAGGAGCATTCCTATGGGTCAGATAGCAGGGAAAAAACCAACAAACGGACCTATGTGTCTCTGGTCCTCTGTTGAGTTGGCGAGGATAAATTAGGGACTGATCGCATCTCGTCTCCCTGTCTCATTTAATTACTCTCTAGCAGACTAATCGCTTCCTCTCCCTGTGCATGGTCGCTGAGTCTCTCTCTCTGCTGAGACTGCTTCCTCCTATTCCTCTCTCTTCCCTCTTCTGCTCTGTGAGTTACCTCGCCTCAGGGAGTGGAGCTTTTATTCCCTTTGGAGTTGTGTGTGTTGGGGTGTGCGTGGAAATCTGGCTTGGAAGCACAGCTGCCAAAATAGGCTTGGGAGAAGCAGCTTGCTCTTTCCCCTGCAGCAGCCTGCTTCACACGTGTCTAACGTTAACTTTAGTTAAAGCTGAGACGTTCGGCAGAGCATCACTTAAACCTTTGTTTATTGCGCGCGCGCGCACACACACAGACACACAATTAAGGCAGTTTTAACAGTGGGAAAAGAGGAGGTGATGTTGGGGGGTGTATATGTGCCAGTGCAATTATTCATCCTTGGATGGTTCTGCTGTTAATGCCTGGTGGCAGCCTTCAGTAACCTGACTTCCTGCTTGGCTAACTACCCTGATTCTTAAAGTCGCCGATAACCACGAATGCTGTGATCCGATTGTTCTCCTGCCTAAACACGAGGTTCTCGGTCGCCCTCATTATCTGTGTTTAATGTGACTTTTCAGTCTAATCTGCTGCTGATCAGAGAACCTGTTTACTTCTGTCGGCAGCATTTGAGAGAAAGGGTGGGAGCTGTGGGGACTGCCTGCATTCAACTCTAAAGGGGTAGGGGGAAGATTTATATGATCTGAAGAGAATGCAGAGTATGCCTGCATACAACTCTAGAGTCATCGCTGCGAGATGACAGTCTGTGGCCCATTTAGAAAGGGGGACAGCACAGACGACGGGAATGGATGCCAAATGGAGTTTCAAAAGATCTGAGCGACGTCAGAATGTTCCAGTGGGTGAGGGGAGGAGAACACAGACACACACACAACAGAGGTCCCTGCAGATCTGCGGAATTCCCATGGCAACGCAGCAGAAGTAAACTTGCACAGAATCTTAGAGTCGTTCATACGGGGAGACTTTTCTTTGGCAGATCCGACTTAGATAGAAATGAAACACAGTGGCACAAGAGCCCATCTAGTCCAGCCTCCTGTTCTCACAGTGGCCACCCAGATTGTCTTGTCCGAGCATTCCTCCCCCTCCTGTGGTTCCCAGAACCTGGTAT
This sequence comes from Podarcis pityusensis, assembly GCF_964106645.2. NCBI lineage: Eukaryota > Metazoa > Chordata > Lepidosauria > Squamata > Lacertidae > Podarcis > Podarcis pityusensis. The sequence goes on from NC_138041.1 coordinate 23,501,242, forward strand.
TCAGAAGTATTGCTGCCTCTGACCATGGAGGCAGAACCTACTCATAGTGGTTAGTAGCGATCAATAGCCTTGCCCCTCCGTGAATTTGCCCAGTCCTCTTTGAACACCATCTAAGGTTGGCGGCTGTTGTTTCCTCCTGCAGGAGTGAGTTCCGTCGTTCAATTCTGCTGCGTGAAGAATGCCTTTTTCCTTTCTTTGCTGGATCTTCCGACAAAGGATAGCACAGGAAGATTCTGAATTTCACATTGCTTGTTCCTATTTCTTTCTAGAGACTTGCTGTGCCCCGACACCCTCCTGAGCTGCCTGTATCCTGGAGATCACGGAAAGAGGACTCCAAACCCTGCCAACCAGTTCCAGTTTGATAAAGTCGGGTAAGCTGGTAATGGTCAGAGGTGCTTGCCTTGTAGGCCTCTCCTTCATGGCTTCTCACATGCTCCCTCCCTCCCTGTGTCTTCCAGGATCATGTCCCTGAACGACTACGTTGCAGAACTGGGACACCCTTACATGTGGGTGCAGAAGTTGGGGGGCCTGCATTTCCCCAAGGATCAGCCCCAGGTAGGTGCAGTCCTGCCTTTGAACAAAGACGCAGCCCAAATCTCTATAGGCAGCCTTTGCCGGCACTGCTGGACCCGGCTCTCCAAATTGCAAACGGAGCGAGCGTTTGCTTGCGGGCTGGTGAATGAAGATGCACTGAGGGGTTTACGGGGGACATGGCTACTAGCTGCAGTGGCTGCCCTCTGCCTCCAAACACCAGTTGCTGGAAACAGCAAGGAGGGGAGAGCGCTCTTTTGCTAAGATCCTGCTTACAGGCTTCCTATTGGGGCATCTGGTTGGCCACGGTGAGAGCAGGATGCATGGGCGTAGCCAGGATTTATTTTAGGTGGGTCAGGTTTTATGTTGGGGGGCAAAACTGAGTTATCTGAGATGCAATTGGTCAGTTAAGTATTTTTATTTACTTACTTGTTTTAGGGGGAGCAGCTGCACCCCCACCGGCTATGCCCATGGCAGGGTGCCTGACTAGATGGGCCATTGGTCTGATCCAGCATGGCTCTTCTTACGGAAGTGTGTGAGTGTGTGTTGTGTGGGTATAGATAGTCGGGGTATGTGTGTGTGTGAAAGTTTGTGCATGTTTAGGTGGTTCCAAACCATGAGAGCAGAGTCCCAGGGCAGTGGAAGGAGGACTCAGCAAGTATCCTTAGGATAGCTCAGCTGATTAGAGCATGCTGCTGATGACACCAAGGTTGCAGGTTCAATCCCCATATGGGACAGGGATTGGGCTAGATGATCGCTTCTATGACTTTATCCATCATTCTCTCGTCTGTCAGCATAAGGATGAGTTTTAATGTTGTGCACAGAGGAATCTAGATGATGTCGGGGCCTTGGCTTTTTTATCTCGGATGAGGCTGTGCAAGGAAACAGGTTGCAGCTGCGAGAGAATCCAATCTGGTCAAGCCTGCCCAGTTTCCTGGCTCTTCAGTGGTGTGAAGGTAACACCACTTTTGCCTTTACCCCATTTGCAGAATCCTGTGATTGCCGATAACTCGCTGAGCGCTAGCCACATGGAGAGGACGATGAAATTGCTCAAGATGAGGCTGGAGTCCCGCCTTGCTCTACACAAGCAGTTTGCTTCCCTTGGTAAATCCCAGCTGCCCTCTTGCTTCCCCCAGTAGTGACACTCTGGATTCCAACAACCACACACACTCTGAGCATCAGATGCCCCCCACCCTCAGGCCTGGGACACATTTCAGCCCCAAACTTCCATCATACTACAAACAAATAATCCCTGCACAAGAAAACCTAGCATGTCAGGAAGATGTAGGTAGAGTCCCATTTCCTCTGACACTGCTAGTTTTCTGAGTGCAGGGATTTTTATTTTGTATGGAGAATGACATCATGGGAGCCCCCACCTGTAATCTGAAGTGGCAGCCTCCCACATGCAAATCTGCCACCTCCAGGCTTAACTATGTCTAACTTAAAAAGCATTTTTGCTTGCTTAGAAGCAGCTAAATTGCTTCATTTAGGAACAAGCAGCTGTGGGAGCCCCATGGCAATGGCATGGACAGTGGGGGAATTTTAAGTAATTATTCTCCATATGCCTGTTTCCTTGACAAAAATCACCCCCTAGAAGCTGCTGTAGTAGCTCCTTTGCGGGGAAACATTAACAAAAGCTTTGAGAGGCAATTTTTGGCAGGGAGATGGTGTGGAAGGGGGTTCATCCAGATTGCACCCCTTCCACACATTCTCCCCACTGACTTTCTCCAAAACTGTAAAGTTTTGAAGCTAGAATAGAAGGGGAATGGAAACACAGTCAGCTTCATAGACGGGTTAAATATCCCACTGATCTTGACTTGAACATATAAATTAATATACACACTCCATGTGTCCAAATAGGTGTCCCAGGTGTGATTGACAATTATGAGCTATCCATCGAAACGTTGTCAGGACAATGGAATCTTCAGAGCACTGAGTAGTATGGGGCGAACACTGAACCTCTCTAAAGAAAAAGGTCTAAAAGTGGGTGGCTAGCCCAAGGTCCAGATCGGGCTTACTAAGCTATGGGAATTGACCGGCCAGTTCCCACAGCCCTATCTCCTTTGTGGGATCAGACCACGATCTCCCTAACCCAACATTCTTGGCAAGAGTCCTAGCAACCAACAGATATTCAGCGGCTCACTGGGAATTGGCCGAAGGATCCTTGGGTCCGCTGCAGTACATCTGCTTGTCACTGATTGGGACAATCTCGGTCAAACACTGCCTTTGCAACTTCCAAGCGCCTCTCTGTTTTTTCCACTTCCATCTCCAATGGAGCAAGCTTTGTGCTAATTTATCACTCATCAGCATGTTGGTCCTATCACCAGCTGTTACCTGTCAGAACTCTTTTGAGCCTTCAGAGGTTTAGAACCTTTTTTGCTTAACCATATATGACAGGAACCTAAAGCCACAATTGTTCAGCGGCCAGATTTGCCCTTTGAGCTGCCACTTCTGAACATAACACGTTGACCCTGCTAGGGAAAGGGGACTCTCTGCGATCATATTTATGTTGCTCTTTCTTTTTCCCCGTCTTGGGCTTCAGAGCATGGCATTCTGCCGGTCTCCAGCGAGTGCCAGCATCTCTTTCCGGCAAAGATTGTGTCGCGGTTGGTGAAGTGGACAGCGCTCACGTACGAGGATTACCTGGTAAGTGGAGTCTTGTGAGAAAGAACTGGCCTGCTAAACCAGCCTCCCCCAATCTGGTGCCCGCCAGCTGTTCTGGACTGTCTGGGACTTGATGGGGAGCTGAGGCCAAAAACAGCTGTGCTGGCTGGGGTGTAGTCCAAAACCACTGGGCGGGGAAAGGCTGCCCTGAAATACTTGATTTGAGCTGGGAGGGAGGGGATCAAAAAAGCCCATTTAATGTTGTTTGAATGCTACGTCTGAGAATGCTTCCTGCTTTGCTTGAAAATCATATATGTGTGCATGCTGCTTAAGAATAGCCATGTGGAGGGAGAGGCAATTACAGCTTTGCTCAGTTTGGTTGGTATTGTATCTATTACAGTGGTACCTCGGGTTACAGACGCTTCAGGTTACAGATGCTTCAGGTTACAGACTCCGCTAACCCAGAAATAGTACCTCGGGTTAAGAACTTTGCTTCAGGATGAGAACAGAAATCGTGCTCTGGAGGCATGGCAGCAGCAGGAGGCCCCATTAGCTAAAGTGGTGCTTCAGGTTAAGAACAGTTTCAGGTTAAGAACAGTTTCAGGTTAAGAACGGACCTCTGGAATGAATTAAGTATGTAACCAGAGGTACCACTGTATTGTTTTCATTATGTCAGGGACTGGACTGAGAGTAATGGTGGAGACCGCCCCCTGCTCCTGCAATTCCCAGAGAAGAGGGAGACAGTATAGGTTTACAACAGTGGTTTGCAGAAGGTCACAGTTCAGAGGTTGTAGAGGGGAGAAGCTGGGAATATTGGAAGAGGAGCAGGAAGAAGAAGCAGCACCAGGGGAGAGACAGCTGACAGACTCGGTGTCGTTAGAAAGCATTCCAGACCACCACCCCTCTCCCCGAACCCAGCAGGCATTGAGAGTAGGAGAACAGAAAGCTCAGAGGCAGAAAGCACAGATCAGCCAGTGTAGGGATGGCGTATAATAGCAGAGACGGATGGGGTGGGACTTTACTCGGAGCAACGCCATTATCCGAGAAACGGCATTTGTACGTCTCTCTCTGAATATTGAATAAAATACCTTGGTAAGAGCTTCTTGTCTTTCCATTACTGGCAGCCTGCCATAAGGGAGGGGGATCAGATTCCCTGAAGCCTGACAGATTATTACTATTTTAATGAAGCAAAAAGTTTTTGGAAGTGGAATGCTTATTCTTGTTTTTCCATCTCACACCGCTGGCCTCAGCTGCCTGTTTTCTGCACTGCATGTCGATCTGAGCCATCTGATCTGTGCTTGTGTTGTAAAGAGACTCCATTGTGTGTGGATACGCAGCATCCCTATCTCTGTAGACCCAGCTCACCGCCCGCTTCTCCCTCTTCCCACTGCAGGAGCTGTCCTACACAAAAGATGTCGTCGAGGCCGGTTTGGCTGAGGACACGCACCTGTACTACATGGCCCTGATAGAAAGAGGAACAGGTGGGTGATTCTCTTTCACCTGTGTTTCCCCACCGCAAGCAGGCTTGAGAAGAAGGCATGGTTGTCATGCAGAGGTGCGGGCCATAAGAGTCACAAGAGCCCTACTGGGTCAGGGTAGCAGTCTACCTAGTTCACCATCATCCTGTTCTCAATAGCAGCCAACCACATTGCCTGCGGGAAACCCACAAGCAGGATTTGAGCACGAGACCCCTATCCCCTCCTGTGGTTTCTTGTAGCTGGTATTCAGAAACGTAATTGCCTCCAGCCGCAGGGGCAGAGCATATCCACAATGGCTGTGCTCTGTCTCCATGGTTGGAGGCAGTAATACTTCAGATTAACAGTTGGTGGAAGCCACTGTTTTCATTCTGGGGGGCCGCATTCCCTTGTGTGCAGTTTTCCAGGGGCCGCTTGGTGATCGAGGCCAAGAGAACGACGAGTAAAGCTGTGGGTTACCTTTGTTCAGTGGCCAGGTTCATTGTGCATGCCTTCATTTTTTTGTGTTTACTCATAAACCAAGAGGGGCTAGAAATTTTGACCATTCCATGATGACATTCCCTTCCCTTCCCTTCTGTGATTAGCCAAGCTGCAGGCAGCGGTGGTGCTGAACCCAGGCTACTCCTCCATGCCTCCCATCTTCAGCCTGTGCCTGAACTGGAAAGGGGAGAAGACCAACAGCAACGACGACAACATCCGGGTACGGTGCTGGGCCCAAACCCAGGGAAGAGGACTCTCAGCCAGGGAGCCTATGGCCCACCAACTCCCATCAGCCCCAGCTTGCGTGGTCAATGATCAGGGATGATAGGAGTTCCATCTGGGGAGTCACAGGTTCCCCATCCCTGATACACGACATGGCTGGGCAATGTCTGAGGGACTCACATTGTCCCCTTTTCACCTTCTTCTCTCTTCCTTCTCTGGTTCTCTGCAGGCCATGGAGAGCGAGGTCTCTGTTTACTACAAAGAACTGTATGGTCCCAAGCCAGGCTACCAGCTCCTGACCAATCAGCTGCAGCGCTTGTGTGTCGTCCTGGATGTCTACCTTGAGACAGAGACCCACGACAACAGTGTGGAGGGGCCCAAGGAGTTTCCGCAGGAGAAAATGTGTCTGCGCCTCGTCAGGTAAGGAGCAGGGCTTGTGTGTGTCTCATTGTCCAACTTCGGGGAATCTGCTTCCTCCCTCATGCCCATGGCAGTAAATAAAAAATCAAATGAAAGGAACGTCTTACCAGTTAGATTCTTTAATACAGTGGGGGGGAAAGGACACGTCTCCTAGAAATGACAGTGCTCCCAATTAAGGCTCACTCCCCCCCCCCTTCTGTCCCTGTTAATCTATGTGACTCCTATGTCTTGTAATCTGAGCTTGTACCCTCTGTGCTTTGTGTTCTAACACTTTCTAAGCTCTCCATGTCTTTGGAGAAGGGGGGTGCATGCTGTCTAGAGACTGTGAATTTGTTAACTCTCTCCCAGTGTTTCTTCTCCTAGCTGTTCCTCATCCAGTATTTCCAAGCTTCTGCCTTCTGAACTATGCCCCTCTGCAAACCACTGTTTCAAATCTGTATTGTCCTCGTGCTCCTGGGGAGATTCAGGATCAGGGGAAGGGGGTGACTCCCACCATTCTTCCTCAGTGCAGCCCTCCTCGTCACAGTCCCTGACACTCGTACTGTGGCACATCTAAAGCAGAGTAGCCAGACTGGGGGGGGGGGGCATTGTGCACTTTCAGAAGATGCCCAGGTTTTGGCCAGGCTCCAGGTGAAAGAACCTTCATAGATGCGAGTGAGCAACTTAATGCCTGAAACACTGGAGAGCTGCTGCCAGTCAGTGTAGATACTATTGAGGTAGATTGGCAGCTTCCATACAAGATGGCTTCATTGTGCACCTTGTGCAGAAAGCTGTGGTTTTCTTTTAACTGGCTGTGACCTACATGGGGCTTCGTTTTTCTCTCTAGCCCCTCCCCACCAATCAAAAATTTTGGCACACCTTGTTCCTGCTGTCTCTTCCTTCCCTCACCGCCCTTTATCTTTTCCCGCCTTGTACAGCTATGAGCCTTCCTTGGCACTTCTACTCATGCTTCTAGAGGGCTCATATTGCCTCTTCCTATTCCAGCGGGGAGGAAGAATGAGCTCTATCTCTAGCAGGAATCTGTTCATTCCCCTGGATTTTGGCGCTTTCATCTTGTCTCCAGTGTCTTCTGGGAGCTGTCTCCCGTTTTTCATCTCCTGCCTTGGCGCTTTCTGATTTTTGCACCCACAACATTTGGTGGCATTGCGACTGGGGCTCTGCCCGCCTCCTCTCAAGCTCCTCTGCTTTAACAAAGGCAGTCGAAAGGAGCAAGGAAGGGCATGCTGTGAGAAAGCAAGAGGCTGCAGTATTTTTGTTTCTTTTCACAAAGGCAGAAGTGTGCGTAGATCTGCTCAAATAAAAAGGAGATTGTGGAGGTCATGTATCTGTGGGCAGCCGGTGTGATCAATGAATGTTGTGGAGTTTCCTGGTTCTGTACTGGTTGTTTGAAAAGAGAATTTCATGAGGGCTCAGGCAATCCCTGAGGTACCCTGGACCTAAGTTGTTCAGGTAAAATTCTTGATTATCTTCCTCTGTTACAGCCAGCAGATCTCTACAAAGGTACTAGCGTGACTTTCTAAACGGCCCTTTCATCACGATCCTGATATAGGATCCACAGATTTTTTGAAAGCATTTGATGAGAAGAGCTGTCCTGCAATAGCTGTTGATATTCAGGAATCTTTCTTCTTTCTTAGGGGCCCCAGTCGGATGAAGCCCTTCAAGTTCAACCATCCTCAGGGTTTCTTCAGCCATCGCTGACTTCTCTGCAGCTGGGATCCTCCCTCCAGGCAGCTCGATGCAAGGAGAAAGAGAGAGGAGAATTGTTGCCCTCTGGGATTCTTGGTTGGCACAGTTCCAGCTTCATCCTGCCGACGACTTTCACCAGAGATTTCTGCCCACCTCTGGTTTTATCCATTCCATTCTATCTGTAGCGGGGATTGTTTTAAAATATTAAATTGAGTGTGTGCTTTTACAAGTTCCATTTTGTTATACATGTGTCTCTCCTGTTGTGCAGAGAACCAAAGGCAGCTTACTGAAACAGAGGGTAAGGAATCTGTTTGACCCTGGCAACAACAGCACAGACTTTCTGGCTACACCCAGATGCTCTGCAGTTGTTGTCATGTGCGGGGCAGATACAGAGGGAGCTGGGCCAAAAGCAGTACCAATCAGCTGCAAAGCCCTGTGCCCCATAAGTGGTTTAAGAACCATGTAACTCCTGCGCGGACAAGTGGTGTGTCTTGTTTTGCTACAGCCGCATTATTATTATTATTATTATTATTATTATTATTATTATTAGAATTTATATAATGCCCTATACCCAGAGGTCTCAGGGCGGTTCACAGAAAAGATCAACATAAAAACCACAATATATATAATCAAAATAAAAACAACTCAATAACCACCCCGAAAAAGAGCCACATTTTTAAAAGGGCATTGGATGTCAATCAGATCAACCAAAGGCCTGGTTAAAAAGGAACGTTTTTGCCTGGTGCCTAAAGGTAAATAATGAAGGCGCCAGGCGAACTTCCCTGGGGAGAGTATTCCACAGACAGGGAGCCACTGCAGAGAAGGCCTGTTCTCATGCTGCCACCCTCCGGACCTCTTGAGGAGGAGGCACACAAAGGAGGGCCTCAGAAGATGACCTCGGGGTCCGGGTAGGTTCATATGGAAAGAGGCGGTCCTTGAGGTATTGTGGTCCTGAGCAGTTTAAGACTTTATAGGTCAAAACCAGCATTTTGAATTGGGCCCGGAACCTAATTGGTAGCCAGTGCAGTCAGACAAGGATCAGTGTAATATGCTCAAACCATCTTGCTCTGGTGAGCAGCCTGGCCGCTGAATTCTGTATTAGCTGAAGTTTCTGAACTGTCTTCAGAGGCAGCCCTACGTATATTGCATTGCAGTAATCTTAACTTGAGGTTACCAGGGCATGGACAACAGTAGTTAGACTGTCCTTGTCCAGATTGGGTCATAGCTGGGCCACCAGCCAAAGCTGATGGATGGTGCTCCAGGCCACTTAGGCCACCTGAGCCTCGAGCAACAGCAAAGGATCCAGGAGTAGCCCCAAGCTACGAACCTGCTCCTTCAGTGGAAGGGTAACCCTATCAAGAGCAGGCAACCTCCCACCCATCTGCTCTAGGGAACCACCCACTAACAGTGCCCCAGTCTTATCTGGATTGAGCTTCAGTTTGTTGGCTCTCATCCAGTCCATTACCCAGGCAAGATGCATCTGTCTTGGGAGCGGAAGCTGTCGCTTTCCTCGCACCTACATAGGAAAGGTGTCTTGTACAAAACGACTCCTGGCCTCCCATGCTGCTCGGATCCCTGCCGCACTTTTTGAAAATGGAACACAGAGCTTTGAAGCTGCCAGGATCCGTGCCAGAGACTGGCTTGCACCAAGTTGCAGTTGCAGCCGAGACTCAGAGCAGATAGCCTGGCTTGATTGGGGCTGAAAAGCTGGGTCCCTGCTGCGGGGAGAGATGTAATTGGGTTCGCTGAGGCCAAAACTACTGTTGGCAAGTGCAAGGACCTCTTGTTCAAATCTTCCCCGGCTTTCTTGGGGGAAGCTGACAGGGCCTGGGGCAGGTTGGTCTCCGTTTCCACCTTCAGAAAACTGCCTTCCTGGCTTCATCTTTCTGCCAAGTCAGCTGGCTCCCTGCCGCCCAAACGCAAGGATGCCAAGAAGAGAGGACTGCATTGCAGCTTCCATTAGGTGTCTATTTTTAGCCTCACTGTCTGACTTGCTTCTTTACCCGCAGAAAAGGGAGCTCTGGAAGATGGGATGTGGGCACATAGCTAGGAAGGAGGAGCTGCAAGAAATCATAAGGGAGAGAGAGCTATGGGGAAGGGCTCTGGGGCTCTGGGAGACTGCCGGAGCCAGGCCTCCATCCACGGTCCGGATGCTGTGAAAAGGCGGGCATGTTTGCTACATTGCTGTGCTCACTTTTACTGGAAAATAAAAACAGGAATTCACCCACAATGTCTCTCTCTTCAGTGGCGTCCTGCAGCAGTCAATATATTCCACAACTACATTCAGTATTAGTAGAGTGTTTTCTCTCTCAAAGTGCTTCTTTACAACATTCCTGCAAGGTGGGCAAATAACAGTTTCAGCAAAGGTTTTCCAGGGAGACACAAATCCCATTTCTGTCTCTGTTCCTGGTTCCCCCACCCCAGCCTATATCAAAGGACCTGGGAGAAAACCAGCTCTCCCCAAGCTGGTGCCCACCTGTCATTTTGGATTGCAACTCCAAAAGCCCACCCTAGACATGCTCAGATTTTTCCAGGTTGCTTCACCTTCTTGTTTGTTCTTGATCCCCTTGAAGCTGCTTGTGGTAGCCATCTTCCGTGGGTCAATGGGGACTTCTTACTCTCTGTAAGAGAGTTTAGCGATTGAGCATGCCCTCATGAGCCAATCCTCTGGCTAGGCATAAGGGCCCCGTAAGTTGGCATTCAACCCAACATTCCTTGGATACTGTCTAAACTTGATGTGGAGAACCTTTGGTTTTCCAGATGTTGCTGGAACTACAGATGTTGCCATTGGACATGCTTGCTGGGGCTAATGGAAGTCGTAGTTCATCAACATCTGGAAGGCCAAAGGTTCCCTGCACCTGATATAAGAGGAACTAAAGACCATGCTTATTTTGGTGCAGACTTCAGCCTCCAAGGGGTCACTGTTGGGCAAGCACACCTGTGTCAGATATACCTTCTTGGGGTCCACTTCTGGCAGTTAACAGTGGAGGATTTGCCTAAAGCTTGGAAGCAAGTACGGCCCCTGTACACCCAAAGAATTACTTGGGTGCAATAATTCACTTTTAGCTCAGTTTTCTCTTTGGCTCAGGGTGGTCCAGTTGTTTATACCAAATAGGCTGCAAAAGTACTTCACACACAGCTGTGCACACTGCCTTATCATGTTGAGTGTGGGGAGCGAGACCAAAATCTGACGCCTCCCACAGCCCTTGGACTGTCTTCCCAAAGCCAGGTTTTGAGAAGGTGGCACAAAGCTCTGGCAGGGTCCTGGAGCCTTCCCACCTCATTCCTAAAGCTGAGAAAGTGCTAACTAGGCTTTGAGAAGGAGATAGGAAGACTCTAGAACAGGAGTCAGCAAGGTTTATCTTGTCTGGGCTGGATTGGTCCCATAGAGATCCCTCCGTGGGCTGGATTGCGTGGGCTGGATTGCGTGCGTGCGCGCGTCTGCAATTTTCAGTGTCTGTGCATGTTCAGATGCAATTTTCGGTACTGTGGAAGTGAGTCCCCGCGCTGCGCTGCACCGGTTTAGCTCAGCACACAAGCGGGCAGCTCAGTTCGGGCGAGGCTCGGCGGCTGGTCAAACAACCTCTGCGGGCCACTTCTGGCCCATGGGCCTTAGGTTGCTGACCCCTGCTCTAGGACCCTGTCAGAGCCCTCTTGCCTCTTTCCATATAAACCTACATAGACTCATCATCTTTCTGAAGCCTTTTCTCCAGGCCTTTTCTGCAGTGGCTCCCCATTTGGGGAACGCTCTCCCCAGGGAGATTCAGCTGGCACCTTCATTATACACCTTTAGTTGCCAGGATAAAAAGCTTCCTCTTTAACCAGGCCTTTGGCTGATTGACGTCCAATGCCTTTTTTAAAAGTGGCCGGGGTGGGTGGGTAATTGTGTTGCTTTTGTTTTTATTTGTATTATGTATCTTTTGTTTTTATATTGTGATTTTATGTTGTAACTGCCCTGAGACCTGTGGGTATAGGGTGGTATTCAAACAACAACAACCCCCCATTCAAGAACCCTACTGAGTGACCTTGGGCCTGTCACAATCTCTCAGCCTAACCTACCTCACAGGGTTGTTGTGAGGTTTAAATGGGGAAGGGGAGAACCACAAGTCACCTTGAATTCCCTGGAGGTAAGATGGGCTAGAAATGGAAGCACTGCAGCAATCTGACCAAAGCTACCTGTCTCCAGGCAGGCAGAGGGTGGCGCTGCCTATCATTGGCTCTGGCTGTGCCTACTCTTGATCTTTCTGCTTTCTGACAGGCAGTGGCTCTCCAGGGTCTTGGGCAGAGGCTAGTCTCTCCCCATCACCTGATCCTTTTAGCTGGAGGCTTGGACCAAGGGCCCTTCTGCACGCAAACCACCAGAGCCACTCAGTGAGACGTTGTGTTATGAAATGACATTGGCAGAGGGCACTCGGGAACAAGGAGAACGCTTTGCATCTCTCTCTCCTGATGACTCCTATGTATATCCAATTAGCTTTCCTTTCTGATGTTTGGTCTTCAGACGCCTTTCCAATTCCTGCCGCCGCCAAGAATTGTTTTGAATTGGCTCTCGCTAATTAATGTAAAGCAATTGTGCAGATATTTTCTCTCCCCCCCCCCTTCCTGGGATTTCGTCACAAAAGTGCCATAGTCTTTTTCACCTTGGAATGGGTCTTCCATCTAGAGCAACTGAGCTCTTTTTATCCAGGAATAAAGGGAAGGGAAATCCTTCCACTAAAGCAGGGGTAAGCAATGTGGTGAGAGCCAGTGTGGTGTAGTGGTTAAGAGCAGTAGTCTCGTAATCTGGTGAACTGGGTTCGATTCCCCGCTCCTCCACATGCAGCTGCTGGGTGACCTTGGGCCAGTCACACTTCTCTGAAGTCTCTCAGCCTCACTCACCTCACAGATTGTTTGTTGTGGGGGAGGAAGGGAAAGGACAATGTTAGCCGCTTTGAGACTCCTTCGGGTAGTGATAAAGCGGGATATCAAATCCAAACTCTTCTTCATAGTGGTGCCCACAAGATACAGCTCCTATCATTCGAGACTGAGAAGCCAAGCAGCTGTGAAGTGGTGTACACAGGAATAGATTGAATCTGGAACAGCCGCCCAAAACTCTGGTGTCCACCAGAAGCTTTGAACTACATTTCCATCGGCCTCAGCCAGGCCCAGTTCTCTGATTGCTGGGATGAGTCTGGATCTCTCTGCTTCAGAAACCCATATTCTGCAAGCAAGAAGACCTGCCTGGAAGACTCGGTGGGCAGGGCTGGCTCTAGGTAAAGGTAAAGGGACCCCTGACCATTAGGTCCAGTTATGGACGACTCTGGGGTTGCAGCGCTCATCTCACTTTACTGGCCGAGGGAGCCAGCGTACAGCTTCCAGGTCATGTGGCCAGCATGACTAAGCCGCTTCTGGCGAACCAGAGCAGCGCACAGAAACGCCGTTTACCTTCCCGCCGGAGCAGTACCTATTTATCTATTTGCACTTCATGCTTTCGAACTGTTAGGTTGGCAGGAGCAGGGACCGAGCAACGGGAGCTCACCCCATTGCGGGGATTCAAACCGCCGACCTTCTGATCGGCAGGTCCTAGGCTCTGTGGTTTAACCCACAGCGCCACCCGCGTCCCTAGGGCTGAGGGCTGGCTTTACCATTAGGCAAAATGAGGCAGGTGCCTAAGGCGGCAGGTGCTGTGTGGGCTGAGTGGTCTGCTCTGCACCCAATAACCTATCCTGCTGACTTCTGGAGGACGCTGTCCTATTGCAATGAGATTCATCTGATCAGCCTCTGTAGGTGGAATAGGGACACCATCTTGGCCTTTGCCTCAGATGGCAAATGTCTTGGGCCGGCATGTTTATCTGCATCCATACTGGCTACCAACTTGTTTCCAACCCATTTCAAAATGCTGGTTTTGACCATTAAAGCCCAGGGCCCCTACCCCAAAAAATGAACCTTTCTGGACACTGAAATTATCACCTGAGCTGCTTCTCAGAGGACCACCACCAAGGGGGGTCTGGAGGATGGCGACAAGAGAGCAGGGCCTTTTTCATAGTAGCTCTCTGTCCTTAGAATTCTCTTCCCAGGGAGGCCCGCCTGGCCCCAAATTTGTCATTGTTTGGATGCCAGGCAAATACGTTTTGGTTTCCCAGTGCGGCACCGATAATAATTTGATGTTCGTTGTCCTGTGTTTTAAATATGTTTATATATAGCTATTGCTGTGCTTCATTCTCATTGTAATTCACTTCTTTTGTAATTTACTCGTAATTCACTTCCCAACTTTTTGTAGTTGGGAAGCAAAACAGAAATCCAAGAAACCTAATGTATGTGTGGAAAGAGGTCTATCAGCTGGCAGAGCCAAAGGGGCAGGCAGGCAACTGGACAAAGACCTGTGCAAAGTCTCGCTACTCCACGTACACACTTGTCTTGCTTTTATTACTGCACTGGTAAATACAGCTTGAATTCTGCAATCTGAGATGCATCTCATAACTGCTTTTGGAAACCCCCAGCAAAGCTGATTCAAGTACACAAAGGATCAGTGTAACATACACACCCCACCCCATGTGTGATTATCCCTGTATTTGGGGCTGGGAGGAGAATGAAACAAACAAAAGCTGGTTCCAGGGCACTGCTGTTTTGTGAATGGGATTTAATCACATACCAGCAAATTCACAGTATGCAATTGTCATGTACTGAGTTGAATAGGATCCAGAATTCAGCAGTCTGATTGGTCCACAGGAGCCACCCAATCCAGCTCCAGGTGGAAGTGAATCCGCAACCTGATTGGCCTACAGGAGAATCCCGGAATTAGCCAATCATGTGGGGCCCATTGTTTAATAAATGTATATAAAGCAGACATTCTGGGGGAACTTCCATTCCTCCTCACCACTATGGGCTGAATAAAGAGCATGAAATCCACTCTCGATTCTGAGTATATTTAAGCAATTAAGTGGGTTTGACGCTCTTGTGCAACAAGATCTCTCCCTCCGGACTTTTTGCAGCATAGAAAGTTGACGGGAATACGCACTGGGAAGTGTGTGCTCAATGTCATGTTCCTGCAGACAAATAGGAACAAACGCTCGATTGTCTGCAGGTGTCATATAACTCTGCAAGCTGCAGATCAGGGCAATTACTTGATTGGTTAGGCGTCTTAGAGTGAATGTAGGCAGCTTGCATGCTTGTAGGATCTAGGACAGCCCTGAGCAAGGTGCAAAAGAAGGGTGCGGGTTGCAGTGCCAAATCGAAAATACTGCTGCAAAGTGGGAAAGCCACCTGGGTATAGGCTGGACTTGTAGCAGAAGCACACCTGGGGCCAAACCAAAGGCGGAAAGGACGATCCATTAAGAAGGGCAGTGGATCCATTGGTTTTAAGTAGTACAGGCTACTTATGAGGACAGTAGGATGCTCATATATATTACATGAGTAAGCTTGGAAACCAGGTCACGTTAGGCAGGAAGCCGATAGACAGTGTGTTAATGCCAAGGGATACAGAGGAAGCTGCCTTATGGTCCACCCAGCTCAGTTTTGTCTACTCTGACCGGCAGCAGCTCTTCAGGGTTTCAGGCAGGGGGCATTCTCTGTCCTGCCAGGAGATGCTGGGGAATGAACCTGGGACCTTCTGCATGCACAGGTGTTGTACATTGCTGGTTGAGAGTAAATGTCTTTTTTAGCACATAGAATTCAGCGCCACAGGACAGGGTTGTGGCCAGTAGCCTTCTGCATGAAAAGCAGATGCTCTGCCATTGAATTTCGGGCCTTCCCTTAAGATGCAGGAACACAGGAAGCGGCTTTATACAGCATCTGGTCCTTCTAGCTCAATCTAACTGGCAGCAGCTGCCTTGGGACCTTCTGCATGCAAGCCAGTTGCTCTGAGTTGCGGCCCAACCCATCCTGGAAGCCTTAGACTGGGATGAGCTGCCTAGGCAAGTGCATCTCAGTCCCTAATGCTCGGGGTTTCTAACAGCCTAGGTAAAGGAGCAGAGGAAGCTGAGGTCAGAGCATTCGGTCCTGTATATCTGAAGGAGCGTCTCCACCCCCATCGTTCAGCCCGGACACCGAGGTCCAGCTCCAAGGGCCTTCTGGCGTTTCCCTCCCTGGGAGAAGGGGAGATTACAGGGAACCAGGCAGAAGGCCTTCTCAGTAGCGGCGCCTGGAACGCCCTCCCATCAGGTATCAAGGAAATAAACAACTATCTGACGTTTAAAAGACATCTGAAGGCAGTCCTGTTTAGGGAAGTTTTTATGTTTGAAGTTTTATTCTGTTTTTAGTGTTCTGTTGGGAGCTACCAAGAGTGGTTGGGGAAACCCAGCCAGATGGGCGGGGTATAAATAATAAATTATTATTATTATTATTATTATTATTGAAATTTGAAATACTTTATTGTCACTTGTACAACTTGTATACAGTGAGATTCCACGAGCACCCCCCACTCAGCTCTCTTAGTCTTCATTCCCCTCGTTTACTGACGCACACCCACCAAACCCGAAAGTCAGTTGCCCTGTTATATTTCATTCAGCTGCCTAACAGCCCACGGATAGAAGCTGTTCTTTACCCTGTTGGTGCGACTAATCATGTTTCTATATGTTCTGCCTGAGGGCAGGAGATCAAGAAAGTGCCGGCCAAGGTGTGAATCATCCCTGAGAATTTCCCTCACTCTCCTGAGGCAACGTTCTTCCGCTATTTCATCCAGTGGATTCATGGGATGGCCCATAATATCCTGTGCTGTATTCACCACCCTCTGTAGGCACTTCCTATCAGTCGATGTCAAACCAGTGTACCACAAATAATAATAATAATAATAATAATAATAATAATAATAATAATAATATTTGCTCATTGAGCCCAGGATTTCACTCCGGCAATGACTCCCCAGGATTTTCGCCATTACTTCCTGATCCCTTTTTGTGGTGATGCTAGGGGACTGAACCGGGGACCTTCTGCATGCAAAGCACATCGTTCACCACTGAGCTCCACCTGCCAAACCTTCCCTCTTGACACCCCAGAAAGGAGACCACAACACAGAGGAGAGAGTCAGCTCTTTGTAAGCATTTTTGTTTACTTTTATTGCACAGAAGCAACTGGAAGTGAACGTTTGACTTGCTGTAGTGCACTTCTTTTTTCCAGTGGGTGAGTGTGTGCATGTGTGTGCATGGTTTTTTGTTTTTTTAAACGACAGAGGGCACATCTATACGTCAAACCTAAGCCAGGTTTTCAACCGGTTTTGACAGGCATGGCTCCTTCCCAGAAAACATCGGGAACTGCTGTTCCCCTGCAAAGGGATTCTGCTGAGAAATCCCTTTTCGGTATCCATGGTAAACTTGTATTTCCCAGGGTCCCTTAAGAATGGAAGCGAGGAACCGAAGCAATGGAACCAGTTTTGAAACCCGTTTAGGTTTCCGGTATAAAACACGCCCTGAATGACCTTCCTCCTGAGACCAGCTACGGATGAAGCTCTCGACAGTGTGAAAATGAAGACAAGGCATTTTTTTCTAGATCGTTTTGGAATTCTCTAGCCTACTATACATCTCCCAAAGCATAAATCCCAGCTCTAACTGCATACATTCATTTATTGCATTCGACCCATCGTTGCCCGTACTTGGAAATAAATGCACTTATTTGAAAAGGGCAGTCAAGTTTTGCTCTGGATATTCCCCTCCCCTCCTCCCTCTCCCCGTTCCTTAAATAAATTCAAGTGTTTAAATGTGGCATTCTGCGTATATCACATTCTGCTACGGAAGCTATCATAACATTATTGAACCACCTTTTTTGGGGGGTGGCGGCGGCTCGGTTCATTGCTTATTTGGGGTGTCTTGTTTATTTTTCTTTCACATAAACATATTGCTAACATGAGCTCCATGCCTCGGCGGGTGAGCGAGAGTCACCACTCGCCTAAGCAGAAAAGGTCCAGCCTTCGAAAGGGCAAAAAAAGGAGCCCGTCCTGAGGCAGCAAGGGCCCTTGAACAGCTCCTCCGACATCCGCCGGTGCCTCCAGCTTCCTCCCTCTCACTTCTCGCTCTTCTTCGCTTTCTCCTCTGCCGCGGACGCCTTCTCTGCGGCTTTGCTGTCTTTGGGGTCTGTGCTGGACGACTTCTCCACTTTCTCAGCCTTGGGCTTGGTGGCTTTGGCCGGCTCCTTTGCTGGCTCGGCCTTGGGGGTCTGCTTGACCTCCGCCTTGGCTGGTTCTTTGGGCTTGGCTTCGGCTTTGGGCTTCTCCTCCGGCTCCTTCTTGGGCTCCACTTTCTCCTTCTTGGGCTCCTCTTTCTTCTCTTCCACCTTGGGTTTCTCAGGCTCCTTCTCGGACGGCTTACTTGGCTCCTTGGCCTTCGCTTCTTTGGCCGGCGTCTTTGGCTCGGGCTCCTTCTTGCTGGCTTTCTCCGCTTCCTTTTCTGCCTCCGGCTTGGCCTTTGCTGCCGCTTTGGTGGGCTCCTTTTCCTTCACTTTATCCTCTGCCTTGGAAGGTGCTTCCTCCTCCTTCTCTGGCTTGGTGGCTTTCTTCTGGTCTTCCTCCTTCCCCTTCTTCTCCTCCACCTTGGCTTCTTGTTTTGGCACATCCTTGGCCGGGCTCTCCTTCTTGGGCTCCTCTTCCTTCTTGCTCTCTTTCTTCTCCTCTGCTTTTGGCTTCACCTGGGCTTTCTCCTCCTCTTTTGCAGGGGCCTTGGCCTCCTTCGCAGGTGGCTTGGCTGGTTCCTTCGGTGGGGGCTTCTCCTTCTCAGGTGACTTGGCCTTTGGTGGGGTCTTGGCTTTCTCTGGGGACTTCACCTCCTCCTTTGTGGGGGATTTGACCTTCCCTGGAGATTTGGCCTCCTCCTTTGTCGGGGTTGCCCCTTTCTCCGGAGATTTTGCTGCCGGAGACTTTGCCGGAGACTTGACCTTATCTGGAGACTTGCTCTCCTCCTTGGTGGGAGAGGGAGCTTTTGCCGGAGACTTGGAGTCTTCTTTGGTAGGGGATGCAGGCTTTTCGGGCGATTTTGTTGCCTGGGCCTTGGCCTCTTCCTTTGTTGGAGACTTCGCTTTGGCCGGGGATTTGGATTCCTCTTGCGTCGGGGAGGCAACTGCCGGAGACTTGGGAGCTGGAGACTTGGAAGCTGGAGATTTGGGAGCTGGAGACTTGGGAGCTGGAGATTTGGGAGCCGGAGACTTGGGTGCTGGAGATTTGGCATCATCCTTCACTGGCAACTGAATCTTGCCTGGAGATTTGACCTCTTTTTCTGGAGGTGTTGGTGCTTTTTCTGGAGCTTCTTCTGCTGATGGAGATTCCTTCTCTTTTGCCTCTCCCTCTTCTTCTTCTTCACCACCCTC
Source organism: Podarcis pityusensis (assembly GCF_964106645.2). NCBI lineage: Eukaryota > Metazoa > Chordata > Lepidosauria > Squamata > Lacertidae > Podarcis > Podarcis pityusensis. The sequence continues at coordinate 23,519,928 of NC_138041.1, forward strand.
TCCTCCTTCAGATTCTCCCTGTTCTTCTTCCTCTTTTGTGTCTCCTTCTTCTTCCTCTCCTCCCTCCTCTGCTTCCTCTTCTCCCTCTCCCTCTCCCTCCTCCTCCTCCTCCTCCTCCTCTTCCTTTTTCTCACCTCCCTCTTCCTCCGTGACTTCTTCAGTCACTTGAACTTCCTCGGTCTGCTCCTCCACAATCACCGTCTCCTTCTCAGACTTCTCCACCACTTTGATCTTCTCCTCGCTCTTGAACTTGATGTGGGTGGAAATGCTGGGGGCTTTGGGGACGGATTCAGGGAAAGGAAAGAGGCCCAGCCCAGCTCCCATGCGGCATTCCTCGCCTTCCAGGAGCTTCCTGTTTCCAAAAAAAAGGTGGGTGGGAGAAATCAAAGGAAGTCAGAGTCTGCTAAACCAATTGGCTGCGAGTACCAATCACCATATGGGATGCAGGTGGCGCTGTGGGTTAAACCACAGAGCCTAGGACCTGCCGATCAGAAGATCGGCGGTTTGAATCCCCGCAATGGGGTGAGCTCCCGTTGCTTGGTCCCAGCTCCTGCCAACCTAGCAGTTCAAAAGCACATCCAAGTGCAAGTAGATAAATAGGTACCGCTCCGGCGGGAAGGTAAGCGGCGTTTCTGTGCGCTGCTCTGGTTCACCAGAAGCGGCTTAGTCACGCTGGCCACATGACCCGGAAGCTGTACGCCGGCTCCCTCGGCCAATAAAGCGAGATGAGCGCCGCAACCCAAGAGTCAGCCACTACTGGACCTCATGGTCAGGGGTCCCTTTACCTTTACCTTTACCAATCACCATGCAGAAAACCAGGAGGGCGTACAGCAATGGCCACATCCACACTGTACATTTATAGCGCTATGATATCACTTTAAACAGTCATGGCTTCCCCCAAAGGATTCTGGGAGCAGTAGTTCAGTAAGGGTCTGAGAGTTGTTAGGAGAACCCTATATTCCCCTCCCAGAGCTACAATTCCCAGAGTTCCCTGGCAAGAGGGATTGACTGTTAAACCACTCTGAGAATTGTAGCTCTGGGAAGGGGAATAAGGGTCTCCTAACAAATCTCAGCACCCTTACTGAACTACTGCTCCCAGAATCCTTTGGGGGAAGCAATGTTTAAAATGGTGCCATAGTGCTTTGAATGTATGGTGTGAAGATGACCAGTATCTATTTGTTTTACTTTGGCTGGTGAATAATGTTTATTCCCTTGGTCTCATTGCCAGGAAAGTGCCTGGAAAATAATGGCTAGATCTATGTCTAAATAGACACTCCACAGTTTTAATTAAAAACTTACCCAGGGAAGCAATGTTAATGGTCTCCCAGGGACCAGAAGCATGATTCATCGCAACACGAAGCTGCACCTTCAGTTGTGTGGGCCCAACTCTGTGGAACTCCCTCCCACTAGAAGTCAGGCATACGTCATCTCCCTGCTAAGTTTCAGGTGCCTGATTAAAACCATTTTATTCCATGAGGCTTTTATGTCCCAAGTGCTGCTCTGATGTTTTAAAATATTTCAGGTGTTCTTGGTTTAAATTTCTGAAACTTTATAAAATTCTGAAGTTTTTACATGTTAGAGGTTTTATTTGTTTTAAACCTTGAACATTAAAAAAAAAAACATTGTATGCCGCTATGAGACCTAAATGGTGAAAAGCAGGGTATACATTTTTAAATGATTTTAAAAAAAATAATAAAATAAATAAATAAACCCCAGGAAAGAGCGGTTTGTGGAGGAGTGGAATTGAAGGACCGAGGTGAAGAAAACAAGGCTGGACGTGCACAGGGATGAGCCTGTGCATGACAGCATGAAAGGAAAGGATGCCGTGTCTGGAGGAGGAAGGGCTTATGCCTGTGAGCCTGTCAGAGTAGGGATATGAAGCGACACCTACCTGTAAGCTGCAATCTCTATATCCAGAGCCATCTTGACATTCAGCAAGTCTTGGTATTCCCTCAGCTGGGCGGCCATCTCCCACTTGGTGTTCCTCAACTCATTATCCAGCTGTGCGATGCTCTCCTATGAAAGAGAGGCAGGGAAGAGTGTGGATCATCTTCAGGTGGCCAGTGAGTGAACCACAGGGTCACAGCTGGGCCTAGCACTAGGCAGAGTGTGAGGTGACTGATGCCAAAGGGCCGCAGTGATGACCCAGTGTGGGGTAGTGGCCGGTCCAGGATCATGGAGGAATCGAAGACCTATTACTGTATTTTTCCGCGTATAACACGCCCCCTTGTATAAGACACCCCTTATTTTGGGGGTTTAAGAAAATGAGGATGCCCTCCACGCTGGAGGAATGGCAGATGAAATTAATGGACTATATGGAACTGGCGGAAATGACTGGTAGAATCCGTGACCAGGGAGAAGAGTCGGTGGAGGAAGATTGGAAGAAATTCAAAGACTATCTTCAGAAACATTGCAAAATTAAAGAATGTTAGAGTGATGTTGGACTGAATATAAGCGGTTTCCAGCTGTACAGGTTAAAGTTAATGATAGACTAAGATTAGTCTAAGATTAAAGATTAGGTTTAAAGATGTTTAAGGAAATGGAAACTTGACAATTAAGAGGTAAAATTTCAATGTTATATTACATTAAGATCAAAGATTAGGTTTAAAGAAGTTGAAGTTATACATCATATTAAAATTAAAGATTGGGATTAAAAAAGTGGAAAAGAAATTGCTGGACAAACAAATTGGATTGGAATACAAAAGAGGGAGGTATGAGGAAGTCCAGAAAATAAGTAAATTCAAAAACGGAAATGGAAAAGAGATATTGTTTTTAATTGTTATGTTGTTTTTTATTGTTGATTTTTGCTTTTCGTGGTTTTTTTTAATTTCTTTCTGGGATTTGTATTGTGTATTTGTGTATTTGTTTTATGTTTTTCTTTGTTTTTGTTTGTTGTTTAATTTTTGATTGAAACTTTAATAAAAATTATTTAAAAAAAGAAAAAAAGAAAATGAGGATGCCCTGAGGATGGGCTCCTAGGGTCACTCTGGAGAAGGACTGCAGGAAGAACACGGAGGAGGAGCTGTTCTATATGCTCCAAAGCTAAGCATTTAGGAACCTTGAAGGCACCAGGTTCCTCAGTTTCAGGAGAATGGTGTGCAAATACTTCCTGGGCTTCTAGGTAAGGTAAAAAGGTACAGGACCCCTGGACTTCTAATCCCCTCCACACACAGGTGCACCTGCCAATGGCATTATTCAATCTTTGTTGTTTGCTGAAGATGCACCTCTCTATCCCAGCCTTTGGTGTTTGAGATGTCTTATTTTTAGGACCCAACCTCTTCTTATGTTTGCAATTTGTTTTCAACTGTTTTTAATGGTATATTTTACATTGTGACCTGTTGGGCAGGTAACTATTGTCAGTGCTTTTTTTCTTAAAAACAAACTTTTTTTTAGGGATGCTCTCCTTTTGACTCGAGAAAATCACCATTTTATACTTCAAATCAGGAAAAATAAATACATCAAATGGAGAAAAGTACAAACATTCACAACATGTTTAGGCGTATGCGTCCCCCTGCGTCCCCCCAGAAAAAAAGCACTGGTTATCGTTATATTACAACTGGAGTGTGTGCCTTTTCGACTAGGCTGCAATTGGTGTGTCTCAGGCCTCTGCCAGTGGCAGCTAGTGCCCATTGGGCTGCTTGGGCAGAAGGCAGGGAGCCCAACACTAGGGGGCGCCAGCAGGCAGAGCCAACTAATTCTTAGTTTTGTCTCCATCCTCCTCCGTGCTGAGTTCTACTAGGGGCAACAATGAGACGAAAGAGGAGGAAGCTGGCAGCCGGGGTCACTTCCCTGGACTCGTAAGAAGGAAGGCCAGTGGTGGGCTGGCTGAGGGCAGGCAGAGGTTGTTGGCACTAATAAACCAGTCTCTGATGCCTTCCAGTAAATAGCAAAGTAGATCCCAGAAGCCTGAAATTTTGATCCAGCCCAAACCCAAGCACTTTCAAGCCCCATTCATTTCAATGGGAGGGCTAAGCATGCACTGAAACCAATGCAGTCCCGCTTGAACTGCATCCAGGTCAAAGATGTTGAAGTCGTAAGGGGGAGAAAGAGATTTCACTCTTAAATATTCTTTCTCTCTCTGTGTGTGTGTGTGTGTGTGTGTGTGTGTGATTATTTAATGATTTAAAGGTATTTAAAGATAGTTTTAAGCCACCCTTCACCACAAAAGTAATCCCAGTGCAGTAAAAGGAATGAAACCACAAATACCAATTACAAATAACAGAAAGCCAAGGGCAGATAAAAAAAAACTGCTGCAGAAGCACTAACAGCAACATGTTAACCATCAGTATCCTGTGGCAGCCCGTAGTATGGAAAACTCATTAAGGGTGGGCACCTGTCACTTCTTGGGAGTGTGGTGTAGTGGTTAGAGTATTGGACTAGGACCTGGGAGACCAGGGTCCATGAGGAAACTGACTGGGTGTCCTTGGGCCAGGTCAACCCCTCTCAGCCTGACCAACCTCACAGGACTGTTATAAGTAGGGGGAAGAGCCATATATACATCTCCTTCCGTTGCTTGGAGGAAAGGTGGGATACAAATGCAATAAATCCAAACAATAATAACAATAAGTAAATGGGCTCAGCAGGGCAAGGAGAGGCTGATTTCCATTGGCTGCAGAATGATCAGACACACAGGAATGTAGTATGTTGAAGGGGCATATCTATAAATGCCACATTTACAGCTTCTTTCTCCCATGACAGCATGGAGCTGTTAAATGGTGCCAGCGTTGTTAGGAAGCTTGCCCACCTGGGAGAAGGTCAGGGAGGGCTGTGAGTGCTATATAGGCAAAATGTACTTCTGCCTGAGAGTAAAGCATTTGGCTTTCCATTCTCTTCTAGAGAAGCCATATTCTAGCTAATAATAATAATAATAATAATAATAATAATTTATTGTTTATACCCCACCCATCTGGCTGGGTTTCCCCAGCCACTCTGGGCAGCTTCCAACAAAATATTAAAATACAATAGTCTGTTAAACATTAAAAGCTTCCCTAAACAGGGCTGCCTTCAGATGTCTTCTAAAAGTCTGGTAGTTGTTTTTCTCTTTGAGATCTGGTGGGAGGGCGTTCCACAGGGAGGGCGCCACTACCGAGAAGGCCCTCTGCCTGGTTCCCTGTAACTTGGCTTCTCGCAGGGAGGGAACCGCCAGAAGGCCCTCAGGGCTGGACCTCAGTATCCGGGCAGAACAATGGGGGTAGAGACGCTCCTTCAACTTTTTGGCTTTTCCATGTCAAAGAACCTGAGTCTCTTGCAAAGGGTTCTGGGAGCATATTCTAGGATCTGCAAGCTGTCCAAGTTAGGAACATCAACAAAACATCACTAATAATAAAGGTTGCTTTGGGGAGCATTGTTTGTTTGGTGTTTATCTGCATGTGTGTATAAGGGAGGGAGGTTGTCTTCAAGCCAACCAGACAAGGGACTCAGCTACATTAGTAAAAAAAAAAACCAAAAAAAAACCCACCAACATTTTGAATGTGTTATAAACATGCAACACGGGATGGCGCTGGAGAGCAAAAAAAAAAATTTGAAAATTCTATGCGGTTTTTACATAGTGTTTTTTTCTTCTTTTAGAATGATTTCATTTCTAATTTTTTTATAGTGTTTTTCCCCCGTGTGTAGATCCACCTAAGGTCTGTTTTTTGTTTTTAGTAGCTGTATGCCTTAGGTCTCATCTAGATGCAGTATTTTACCACTTTATACAGTCATGGCTTCCCCCAAAGAATCTTGGGAAGTGTCGTTTGTTAAGAGTGCTGAGAGTTGCTGGGAGAGACTCCTATTCCACTCTCAGAGCAACAATTCCCAGAGTTCCTAGTGAAGAGGGATTCATTGTTAAATCGCTTGGGAAATTGTAGTTCTGAGAGGGAAACAGGGGACTCCTAAGGGTGCTAAGAGTTCTTAACAAAATACACCTAAGCCCTACTCAGAGTAGATCCATTGAAATTATCAAACCAAAGTTACCCATGCCTATTAACTCCAACCGGTCTGCTCTGAGGAGGACTGCCATTATCATCCATTTTTTTATTATTATTAAAGATTTTCTTGTTTTACAGAAGTATGTGTAATGTCTCTCGTATTTTTTCCATGTAACATTTTTACAAATCAAAGACAAGATGGCACCCTCTTCAATCCACAGACAGAGGTTGATAAGGGTGGTAGCTAGATCTTCCTTCAGTGCTGGCAGTGGGAGAAGCTTCAACACTTCTTTTCTTAAACATTCTTGTCTGTTTTCAGCCTAGGAGAGCTTGGCTTATCCTGGGCTACCCTTGGGTTACACAGCTAAAGACTGGTGGATTTAAATCCAGGTGGTGAACCCAGATCTCACTGGACTATGGCCTTATCCTTCCTCCCCATTGTCTGTGCCACATGGGGGGCTGATGAGACCTGATATTTGAAGGGCACCTGGTTGGGGGAGTTTTAGTAGGCAGCTGCCATTGGCCCACACATTACCTGATAGGAGAGGACATCAACATGATGGCGGTCTTCAATGTCGGCCCTCTGCCTCTCCAGGGATTCCTTCGTCCCCTTGAGAGCTTCGAGCTCGGTGGTTTTAGACTGCAGCTGATGGCGATATTCAGAAATCTCCTCCTGTGCTGTACGGATGGCATCGGTATTCACCTTGGCCGCTTCTGACAGCTTGTCCAGCCTCACTGTAACGTGGGGAAGGGAAAGGAGAAAAAGCATATATCCAGTCATTGGCAGATGAAGATGATGGACTTTATGGAGCTGGCTGATCTCACTGGGAGAATCCACGACCAGAAAGAAGAGGAATATCGAGAAGACTGGAAGAAATTTAAAGACTATTTGAATAAATATTGTAATATTTAAAGATTTGCAACTCCTTGAAAGAACTAATTAGGCCTAGGATTAAATAAATAAATGAGAAACAGAACGATAAGAAAAGTTAGGAAATTTGATAATAACCAGAATGTTGTTTTTTGGAATAATGATATTGGAAACTGCTACATTCAATTACAAGGAAATTCAGATGGAAGAGATGAGAGGAAGTCAAGTAATATGTTTATGAAATTGGAAGTTAAATTAATTAATTAAGTTTTATTTTGTGTATGTGGTGGTATTCTTGGGTATTATTTGTGAGGTTTGTAATATTTTATTTCTTTCTCTTTTCTTTTATTATTGTTTTTCTTATTTTTGTTTTATTGAAGTTATGTGTTTGTATGAAATTCAATAAATATTATTGGGGGGAAAGAAAAAGAAAAAGCATCTATCCAGTCACAAAGCATGCCAAAATATATCGTCAAGGAAAGATTGCAGAGTACAGGCCATTCCTACTCCATCCACAATGGTCCAAAACAGGAGTGAACTCCAGTCCCAGGGGCCAAATTCTGGGCCCCCTCCAGGGCTCTCGATATGGCCTTTGGGACTCTCCACATGCTGTGCCCCTTCCCATGTGACAGACCTCAGGCTCTCTGCTATCCTTTTACTTAGTGATTTTGCCATACTGGAATGTGCCCCTGAAATGTGATTGGACGAGTTCATAGTCTGGACTAATTCATTGAGCACCAAGCTATCAATGGCTGCTAGACATGATGGCTGCTCTTTGCCTCCACGGTTGGAAGCAGGGCCGGATTTAGGTTTGATGAGGCCCTAAGCTACTGAAGGTAATGGGGCCCTTTATATGTCCAGCTGTCCTTTGTCAACAACAAATTGTCGCTGTTTTTTGTGTTGAATATATGCTGTATGGTACTGTAATTTATGGACCTAATAGGTATCGAAAGCCATTTGCACATGTTACCATGCAACCAGTCAATGCAGAATGTAGGCACCCTATACAGTGGTACCTCGGGTTAAGTACTTAATTCGTTCTGGAGGTCCATTCTTAACCTGAAACTGTTCTTAACCTGAAGCACCACTTTAGCTAATGGGGCCTCCCGCTGCCGCCGCGCTGCCGGAGCACGATTTCTGTTCTCATCCTGAAGCAAAGTTCTTAACCCGAGGTACTATTTCTGGGTTAGAGGAGTCTGTAACCTGAAGCGTATGTAACCGAGGTACCACTGAATATAGAAATGAGCAAACCAGTGATATTTTAGAGAGCAGGCTAGCAGGCGGGGCCCATTACTTACACAACACAAAACACTGTTGCTGTATGTAGGTTTTATTTTATTTGTTTTTTATCTTATATTTTGGAAGTGTACATCCAGTTTTTTCCCCTTTGATTTTTTTGGGGGGCTCCAAGAGAGTGGGGCCCTAAGCTATAGATTGTTTAGCTTATATGGCACTGGTTGGAGGGCAGTCATGCTACTGAACACCAGTTCCTGGAAACCACAGGAGGGGAGAAGGCTCTTGTTCTGGGGTCCTGCTTCTGGGCTTCCCTTTGGGGCATCTGGGTGGCCACTGAGAGAATGCTGGATTAGATGGGCCACTTGTTTTCTTGTGATCGTGCCTCATACTTCCCTGGCTAGAGAGTGATGCCCGTATGCAGCTCTGAATTGTGCATGGCTTAAATGTAGCCTATATGGTACCCAGGCGGCAGTGAAGCCTGTTGCTCCGCCCACTTTTGCCACTGGCCACGCCCACCACTGCAATGCCGGCCCGCTTGCCCCGATCCCTTCCAGGACTACAGCTCCCAGCAGCCCTAGCTAGCACAGCTGCGGAGAGATGGGGAAAAGAGAGGAGGAAGGGTTAATAACGGGCTTAAGACAATTCAGCCGCTTTGGCCAGCCCCTGATGGGAACCTCCAAGCCTCCATCACTTTGCTTCCTGAGACGAATGGGCAGCCCAGCCCCCTCTGCTGGGATCTGCAAGATGATTCAGCGTCATCATCCGGAACTAGGCAAGTTCCGGGGAGGTGGGGAATGAACTGTGCATTATTAAAACATTCTGAACGGATTTTTAAAAAATACAATATACTGGTTTTGCACTCATTTAAGGCTGTTCAGGTTTAAAAGTGGAATGAATCTTGCTCCCAAATGTATATAGTCTTGCCTCAATATGCCCTCTACAAAAAAAACCACAAAACTGATTTTTATACTTCTTGTCTGTTTTATATTATTTAAGCTGCTGGCTTGCTGTGTGTTGTTTCCAGCATCATAAGCTATAAGGTATACAGCCTTGGATATAAAGGAGGGTTTGATCCTGATCACCCACTAGATTCAGCAGGGGTTTCATAGCTCCCAGATGCAAGGGGAAGGGCAGGGGAATTTGGATTTTCAGGTGGCATCCTGTGGAGGGATAATACTTCATGTTACTGCCTTGCCACATATGCAGGCAGATGGATGCAGAGAATGAATGTGAGTCCTTTCTCTTTCTCTGCTTTCCAGGCAACCGCGCTGCGATGGTGGTGAAGGGTTTTTCCTTTTAATTGGGTTCATTAATGATCTGCTAAAATTAAAAAAGAAAAAAAACGCAACTTAAAAAACAAAACCCAAATCAGTTGAATGCTATTGTTAAATAGCTGTGAACTCTTCTGATCTCTGCTCATACATCATTTGTCTCTTTCAGAAGGGCTCGCGCAGCATTCACATATTGCTGACTGCAGCATCCTGAAAAACAAACCTTAATGTGTTTGTACTTCTGATTTTCCAGAAAGGATCAGCAGCAGTAAAGGTGGCAAATGGAATGGAGCCTAAACAAACGCTGTATTCGCCATGGTGCATAAATATGTATTTATTTTATTTTATTTATTTTATTGCACTTTTTTACACTCAAAGGAACTCAAGGTGGCGTGTATGGCATTCTCCCCCTCTTCATTTAATCCCGGCAAGACCCCTGTGGATAGGATAAGTTGAGAGGCAGTGATTGTCCCCCAATTCCTGTCCCCCCCAGTGAGCTTCATGGTTGGGTGAGAATTTGAGCCCTGGCCTGCCAGGTCCTAAGCCTGGCACTTTAACCACTGAACCACACTGCCTCTCTAATGTGTAGTCAACATATGACACTCCTCTCCAGAAGGCAGGATAACAGCCTCTGATTTAGGAATATTTTTAAAGGGATTGAGATAAATGCAGGCTGTCTCCACACACATACCAGTGGCTGGGAAATGTCATGATTGCTCAGGGCAGCTCTGCATTCAAAGGCAGTTAACCTCTGAATACACAGAGGGACATAAGAAACTGCTTAATACTGAGCCCCATTGTTGGCCCGTCTACTTCAGTATTGTCTGCACTGACTGGCAGCAGCTCTCCAGGGCTTCAGACAGGAGTCTTTTCTAAAATCACTTGGGGATGCCAGGGATTGAATCTGGGACCTTCTACATGCAAAGCAGATGATCTGCAACTGAGCTAGGACTGTTCCCCACTGAGCTATGGCCACCATAGAATAAACTTTTCCCAGGATCATTTCCAGCTAGGGGACCATAGAAAAATGATATGGGCAAGCAGTGGGCAGGAAGAGCAAAAAATAGATGAGGTAGGTCAGAAAAAGGCTGTTTGGTTTAAGTGATATCAGAAATGAAGGGCGGGGAGAAGGAAACACCTATGTCTTCATGGCCATAAATGAACGGATCCTGAGGAATGGAAACTAACATAGACTAACAGATTTTCCTGCATCTTGAAAATAAGGCTGTGCTTTGTAGGGTTGCAAGAAGTTTTGTAAGGAGAACTATATGCATTATTGCGAAAAAGGACTAAGAAGGAGTTTATTTAGGATTTGGATTTTATAGCAATAACTATTAAAATAAAATGCAAAATCAGAAAGAAAGTTAGAAAACCATTAATCGAGGTTGACAGAAGTCCTAGGCTGTGACAGCCAAAGGTTTGTTATATTGTATAAGATGAGATGTTATGTTTGGAAAACATGTGCAAAAACCAGTAATATATATATATGAGAAAATAAGGCTGTGCTTAGAATCTAGCTCCTGTGCCTGCCTCCCCAGAGCCCCATTTATAGAATGTGGGTGATGATGACCTACCTCTCAGGGTTAGTGTGCAGATGAACGCTGATATTGCAAAACACCTGGTCTTTTAAGAAATGCATAGGAATTATGATTTAAACAGTTGGTGCTAAGGAGGACACATTCTGGTTTGGAGGTGGTGGTGCTCAGTCTCTCCAAGCGAGGAGAAGGACCAGCCATCTACAGAGATTACTTTCTAGAGTGGCAGAATCAACTCCCTGCCCCACCTCCCTCTGACCCAGAGCACAGCCCATGCTGCTGCTTGAGATGCTTGTTCAAACCATCTGCGTACACAACTGAGCTCTTCATCGTGGGATCCGCAACAAAATTTTGCAGTGTCTCCCCACCCTTGGTTAAGACTGTTCCTTTTCAGATTTCCAGCCTACCCTACTCTAAAAGGCTCAAGCAAACCAGTTATTTTCTCCCCTGCCCCTCTTTCCTGGTTTTCTGCCTGTTCCATCACCAATTGACATTCATTATTCCGTAGTTCCTGGGGCTGCTGGTTTTGGCTGCTGGTTGTTGGGGTTTTTTGGGGGGCGGGGAGGAAGTCCTCTAATTTAATTTTTCTGCAAGTATTTTGTACTACTGTACTGCGGACTTCAGGATTCACCAAAGCATGGCTATATATTTCTCATTGGCCAAATTTGAGCTGAAATCCTGTCGACACTCAACCACCTGAACTCAGTATTAGAGGGAGCACAAAGAGCCTCAAAAGACAATGTTGATTCTCTCTCTCTCTCTCTCTCTCTCTGTGTGTGTGTGTGTGTGTGTGTGAGAGAGAGAGAGAGAGAGAGAGAGAGAGAAAATCAACATTGTCTTTTGAGACTTCAAATCTCCCCTTTCTTGGTGGAGAGACTGTACTGTGTCTGAGGAGTGACAGCCTTAGAAGACACAGATTAGCTGACACTTGCCCTCACTGATCTACACCTTCAAAGCTCACACAACCCCACTCCAGACCTCCAGATAGGAGGCGCCCCTCTCAGAAAGGGAGAGCTGGTCTCAACAACCTCGACACACACTTTACTGGATGGGCTGGCCTTGGTGATGTCTGGGCCTGCAGGCAGCCATTCTTGTTGAGGAAAGGCCTCTGCCACAGCGCTCTTTTGGGGAGAGCATAGCAACTGTGGGATCAAGGACAGGAAGCCTAGGGCAGGGGGCAGGGGGATTAGTTTACCATCAGTCACTATTGCAGTTGTGCTGCCAAATTAGAACTTCTCTCAATCCCACCGGCATCTGAATAATCACGGCAGGTGGTTATCCACAAGAGAGCCCCTTCTGTGGCTGCTCCCACACAGCAGCATTTCTTCCCAAGGAGAGGTTAGACTGGCTTCCTCTTTGTCATATTTCCACTGACAGCCTAAGACCTTCTTATTCAGACACGCCTTTGAAAACTAAGGTGCAGACGATGCTGATCACTGGGCTATGGTCAGAGGGAAATGAATCTTAACTGCAGGTTCTAAATCTGTTCTGGTGTATTTTAATTATTGCTTTTAGCCGGTTTGTTCTTATTACTGTGTTTTTTAATAATGTTTTAAAAGGTTGCAATGTTTTTTTGTAAAAAGGCAAGATATAAATAGATTAAATAAACATAGCCATAACCCCTCACAACTCTGTCTGTACATGATCAAACAGTCCCACCCCCATCTGCATTTGGGGGGACTTCATGACCCCTTTCCTTTCCTTTCCTTTCATTTCTCTTTTTTTATTCCTGCAAGCCTTATATCTCCCCCACATTTGCCAATAACCTGCCTCTTGTATGTGGGTGGTGACATTTTCGCTTAGTGACCATCACTAACTACTCCATTGGGAAATTAAGGAAGTGGCAATACGTTATGATGTCTGGATGGTTTCATTCTAGAATAAACGCAGGAGCCAAAATCAGTAGTGAAAATGGACTCAAAAAGCCTCTACAAATGACCATACAATGGGGCATTGGGGAGAAGAACCGTCCTTTTAGCACCTCGTATTGTGAGCAAGGGATGTGTGTGTTAGAATTGGCCTGTCTGCATTAAGTGACCTTCAGCTGTTCATCTCAATTACTTTCTGTGGTTTTACTTTTCCCTTTAGGTTGCGGGGCCAACCTGACGATCTCATCTGAAGCCGCCTCTCAGTACGGGAACCTGCCTGACAGGACTAGAATAGAGCCATTAGGTCACATCCCACTCACTCTTAAGCCTGTGCCATTTTCACAATGCAGGCATGCTGAAGAGCTGTCAAGCAACATACTTTAAAAGGGCTTGTGGAACAGATAATTCTAGAAGCTGGTGGTATGGGTTGCAGTTTGCACCCCCAAGGGAAAGAGATGTGCCGCTTTTTGCACAATGAAAGTGCTATGTGACACATTTAATTTAATAAATAATAATAACCTGGTGCCACCATAAGCTAGGCTTTTCATTTCCTCACAATAACATAAACAGAGTTTGGCTGTTGGAGCAGGCAAATGGCCCATCCAGTCCCCTATCTTGTTCTCACAGCTGCCACCCAGATGCCTGTGGGAAAACCAGCTTAGATATTTGGCTCACATTCCTGCAGCTGCCCTCCAGGCTTCTGCCAGCCTTTATGAAAGGAGGAGGGTATTGCTGGTGGCTACAAACAGGAATTGCTAAGGAAAGACAAGAGAACTGTTAAAGCTGGACTGCAACAACAGCAGGGATTTCCCAATCTGTAGGAAGTAAAAATATGTCCCTCCCGCAAACTTCCAACAACACGGATTCCCCTTACAATGCTAAGAAGGAGGAGGTAAATTTAGGGAGAAGTTATATGTGACTCGCCTCACCAATCCCAGGAATAAATTGCGGTATTGTGATCCGAGCCTCTCTCTCTCTCCACTAGTAACACTCCGCGTCAGTCTTCGTGAGGAACAGAGCAACTGAACCCCTACTGCACGGTCTAAAGTGGTGCAGACTAGGGCCTGGGAAACCAGGGTTCAAATCGCCATTCAGCCATGGAACTTAGTGGGTGACCTTGGGCCAGTCACTTCCTCTCAGCCTAACCTACCTCACAGGGTTGTTGCAGGGATTAAATGAAGAGGGGGAGCACCATGTACGGTGCCTTGAGCTCCTTGGGGGGAAACGGTGGGATATATATATATGCAACCAATCAATCGAACAGCGGGATCAGGACCCCCGCCGACATCGGCACAAAGAAGCAGGATCAGCACCGCGGACAGCGCCCGCGCCGGCCCCGCTCTTGTCATAGTGATAAAGCAAGCGTCCTGGAAAAAATTGCGGGATCAGGACCCTGGACAGCGTCGTCCCTCCACACTCCGGGCCCCTGAACGCGGGCTAGCATAGCCAGGGGGCGCGTGGAGAGGAAAAGAGCGGCTAGGTGGTAGAGACGGTGACTCGAGCTCTCCAACTTTCCGGCTGGTTCTGAGAATTTGCTTTTGCTGCAGTCCCTGAAATCCGCTCGTGCTTGGGAATCGAAAGGGCTCCGTTTAGGGGGGAAAGGCAGTAGCAAAAAGGTTAAGCACCTGCTTTGCATGCAGAAGGTCCCAGGTTCTATCCTCGGCGTCTCCAGGTAGGGCTAGGAATGTCCCCACCCAGGATCTCTGGGGCAGCCTCTGAGTTACACAGACCAATGGTCTGACTCGGTGTAAAACAGCTTAGGTTCCCTCCCACCTAACTCATTTTGGGAGGCGCGAGCGCTTGCACCGACCGCCCCAACTGCATCCGATCCCGACGTTACCAGCCTTTCCGGGACGCCCCCGCCCCGCCCCCACTTCAACGCCTTTCTCGCTTCAATAGGTAGGTGTGTGGGTGGATCCCATGGGAAACTGGGAAATGGCCAGAGGAGGAGGAAAAATGGGGCGGCGAGAGAGGATCGGGGCCCTGGGGAGGGGAGTGGCTGTAAGAAGAGAAGTCAGACACCCTGCGCCAGCCTGGCAGCCGCCTCCGCCCCACAACCCCCCTCCCCGCGTGCAGCTGACTTTGGCTTCAAGTTACTGCAGGAGGCGAGGACTGACTCAGCAGAGACTGCAGAGCGGCGCCCAGACACAGCGCGCGTCCCCCCCTCCCTCCAACCTCGTCCCACACATGGTTGCCCCCACCATTTTCTCTCCCCACTCTCTGTAGCAAGGCGGATCGACCCCTTTTTCTTACGTACCTCCGCAGTACGGATAGGACTGGTGACAGATTTAGTTCAAACCCCCCCCCCCCCCGGGAAGCGGGAAATGTAGCCGCCTTTTGCACCAAGGAGAGGCATACATTCATCTTTTTCCCCCTGTAGAAACTGCACCCACAGCAAATGAATGAAAGGACACCCTCTGTCCCCCAAGAGTGACGGCGCAATACAGTGATACCTCGCATTAAGTACTTAATTTGTTCTGGAGGTCCGTTCTTAACCTGAAACTGTTCTTAACCTGAAGCGCCACTTTAGCTAATGGGGCCTCCTGCTGCTGCCGCGCCGCCGGAGCACGATTTTTGTTCTCATCCTGAAGCAAAGTTCTTAACCCGAGGTACTATTTCTGGGTTAGCGGAGTCTGTAACCTGAAGCTTACCGCTGTACTTTCCTTCCACCGCTGTCCACAGTGCTGAATCAGTCTCCCTCCCTCCTCGTATTGGTGCAATGGAGCAACGCGCTCACAGTCCAGGTATCCCCAAAGTTCACCACTACCCCCTGAGCCCCTGAATGCATTCTCTCCCCGCCCCCCGCCCCTTTTGGAGTCTTCCTTCCCTCGCTATAGACTCTGGAAAGAGAGTCTTTCATCCACCTCCCAACTCCTTTAATAGGCAATCCACCCCTCCCCCCAACATTTCTTCCCTTGCCAACGCATTTCCTAATCTTTTTCTATCTAGGCTAGCGTGCCTGACCTCCATGACAGGACATCTTCCCCCAACTCAGCAGCTGGGGTGGGCAATGACCAGTATCCCCGCCCCCGCTCCCACCGCCCCCGCAGAAGTATCCTGTCCACTGCATTGGCATATATTATACAAGCAATTCCACGCGGTTAGTCTGCTTCACTCGGGGAGGGGGGGGGGGAGTTTCGCTTTAGCTGTAAGTGTTGCTATTATAGGTTTCCCAGTTGAAGCTGTTTAGACGTGGGGGGGCACTGAGATAGGGACACGCCCCCATTGCAACGCCTTCCTTTGCGTGGAGACTTCCATGACAAGGTCTCCATTTTTGCAGAGTAATGGCTTGTGAAGGGATGCCACCCCGGCACGCAGAGGACAACCCCCCCCCCCGAAAAAAATACATTTGGAAATTCCTCCGCTCCAGGCGACTTGTTCCCCTCTTGCCTTGGGGTAGGAGCGCGATTTCAGGGATGGGGAGCGAGGCGAATATGGGGGGGGGGGGAGAGAGAGAAATAGAGGTTTCGCTTGGTATGTTTGTGTGTGAAGATTCACAGCGAGTTTTCGCAGCCTGCCCTTGAATATATCCAAGATGAAAGGGCTTTTTATCCAAAAAGAAGAAAAATCAACAGATAATTTTGCAAGCGCTCCTTTTCGCACCTAACAACGACCAATTGTTTAATTTGCAATTATGATGATATATTATTATGCTTGACTATAAGGAGGCGGTACATTATTAAAATAATAGCCAGAAAAATGAAACCCACCAGCCCCCATCCGCTGACCCTTCCCAACGAAGGCGCGCTCCCAGCTTTGAAACTTCCAAATAGTTGCGGGGGGCTGGGTCCACTCTTGGATTATGAAGCGCGGGGGACACCCCCTCCGTTCCTCGCCGCTCCTTTGATGAAGCGGCTGCTAGGAGACAGCACTTTCTCCCTCTGCTGCCGCTGAGGTTGTTCTCCGGCACGCCTTCCTTCCTAACTGCAGAATGGTCCTCCGACCGACCCCCTTTAGACTAAGGTGCCTCCACCCGCAGCCCTACTTCCCTGCCGGCTCTCGGTGGCTCCCCGGCGTCCCCTTCCTTCCTTCCTTCCTTCCTATTCCTGGGGCGGTTCCCGAGTGGCCGCCTCCTTTGGACAAAGCTGCTGCCCCCGCCCAGCCCAGCTACTGGGGGCCCTCCAGTGGTTCCCCGACGGCCCTCTCCATGTCCTTGGAAGGGTTGCGGGTGGGGTGACCTCCCCCTCCCTCCTTTGGACAAAGCTCCCCCCCCCGCGCCCAGCTCTCTTATCCCACCGTCGGGGGGCTCCCTGACTCCCCCCTCCTCCTTTCCGGAATGGCCCGCCCCGTCTATAGTCTCACCTCGGAACCACTCCTCGGACTGGATGGAGCTCTTGACGGTGTGTCCCTCCAGCTGGGCGCGGATCTCCTTGAGCGCAGAGGTGACGTCGGAGCGGGCTGCGGCGTCGCGAGCCTCGACGGCCACCTGGAGGGCGCTGCTGCCTTGGATCTGGAGGAGCAGCTCGGCCACCTCGTCGTCGTGGCTGCGGCGCAGGAAAAGGCTCTCCTCGCGCAGCGCCTGCAGCTTCTTCTCCAGTTCGCCCTTGGCTAGCTGAGAGTCGTCGGCGAACTTGCCCAGCGCCCGGATGGCCGCCTCCACCTCCTCGCGCTGCCGGCTCTCGTCGTCCAGGCGCTGCTTGAGATGCGCCAAATCCTCTTCCAGGTGCTCCTGCTCCAGCTGCAGCTGCCCCTTCTCGGCGCTCAGCACCACCAGCGTGCCGCGCATGTCGCGGATCTCGCGCTCGTACAGCTCCCCGATGGCTGAGCGCCCGGCCTGCTGCTGCCGCAGCGCCGCCGCCTCGGCCTCCAGCTGCCGGTTCTGCTCCTCCAGCGCCCGCACCTTGTCGATGTAGCCGGCGAAGCGGTCGTTGAGCGCCTGCAGCACCTCCTTCTCGTTGCGCCCGCGCAGGTCGCCGTTCAGCGACGACTCCAGGCTCTCAGTCGACGAGCCCAGCTGGCTCAAGACCCCCGCGGCCCCGGACGCCGACGACGCCCCCAGGCGCCGGTAGCTGGAGACGGAGACCGCCGAGCCCCGCGACCACGACTGCGAGTGGAAGCCGCTCGACGCCAACGAGCCGCTGCCGCCTGCGGAGCGCGCGGCTGCCGTCGAGTAGCGCCCGCCGCCGAAGCCGGGCTCCTTGCGGTACGAGGGGCCGCTATAAAGCGTGTCCATGCCGTAGCTCATCATGGTGGTGGCGGGGAGGGCGCCGCTGCCGTCGGAGCGACACGCCAGAGAGGCCACTGCGGCAGAAGGGAGCGCCGCGGTTCTTATATACCGCACGCCGGCGGCCGCCGAGCATCCCGGGGCCGCCCCTTCTGCGAGAAGGAAAGGAGGGAGGGAGGGAGAGAGAAAGAGATGGGGTGGTAGAGGAGGAGATGAAACGGCTTCTTCCCCCCTCCCCCCTCTCTCACACATATACCTGTGCCCGCATCCCACCCCTCCTGCCAAAGGCAAACTCTGCAGAGCTTTTCAGTAGGTACCGGGGCTCAAAGTAGTACCCCGCCTTCCTAACCTGAGACACTTACGGAAAAGGGTTCCTCGTTTGAAAAGATGTTCCGGGCTCAAATTATGTGTCTTGCCCCTAACGTGAGATATATTATTTTGGGAGGTGGGGCGGTATTGTTTAAGAGGTCCCGG
The DNA here is from genome assembly GCF_964106645.2 of Podarcis pityusensis. NCBI lineage: Eukaryota > Metazoa > Chordata > Lepidosauria > Squamata > Lacertidae > Podarcis > Podarcis pityusensis. The sequence goes on from NC_138041.1 coordinate 23,538,256, forward strand.
AGCTCACGTCTTTCCTCCACCTCCTGACCTGAAATATGTGATGGTTTAATTGTTTGAAAGGATCTGGGACTGGGGTTCGGGAGTCCCCAGCTTGAGGTACAGCATATGATGGTTCAGTGTAATTGAAAAGGTCCTGGGGCTCATGTCTCCCCCTCCCCCAACTCAAGGTGTGTGATGGTTTTATTGATTTCTTTTTCTTTCTCCAGATTCTGACACTTAAAAAAAATTACCCATACCAAACTGTGTTACAAAAGTAATATTGCTGAAAGTATAAATATAAATTAGCCCACTAAACAATATTTCAGGATTCAGATTACATTTCTTTAAAGTACAATATATTACAAATAGGATTAACCATCTTCTGTTTAATATAATATTCGAGCTACTATATCATACTAATTTTTCCTTTACAGCATTCATTGTATTTTATAACCTGTAATAAGAACAAATGAACCCATTAATTACATCCGCATTTCATTGTTAAGAGGTTCTGGGGCTCCTTCCGCTGGAAGTATGTGGTGGTTAATTTTACTTAAAGGGTCTCGGGGCTCGCGCCCACGAATTCCTTCATGAGCAACCTTCAGGGGCTGCATTTCAATGGGGGCGTGGCAAGAGGCAAAAATGGGCGGAGTAACAGATGCGACGGTTTTGTAGGCTACAATTAAACCAGGCACATTTCAGAAGTTTGTACCAAACAGAGTCTCTCTCCATCCAAGCCAGAAGTGGCACATCCCAGAGGGGCGAAAGCACAAGGGAAGGGGGGTGGAGCAGAGTCAGCGAGGGGCGTGGCCTGAGGAAAGTCCCGAGGGCCAGATACAGTCATACCTCGGGTTACAGATGCTTTGGGTTGTGCGATTTCGGGTTGTGCACCGCGCCGAACCCAGAAGTACCGGAATGGGTTTGGATGCTTGCGCATGTGCTGAAGCACTAAATCGCACTTTGCGCATGCGCAGAAGCACCGAATAGCAACCTGTGTGTGTGCAGGTGCAGCGCTGCGGGTTGCGGACACTGCGGGTTGCGAATGTGCTTCCCGCACGGATCATGTTCGCAACCCGAGCGTCCACTGTACTAGAGGCTTGGAGGGCTGCATTTGTCTCCCACACCTGAGACTGTGGTTCTTCTTTAAAGTGAAGGCAGGAGAAGAGTGCTGGACTAGGACCTGGGAGATTGGGGTTCAAATCCCCACTTGGCCATGAAGCTCACTGGTTGACCTTGGTGGCCAGCCACTGTCTCTCAGCCTAACCTACCTCACAGGGTTGTTGGGGGGATTCAGTGAGGAGGGGGAGAACCGTGGATATAGCCTTCAGCTCCTAGAAGAAAAATGTGGGATTGTTGGCATCCCTCAAGAGACAATGGAGTGGGAGTCAAGGCGCTGTGATAGCAGCATCAAAGTGACCTCCCTGGGGTGCAAACCTGGGCAGTGTGTATGGAGGTCCTTGGGCTGCTCAGACAACAAAACTCCCCTCTCGGCCTGGCTGATGTGGTCCAAAGGAAAGCAGAGCACCAGGTTGATTGCAGGAGTTGGCAGGAGGCATAGAAGAACCGTCTTAGTAACTCCACTCTGGATTTCTGTAGAGTTTACTCCAGGCATAGGCAAACTCGGCCCTTCAGATGTTGGAACTACAACTCCCATCATCCCTAGCTAACAGGACCAGTGGCCAGGGATGATGGGAGTTGTAGTCCCAAAAACATGTGGAGGGCCGAGTTTGCCTATGCCTGGTTTAGGTAAAGGTAAAGGGACCCCTAACCATTAGGTCCAGTTGTGGATAACTCTGGGGTTGCGGTGCTCATCTCGCTTTATTGGCCGAGGGAGCCAGCGTACAGCTTCCGGGTCATGTGGCCAGCATGACTAAGCCGCTTCTGTCAAACCAGAGCAGTGCATGGAAACGCCGTTTACCTTCCCGCCAGAGCAGTACCTATTTATCTACTTGCACTTTGATGTGCTTTCGAACTGCTAGGTTGGCAGGAGCTGGGACCAAGCAATGGGAGCTCACCCCATCATGGGGATTTGAACCGCCAGAGGACCAGACTTTTCCTTCTCCTGGATAGGCTACCTTCCCAGGCTTAGGAGCCCCATCTGCCCCTTGACTGCCTTCCTGACTGATGGACCTACTATTGGTCTTGTCCACTCAATCTGCCAAGACTCTCTTTGCATGCGGGAGAAGTCCCTAACCCACTGAGAGTTTGAGACCGATTGGCTACCCTCACCTGGTTTAGCCAGCCAGTCAAAGCCGTTTCCCGGCCTGTGGTTGCTGCCACATGCTGACAGCTTCTAGGAGCCACAGGCAAGAGCTGAGTGCAAGGTGAGGACCAAAACTGGACAAACTACCCCAGAGGGAGGAGGACATTTCCCCTCACCAGAGGTACTACCCCTCCCCTAACACCCTATAAACCCCAATATGAGTGCAATAAAAAAATAAATATCCAGTCAGACCATCTGGCTCAGTATTATCTATACTACAAAATTTCAAACAAGGGTCTCTCCTAGCCTTACCCGAAGATGCTGGGGTTTGGACCTGGGACGTTCTGCATGCAAAGCAGGTGCTCTGCCACTGAGTTACAGCCCTTCCCCTAACAAGAAGTTAAGATACGAGTTCTTATGGTTCTAAAACGAAGAAGAGCTGCAATAAATAGGAAGCTACCTAATATCAAATCAGACCATTGCTCCATCTAGCTCAGAACTGTCTGCACTGACTGGCAGAGGCTTTCCAGGGCTTCAGACAGGGAGTGTCTTTCCCATCCCTAAATAAATAAATGAAGCGGAGAGGGTGGATTCAGTAGGTCACTGGAAATGGCAGGCAGGGGAGGTTGCCCCGTTTTGATGAATGGGGTGCCAATCTCAGCAAGTCCCCTCCAGCCTGCTTACCTGACTTCTAACCAGTCCAGGGGGTGGCGTTGCCTGTCAGTTTCCTTCTCCTTAATATCTCTCTCTATAACTCAGCAGGGATGGTGGGAAAGCTAGAAGTAGTTGGCTCTGCCTGTCCTTGAATCTGGCGCCACCTACTGCTGGGCTCCCTCCCTTCCAACCTATTCCATGTCTCAAGGGGCACCAGCCACCGCTGGAGACTGCTCAGGTTGGAACTGAATGTTCCAACGAAGTGGCATTACAAGTATTATTACTGCAGTCTCAGAGCTGGGGTGGCCCTGCTAGACCAGATCAATGGCTCCTCTAGTTCAGCATCCTGTTTCCAGCTAGCTTCTCCCAGGACTTGTGTTGAACCTTGTGGGGTTATCTCAAGAAGGAGCCCATAGCTCAGTGGTAGAACATCTGCTCTGCATTTACAAGGTCCCAGGTTCAATTCCCTGGCATCCCCAGGGAATCACCCCTGCCTGAAACCCTTGAGAGCTGCTGCCAGTCAGTGTAGGCAATACTGAACTAGGTGGCCGAATGAGTCTGACTCAGCATAAAGCAGCCAGGAGTGGTCAAATTCACTCCCTGTCCAGAAGACAAAAGGGACCTTGAATGTTCTTTGCAGAACTCATAGCAGCTTCCTCTGACGCTCTGCTCTCTCGTTTTCATGACTCCTTCCTTCCTGTACCCAAATCCGCCTCGATCCACCCACCTCTCCACGCCGCAGACGATCCCCTCCGCTCCCTTTCAGATGCTATTTGTGACACGTGGCTGGAGCAAGCAGCAGGGACTACCCCTGAGTGCGCAAGAGAGAGGGATGGGCGCCTGCTGCTGATGGGCTGCTGGCATTGACAATTCCTTCCCTCCCGGGGCTTCTGCCGCAATCCAGGTGCGGGAACAGGAGGGAGGGGCCGCCTCCGCTGCTGCAGAGGGCCAGGTCATGCCAGCCCGGTCCTATTTCTGGCCCAGTTCATACGTGCGGCTGGGCAGATCCGCAAGTCGCGCCAGGGAAGGGGGCGGGTTGAGATAACTCCAAGTGGGAGAGTGTAGTTTCCGTCCAGGAGGGGGCGGAGGGGGAGCAGACAACCTTGATCTCTCCACTCATCCCCATCCAACATTGTTTCCAAAGTTTCTTTTTTTAAAAAGCAACATACGTGTGTGTGAGTGTGTGTGTGTGTGTGTGTGTGTGTGTGTGTGTGTGTGGTTTAATAACAACGGCAGCAGCTGGGATCTAGTGACCAAAAGTTTTGTTTTTCCTTTTTTTTCTCCCAGGAGCTCAGGGTGGTTCTCCCATCCTCTTCATCTAATACCTCACTTCATCTCCCATCCTCTTCATCTAATACCTCACAACAACCCTGTGAGGTAGGTTAGGCTGAGAGGCAGTGATTGGCCCAAGGTCACCCAGTGAACTTCAAGGCCGAGTGTGGGGGCTGAAACCCTGGTCTCCCAGGTCCTAGCCCAGCACTCTAACCACTGCACCACCCCTCACTCTTATGTTCCTGTGCAACAGAGGAGACCCATGCTGCAAAAAGGAGTGGACCCACTGAAATGAGTGAGTGTTAGTTAGTCATCATGGCTGTTTATTTCAGTGGGTGTACTGCTCCTGGCTACCCTGTAATCATTGGATAGAAGGATGTTTTAAATGGCAAATGCTTTTAAAACGTTTTTCACTGTAACCAGTTTGAGATGTCTTTAATTGTAAATGTTTTTAGAATGTTTTAAACTATGTTAGAATGGTTTTGCTTCATTTTTATTTATTTTTAAAAAATATTTTATTTTCATGTTTTTAAAAGAAATATTCATATACATTTTCTATTTTCTATTTAAAATACTTTTATTTTGCTTTAAACAAATACATATAAATATAGACAACCAAAATTACAAAAGAAAATTCCTTAATAATGATAATAATAATGAAAAAAGCTAAAAACTACAAAAAATATCAAAGTACATGGCATTATGCCATTCATATACATTTTCAATCTTGACACATCTGAGATTATTTGAATCCCTGGACTTCTTCCCCCTCCCCCCCGGTTTCCATTTCCCCCCCTATTCTTCTATTGCATCTAATTACATTTTCCAAATTCAATTTATATCGTTTTTTAAAACTTTAATCTCATTACATTATAAGTGTTATAACAATCCTGCTACCGTTTTTATGAATCTGCAGCGATCTTTAAGGTACTCTATAATTTTTTTCCACCCTTTACAAAATTTCTTATCATCTTGGTGTCTGATCTTCATGGTCATCTTTGCTATTTTGGCATAGTCCATCATCTTGGTTATCTATTCTTCCTTCATTGGGACCTTCCCTTCCTTCCATTTCTGGGGGGTTTTGCTTCATTTTTAATAATAATAATAATAATAATAATAATAATAATAATAATAATTTATTATTTCTACCCCGCCCATCTGGCTGGGCCTCCCCAGCCACTCTGGGCGGCTTCCATAGAAACCAAAAATACAGTAAAATATCACATGTTAAAAACTTCCCTGAACAGGGCTGCCTTAAGATGTCTTCTGAATGTCAGGTAGTTGTTTATCACTTTGACATCTGCTGGAAGGGCGTTCCACAGGGCGGGCGCCACTACCGAGAAGGCCCTCTGCCTGGTTCCCTGTAGCTTTGCTTCTCGCAATGAGGGAACCGCCAGAAGGCCCTTGGCGCTGGACCTCAGTGTCCGGGCAGAATGATGGGGGTGGAGACGCTCCTTCAGGTATACTGGACCGAGGCCATTTAGGGCTTTAAAGGTCAGCACCAACACTTTGAATTGTGCTCGGAAACGTACTGGGAGCCAATGTAGGTCTTTCAAGACCGGTGTTATATGGTCTCGGCGGCCGCCCCCAGTCACCAGTCTAGCTGCCGCATTCTGGATTAGTTGTAGTTTCCGAGTCACCTTCAAAGGTAGCCCCACGTAGAGCGCTTTGCAGTAGTCCAAGCGAGAGATAACCAGAGCATGCACCACTCTGACGAGACAGTCTGCAGGCAGAATGGGTCTCAGCCTACGTACCAGATGGAGCTGGTAAACAGCTGCCCTGGACACAGATTTGACCTGTGCCTCCATGGACAGCTGTGAGTCCAAAATGACCCCCAGGCTGCTCACCTGGTCCTTCAGGGGCACAGTTACCCCATTCAGGACCAGGGAATCCTCCACACCTGCCCGCCTCCTGTCCCCCAAAAACAGTACTTCTGTCTTGTCAGGATTCAACCTCAATCTGTTAGCCGCCATCCATCCTCCAACCGCCTCCAGACTCACACAGGACCTTCACCGCCTTCACTGGTTCTGATTTAAAAGAGAGGTAGAGCTGGGTATCATCCGCATACTGATGAACACCCAGCCCAAACCTCCTGATGATCTCTCCCAGCGGCTGCATGTAAATGTTGAAAAGCATGGGGGAGAGGACAGAACCCTGAGGCACCCCACAAGTGAGAGCCCAGGGGTCTGAACACTCATCCCCCACCACCAGTTTCTGAACATGGCCCAGGAGGAAGGAGCGGAACCACTGTATGACAGTGCCCCCAGCTCCCAGCGCCTCAAGACGGTCCAGAAGGATGTTATGGTCGATGGTATCAAACGCCGCTGAGAGATCCAGCAGAACTAGGAAACAGCTCTCACCTTTGTCCCTAGCCCGCCGGAGATCATCAACCAGTGCGACCAAGGCAGTTTCAGTCCCATGATGAGGCCTGAATCCCGACTGGAAGGGATCCAAATGGTCCGCTTCTTCCAGGCGTGCCTGGAGTTGTTCAGCAACCGCTCGCTCAATCACCTTGCCCAAGAATGGAAGATTTGAGACTGGGCGATAGTTGGCCATCGCGGCCGAAGCATTCACCACCCCACAAAGCCCATCGCCCAGTCCTTCCCGGCTAGCTTTTATAAGCCAGGATGGGCAAGGATCCAGGAGACAGGTGGTTGGTTTCACTCGTCCAAGCAGCCTGTCCACATCCTCGGGCTGTTGTTTTTCTACAGGAATTGCAAAGGCTCACCTCTCCAAAAGGGTATGGGAGAACGCATACTAAGGTGAATGTCTATCAGGCTTGCATGGGCTGCTTGAGGTGGGCAACCGCCAGGATCAGTCCCTCAATGCACTGTGTCAGGGAGATCTTGCTTATCACATGGCAGGACAGTGTTTTAAACAAATATGTGCTCTCCCAAGCGCACATTCCTAGCATGTTTGCACTCCTGTCTCAGCAACATCTAAGCTGGCTTGGTCAGGTCCTTCCTTGGAATGGAAGATGGCAGCATCCCCAAGGATGTGTTCTATGGGGAGCTGGCTTCAGGCACCAGGCCCATTGGCAGACCACCTCTGCGTTACAAAGATGTCTGCAAACGTGACATGAAGGCTGACGGCATCAACCCTGCAGACGACCCCGACCGCAGTGCCTGGAAACAGACAGTCAGGTTGTGTAGCCAGAGCAAGTGACCAGAGGAGCAATGGCTGCTGGGAGGAGTGCAGAGAGAAGAAATGTGGGAATGTTCAGGGAGGCAGGAGAGAATATATTGTTTATTAATATCCTTCCTAACTTGCACTAGCAAGTTCCTTTACTTAGCAGAGTTTTTAAAAGGTAAAGGACCCCTGACAGTTAAGTCCAGTCGCAGATGACTCTGGGGTTGCGTCGCTCATCTCGCTTCACAGGCCTAGGGAGCCAGCGTTTGTCCGCAGACAGTTTTTCCGGGTCATGTGGCCAGCATGACTGAGCAGCTTCTGGCGAAACCAGAGCAGCGCACGGAAACGACGTTTACCTTCCCGCCAGAGCGGTACCTATTTATCTACTTGCACTTTTTGGCATGCTTTCGAACTGCTAGGTTAGCAGGAGCTGGGACCGAGCAACAGGAGCTCACCCCGTCACGGGGGATTCGAACCGCTGCCCAAGAGGCTCAGTGCCACCGCATCCCTGTAGGGACCACAGCGCCACCCACGTCCCTGTAGCAGAGTTTTACATTCCCCTTTTAAACTTCACAGCGGATAGCTGGTTGCAGGCTTGTTTAAGCCTCTCAATATTAGGTTCCTGGTAAGTTCCCTTATACCCTTCTTAAAAGAATAAACACGCCACAACCTTGTGTAAGGTACCATATTTCTTGCTCTATAAGACTCACTTTTTCGCTCCTAAAAAGTAAGGGGAAATGTGTGCGTGTCTTATGGAGTGAATGCAGGCTGCGCAGCTATCACAGGAGCCAGAACAGCAAGAGGGATTGCTGCTTTCACTGAGCAGCGATCCTTCTTGCTGTTCTGGCTTCCGAGATTCAGATTTTTTTTCTTCTTGTTTTCCTCCTCCAAAAACTAGGTGCGTCCTGTGGTCTGCTGCGTCTTATAGAGCGAAAAATACGGTATATAAAATAAGTTTACTCACATCATCAGTTCACAGTTGGATCCCTGAAGGCAGAATTAGTTACAAAGTATATACATGTGGATCTATCCCATACGGGGATAATCCCAGTGTTCTCTGTTGGCTGAAAACCAACAGAGCATTTCTAGCTAAAAAGCTACTCCAACGGCGGAGGAAGTCAAAGAGAGAGTATGGCAGCATGCCTTGCCCTTTTGTTACCTGGGCAGGTAAGGTTACACCCACCTCTAGTCACATGCAAAGGAAGGGTGTCCCAGCCAGGAGGAAACAGGAAGTTTTTGACTGGCTGGACCAAACATTCCCCTGCATGTCCACTCTAGGAAAACAAGGAATGTTGTACTTGACTGCTACTTATGCATCACATCCCACAAGAAATGTCATGGTGCATCTGCAGCAGCACAACCGGGCGCATTCATCTGCCCCAGCAGCAACAAAACAGGACTCTCCCATATTGGTCTTGACAGCCACAGCAGGCGCTGCAACCTTCCAACAGTTTGACTTCATCCCCAAAGGCACACTCCTCCATTGTCTCCCGAGACAGACGGGATGCCAACCAACAGGAAATGGGGAGATAAAATGACAGAAACGGAAGACCATCACAAAACGGAAGACTGCCGCCAAATGCTTGCTGGAAAAGGAAACACTTAGTCACTGAATAATAGAACAGTAGAACTGGAAAATTGAAAGTGACCCCAAAGGTCATCTCGTCTAACTCCCTGCAATGCAGGAATCACAGCTAGCCATGTGCCTGAGGCTCAAGCAAGGAGGGTGCCCCATGTTCCTTTTTTGTATGATTGGCAGGTCAGCTGTGCCACTGAGGACCCACATCGTAGCTTTCACCGGGTACCCCTCTCACCCAGGCTGGGAAAGACTCAGGAGACTGAGATCACTGGACTGACAGATTTGGGACGTTATTCTAGAATACTGTTTTGGTGCTCCTCTTTCTGGAAGCTCATCCCGGCATTTCATAGCAATCCCTCCCTGAAAGGATGCTCCCTGTCTATTTGCTCCGTCATCCAGAGGACATTTCTAAAAGGCGAAGGCTTCCTCTGACCTCCCAGGAGCAAAATGCTCAGAGAAATCTATTTCCCTGGGCAGCAGGAAACTCATCAGCTGCTGAATATGATAGAGCATTTTCTCTCCTCCTCCTCCTTTAAAGACGCAGCCACTTCCTGGCTCAGAGGCTGCTGTTTGTCAGCCAGGGTTAGATATATTCACACATCCCAAATGCTGAGCGTTCCAGCTTCAATGGAAGCCAAGGAGAGCTGGCCTGCCTCAGCACATCTGGGGAATCTGCTCCCCTTCCAGCGAATAAGCAAAAGAGAGAAAATGCTGCCGTGTGCTTTGACCTCGTCAACAATCGTGGGGAAATGCTGGAAGAGGCAATACAGCTGAGCATCTTGGCAGGATGCGAGAGAGGGAAGAGAGATCAGTGTGACATTGAGAGGAGGGAGCGGGAGTGGGGTGGAGGGCCCTCCAGGAACCTTTAAAGCCGAGTGTGGTTGGAAAAGGGGCACCAGAGAGAGAATCCCACTGAATAAGCTAAGCAGAGGAAGAGAGGTTGACCTCCTTTCAGCACACATCCCTAAGGGGTATAGCTAAGGGACAGAGTGAGAGAGTACCGTCTTTTTCACGTACAGTGGTACCTCGGGTTAAGTACTTAATTCGTTCTGGAGGTCCGTTCTTAACCTGAAACTGTTCTTAACCTGAAGCACCACTTTAGGTAATGGGGCCTCCCGCTGCCACCACATCGCCAGAGCATGATTTCTGTTCTCATCCTGAAGCAAAGTTCTTAACCCGAGGTACTATTTCTGGGTTAAAAGAGTCTGTAACCTGAAGCGTATGTAACCCGAGGTACCACTGTATAACACACCCCCATGTATAAGATGCTCCCTATTTGGGGTGTCTCAATTTTAAGAAAAGTGGGGGGAGTATTCCCCATAGTTGTTGAGCTTTTTGGGGGGAGAGTGGCCCTATCCTCTGTCGGTGTGGTGTGGTGATTAAGAGCAGTAGACTCGTAATCTGGTGAACCGGGTTCGCTTCCCCGCTCCTCCACATGCAGCTGCTGGGTGACCTTGGGCTAGTCACACTTCTCTGAAGTCTCTCAGCCTCACTCACCTCACAGAGTGCTTGTTGTGGGAGAGGAGGGGAAAGGAGATGGTTAGCCGCTTTGAGACTCCTTCGGGTAGTGCTAAAGCGGGATATCAAATCCAAACTCCTCCTCCTCCTCCTCCTCCTCTTCTTCTTCTTCTTCTTCTTCTTCTTCTTCTTCTTCTGTCCCATCACCAAAAAGACCCCCAGCAAATCGCCCACCCAATTGCTGCAACAGCAGCCAATCATCACCAAAACTTGCCGTAGCTACCTATGACAATCTACGACTCGTGGCATTGTCGTCCCCACAATGATGTATAAGACGATCCCAAATTTTTAACATGATTTTTGAAGAAGAAAAAATAGTCTTATACACTAAGGTTACCAGACGTCCCCGTTTCCCGGGGACAGTCCCCGGATTTACAAATCAGTCCCCATACAAAATCCTATATCATTCCTATTGAAGTTGAAAAGTGTCCCCGGATTCATTGAAAAAAATCTCGTAACCTTATTATACACGGAAAAGTACGGTATTTTCATCCAGGTAGTTACAAGGAGCTGAGATAGTAGCGATGCTTCTGAATACCAGTTGCTGGAAATCACAGGAGGGGAGAAGGCTCTTGTACTCTGGTTGTGCTTGAGGGCTTCTCATTGGGGGCATTGATTGGTCTCCTTGAGAACAGGATGCTACACTAGGGCAAATGCTCCAATGCCCCATCAGATTTTGTCTGCCCTTAGCCAGCCTGCCTCCCTGCCTTTTTACTTATAACCAGCCCAGAGTGTGGCTCTGTCCCACCAACTTCCCCCTCCTTAAGTCTCAATGTTGTCCCTTGTAGATCTCAGCAGGGAGGAAGATGGGGAGAAAATTAGAGATACAGTGGTACTTCTGGTTACGTACTTAATTTGTTCCGGAGGTCCGTTCTTAACCTGAAACTATTCTTAACCTGAAGCACCACTTTAGCTAATGGGGCCTCCCACTGCCGCCGCCACGCGATTTCTGTTCTCACCCTGAAGCAAAGTTCTTAACCCGAGGTACTATTTCTGGGTTAGCGGAGTCTGTAACCTGAAGCGTATGTAACCCGAGGTACCACTGTAGTTGCCTCTGCCCAATGCTGGCTCTGGCGCCACCTACTGTTGGGCTCCTTGCCTTCTGCCCTACCATTCACAATGGTTACAGCAGCCACTTTTGCCACTGGGACTTGCACCTTCATGACTCTCCTCATTTGCTGCTAAGGGCTTTGTACCCGATGGAACCAGACTTCCGCGAGGCATCCCTTGTTGAATGGAGAAGAGCCTCTTTGGGACAGCTGCACAGTGTCTGCAGAGCTCTCTGTGGTGATGTCGGCATTACGGGAAGGATAAAGAGGAGCTAATCGAATCACACATCTCTTTGCATTAGCCATTTAATGGGGCTGCCAATTCCTTTTGCACCATCCAGATTCTGGATGTCCTTCACAGCGCTGCGAGGAGGCTGCTGAAAGCCAGTTGGATGCATTTCATTAGGCAATGGGCCTCATTTATTATCCCCACACTGAAAACTGCTCCTAAGTGAGATGTTAATGGACACAGGGAAATTAATAGGCAGCATGCTTTAAAAAAAGAGAAAACTTAGCTCCTTTCTCTCTACAGAACATCTCTGCATAGGGACATAGGAAGAGCCAGTGGTGCGGTAGTGGTTAGAGTGCTGGACTAGGGCCTGGGAGACCTGAGTTCAAATTCTGACTCAGTCATGAAATTCCCTGGATGACGTTGGGCCAGTCACAGTCTCTCAGCCTAACCACCCCACAGGGTTGTTGTGAGGGTAAAATGGGGAGTCAGCGAAACATGGACACCCCCTTGAGCTCCTTGGAGGAAAATACAGGATAGAAATGTAAGGAATAATAAATACCCAGTCAGACCATCTTGCTCAGTATTGTCTACTCTGACTGGCAGCAGCTCTTCAGGGTCTCCAATGGGGAATCTCTCTAACCAGCCCTACCTGAAATTGCCAGAGATTGAACCTGGGGCCTTCTGCATGGGCTCAGCCACCCCTTAAGCTGCCTTTAGGGACCCCTGACCATTAGGTCCAGTCGTGACCGACTCTGGGGTTGCGGCGCTCATCTCACTTTATTGGCCAAGGGAGCCGGTGTACAGCTTCCGGGTCATGTGGCCAGCATGACCAAGCCACTTATGGCAAACCAGAGCAGCACACAGAAACGCCGTTTACCTTCCCGCTGGAGTGGTACCTATTTATCTACTTGCACTTTGACATGCTTTCAAACTGCTAGGTTGGCAGGAGCAGGGACCGAGCAACGGGAGCTCACCCCGTCGTGGGGATTTGAACCACCAATCTTCTGATCAGCAAGTCCTAGGCTCTGTGGTTTAACCCACAGCGCCACCTGTGTCCCTTAAGCTGCCTTATACGGTGTCAAAACCATTGGTCCATCTCGTTTGACACTGCCAAAGCTGTCTACACTGACAGCAGCTCTCTAGGAGTTCAGGCAAGGAGCCTCTTCAAGTTCTGCTTGGAAATGCCATCGGGGACTGAACCTGGGACCTTCTGCATGCAAAACAGACACCTTGCCGCTGAGCTATGGTCCATGAACTGCAACTGATCTCCATGCCTTCTGCCCCTCACCGACCCGAGGAGCCATGATGGCTATGTTCTCCCCCCACTGATGGAGGCTGTATGCCTCTGAGAACCAGTTGCTGGGGAAATCTCAAGTGGGGAGAGAGAGTGCTGCTTTTGCACTCAGGTCCTGCCTGAAGGCTTCCTAAAGAGACATCTTGTTGGCCATTGTGTGAATGAGATGCCGTATTAGATTGGGCCCCTTCAGCCGGATCCAGTGGGGCACTTACGTGCTTAAAGAAGCTGAAGATTTGACACTTAGCAGCAAAACCAGCCCAGGACATTTTGCAACAGGACTGTGTGAGTGCAGGGTTCTATTCTAGACCGTCCACAAATCATTCCACTTTCACAGCCATTCCGCAATGCTTCCTGAATGATAACATATTGTTGCCATCTGGAGGGGCACTCATGCAGCAAATGCGAGTCCAAAATGACAGCAGCAACCCTGAGATATTTGTGGCATGAAAAACTACAGGGTTTCTGCAGGTAGTTACAGAACTTGCACGGATGGGAAGCGAAGCAGTATGTTCGCCCACAAACATTTCCAGGCACAAACAGCATTAAGTACTGGATCATGTCAATGACCCATCTAGTCCAGCATCCTGTTCTCATAGAAGCCACTCAGATGCCTGTGTGGAAAACTGCTGGCAGGATCCGAGCACAAGAGCAAAGTCCCCTTCTGTGATTTCCAGCAACTGTAACAACAACAGCAGCAGCAGCAGCAACAACAACAATTTATTACTTATACCCCGCCCATCTGGCCGGGCCTCCCCAGCCACTCTGGGCGGCTTCCAACAGGATATTAAAAACACAACAAAACATCAAACATTAAAAACTTCCCTAAACAGGGCTGCCATCAGATGTCTTCTAAAAGTCAGGTAGTTGTTTATTTCCTTGACATCTGATGGGAGGGCGTTCCACAGAGAGGGAGCCACTACTGAGAAGGCCCTCTGCCTGGTTCCCTGTAACCTCACTTCTTGCAGTGAGGGAACCGCCAGAAGATCCTCAGATTTGGATCTCAGTGTCCGGACAGAATGATGAGGGTGGAGATGCTCCTTCAGGTTTACTGGGCCGAGGCCGTTTAGGGCTTTAAAGGTCAGCACCAACACAATATTCAGAAGCATTGCTACTGCTGACTGTGGAGGCAGAGCATATTACAGAGGTCAGCAAACTTTTTCAGCAGGGGGCCAGTCCACTGTCCCTCAGACCTTGTGGGGGGCTAGACTATATTTTGAAAAAAAATATGAATGAATTCCTTTGCCCCACAAATAACCCAGAGATGCATTTTAAATAAAAGCACACATTCTATTCATGTAGAAACATGCTGATTCCCAGACCGTCCACGGGCCGGACTGAGAAGGCGATTGGGCTGGATCCGGCCCCCAGGCCTTAGTTTGCCTACCCATGGAATAGCCATCCTAACTAACAGCCATTAAAAGCCTTCTCCTCCACAAATTTGTCCAATCTTCTTTTAAAGCCATTGGTGGTCATCAATGCCTCCTGTGGGAGCAAGTTCCATAGTTTGTGCTGTGTGAAAAAGTTCTTTCTTTTTGAAAGCAGGATCACTCCAAGAGCATCCTCAGCACAGACCATCCTGAACGCAGAATAAAAAGGACCTCTGGAGGGGCGCTCAGTGGAAGCCATGCTTAAAGTGGAGAATGCTAACCCCAGATGCTAACTGCTACAGGAGAGCTGCTCTCTCGCAGTAAGAGTGTATCATAACACCTTTCTCCTAACAGGATCTCACATCCTCTTCTCTTCTTAGGCCCCTGCCGCCGTGGGACTGCCTTGCTACAGATATTCTCTCCTTTCTCTGCTCCTGAGCAAAATCGGCTCCTCTTCTGCTCTCCTGGATCATCTCAGGACAAATGGCAATTGTGCATCTTGCAGGCTTCAGGGATCCCTTTTGTTGCTGCTGATGCAAAATGTTTTTTTTTTTTTCCTATCCCCTCCCCCCCCCCGCCTTCCTCCCCTGCAGTGCCTTCTCTCAAGTTTGCTGTTGTCAGGCAGGATGGAAAAAAGATGGAGGGCTGCTTGGAGTCTCAAACCTGCAAGATGTCCCCAGTCAATTGGCACAGTGTCACAGGGAAGGGTTGTGCCAGGACTCCAAGATTGCATCGCTCATCCACTGAAAAAGGTGCCAGCCAGGGACAGGCAGCTCCTCTTCTTGGCTCCTGAGTCCGGTGTCTAAAGTATGTCAAGGCCTGTGAGTCTCTTGCTGAGGTTGGTGCAGCAGTGCCCCCATTCACACTGATGGACCAGCCTCCAAGGGCTAGTCACCATTGGTAATAATAATAATAATAATAATAATAATAATAATAATACAGTGGTACCTCGGGTTAAGTACTTAATTCGTTCCAGAGGTCCGTTCTTAACCTGAAACTGTTCTTAACCTGAGGTACCACTTTAGCTAATGGGGCCTCCTGCTGCTGCTGCTGCGCCACCGGAGCACAATTTCTGTTTTCATCCTGAAGCAAAGTTCTTAACCTGAAGCACTTTTTCTGGGTTAGCGGAGTCTGTAACCTGAAGCGTATGTAACCTGAAGCGTATGTAACCTGAGGTATCACTGTAATAATAATAATAATAATAATAATTTCTTTATACCCCGCCCATCTGGCTGGGCTTCCCCAGCCACTCTGGGCAGCCTCCAACCAAATATCAAAAACACAATACAGCATCAAACATTAAAAGCTTCCCTAAACAGGGCCGCCTTCAGTTGTCTTTTAAAAGTAAAATAGTTGCTTATTGCCTTGACATCTGGTGGGAGGGCGTTCCACAGGGCAGGCACCACTACCGAGAAGGCCCTCTGCCTGGTTCCCTGTAACTTGGCTTCTCGCAGCGAGGGAACCGCCAGAAGGCCCTCGGCGCTGGACCTCAGTGTCTGGGCTGGACAATGGGGGTGGAGGCGCTCCTTCAGGTATACAGGACGGAGGCCGTTTAGGGTAAGATTCTCCTGTGAATTTGTCTAAAGCCTCCTTTTTGTCTGCCTTCCATCTGCAGCCTAAAATAGCTGAGACACTCTGCTGTGAAAAGTGACGCTGGCTTTGGACTCAGGTGCAAATTGGATTGTGTCCTGAGAGAGCTGCCGTCCGTGCCCCTGCAAATGCCAGGGCTGGAGATTCCATAAATCCATATTTCTGCAAATTGCATCAGGGGGCATTTCTCTGGGTGGAGGCTGATTGGCGTGACTTAAAACCAGCTGGGGCTACAGTAAATTGTTCTGTGTCCAGATAAGCTAATCTCCTTCTGCAAAGTCATTGGGGTGTGAATAAGCTTTTCAAATGGGATAACCAGTAAGGATTTTTAAATGGCAAACTTTCCCACTGACTCTTCCAACACTGCAATGAAATTGCAGCAACTTAAATGTGGCTACAATGATGAATCATTGATGAATTAAGCTCAATGCAATGATTAAAATAATGGCTAAATAAAACCCAGTATTTAAAGTGTACTAAGCAGCAAAGAAACAGGAACATAGGAAGCTGCCTCATACCGAATCAGAACATTGGTCCATACAGGTCAGTATTGTCTACACTGACTGGCAGCAGCTCTCCAGGATTTTCAGGCATCTCCTAGTCCTACTGGAGATGTAAAGGATTGAACCAGGCCATTCTGCATGCAGAGCAGATACTCTGCTACTGAGCTATGACCCATCTTCATATTCCCCATTATTTTCAAATGTCTGGCTAAAAGTAGTAGTAATAATAATAATAATAATAATAATAATAATAATAATCCAGTTTATCAACCCACACATTGCTATAATATGTACAATACAAATTCATTTCAAAACATAATATGACAATCCTAATAAAGAAAACTCATATTGATGAGACTAACATTATACCATTTTAAATCAATTACGAGTTAGGCAATGCCAATGGTATAAAGACATATTGATGGATATTATGTGTTTAAAATATATAAATCAGAGTCAGATGTGATCAAATGTTCCAGGGCAGTCAGGCAGAAGGGGAAAGGTTGTAGCGCAGTGGTTAGAACATCTGTTTTGCAAGCAGAAGGTCGCAGGTTCGATCCCCGGATTCTCCAGGAAGGTCTGGGAAAGACTCCGTCTTGAAACCCTGCAAGTCAGTGCAGACAGTCCTGACCTAAATGGACCAGTGGGTCTAGAATCACTATAGCAAAGAGCTGTAGCTCAGCGGTAGAGCATCTGTTTTGCATGCAGAATGCCCTGGGTTCAATCCCCAGCATCTCCAGGTGGGGCTGAGAAAGGCCTGGGGGAGATGCAGCCAGTCAGGACAGAGGCAGCTTCCTATCTCCCTATTAACAAATAATATAACCCAGAAGAATTACCGACGATTGAAGAATGGAGGATGGAGTTAATGGACTATGCAGAACTAGATAAACTAACAGGAAGGATTCGAAACCGGCGGGACCAGAAATTCACGGAAGACTGGAGTAAATTTACGGACTATTTGAAAAGTATTTGTGAAGATCAGACGATGTTTGTAGGTTTGCAAGAAGTTTTGTGAGGAGTATTATTGGAAGTATTGCAAAAATGGAGAAGGGGAAGGACGATTTGTTAAGAGATGTAAAGGCAATATAAAGTTAAGAAATGCATAAGAAGTGGTTAAAACGGTGGATCATCAGAGGTGCTGATGGAAGTCTAAAAAGATTGTATAAGTGATACGTTTTGTGGTACATTTTATAATTTATATGTTAAAATCAATAAAAAAATTATATATATATATATAAACAAATAATATAACCCACAGCCAGTTCCTTAAAGGTGAGGGATGTGACCTTCCAGACAGAGAGGGCTGGAGGGGGGGGCCATTGGCCCACCGGCCAGAGGTTCCCCCCACCTGCTCTCTGTGGTACCAAAGGTGAGTCCAGCTGAAGGTCTCACCTTGCCTTCCATATGTCATGTTAATCGTGTGCCTTAATTTGAGCCCCAACTCAGCTTTTCAGTGTCAGGACTCAGCTTTAGAAGGCAGGAAGTAAAATTAAAAATAGTGTTACTAAAAATATGCAGTGTCTTTACCGTGCCTGTCTGTAATTGTAGCCATGCCCTCCTCCCATATCAGACTGCAGACACAGGAGGAAGGCAGGGCAATTCCGTCACCTCTGCTGAAAAGCTAGCTGCTTTTGTATCTCCCCAGCTGTCACCTAACAGCAGACCTTCCTCAAGGCCTCCTGAACTGTTTCCAGCCTAGCTGGTTGCTGCAAAAAGCTGCAAATTGAAGGACCAGTGCCTGAGCTTGCTTTTCTCCTCTGCCCTCCTCATGCCTTTTTCTTTGTGTGTCAGGTCTTTTCAGTTTTAAGCCTGGGGGCAAAAGGCTATTGCTCCCAGCTGTTGGCTGGCGGGGGCTGATGGGAATTGTACAGCATAAGTAGAACATCGGGTGAGCCCTGCTGAATCAGACCAGTAGATCAACTAGTCCAGCATCTCTGTTCTCACAGCAGCCAACCAGTCATCTGCGGGAAGCCCGCAAGCATAATCTGAGCACAACAGCTACTCTCCCCCTCCTTTTGGTTTCCAGCAGCCGGAGAACACCAAATTGTCTACCTGTGATATGTAGTCTGGCCAAGCTGCTGCTGAAAGCACTGCTCGGGTCACAGCATCCGGCTCAAACAGCATCTTTAAGGAGCTTCTCAGCACACAGAGCATAACTAACAAATTGTAGCACTGCAGCAAAACATCTCTCTATCCGACACACAGCCATTTTCACCCCAGGACGCTCTGCAGACCAACACAGTGCAGAAATGTCTCCTCTGACCTAGCGCAACATTTCCTCCTGGGGTCTCTCTCCCTCTCCCTGCCAACCTATCCCCTCCCCCCCTCGCCTTCTGACCTCAGACCTGCCCACCAGCTCCTTCGCTCTTTCCTGCCTCTCACCATCCATGCAAAACCGCTCTGTGGCTTTTAACAGCCTTGGCGTCTGGAACTGCTCCTGAGGAAAGGTGATCTTAGAGGTCCATCAAGCCTCTCTTTCCTCCCCCCCCCCAGCCCTGCCGCCACCCCCAGCCTCATCTGCATCTGGAGGGCTTGGGTGTTTGGGCTGCAGGAGTGGCACCCCCCCCATTGCTCTCTGCATCTCCTTCAAGAGCCAGAGTGCTGAATCATTAGCACTGAGCAGCAACAGGTGGCACCCTGGCCTTTAGGACACCCAGTTTGCTTGCAGAGACTTTAGAGGCAGGACTGGCAAGCTAATGGCTTGGGCGAGCAGCTACCTGCATGAGAAGCAATTTTAGGCTATCCGGACTATAAGGGGAACAGCCACAGCTCAGAGGTATAGAGCATCTGCTTAGGAGGCAGGTTCAATCCCAGGTAGTGTTGGGGAAAACTGCCTCAAGCTCCAGAAAGCCATGCTGCCAGCCAGTGTAGACAATAATGAGCTAGATGGCTCAACGGACTGGCTTGGTATAAGGCAGCTCCCTAGACTCCTATTGAATCCAGCCCTTCATGGAGAACAATGGGGACTAGGATTTTAACGTTATAAGGGGAAAGGCCGTAGCTCAGAGGCAGGGTATCTGCTTTCTGTGCAGAAAGTCCCAGGTTGAACCCAGAGTCGTGTGCACAGAAGCCTCTGACCTTTGCATGGCTACTAAGATAGTCTCCCTTCCAGGTGCAGTTCAGGTTCAGCAGTGGTACAACACCGACTTCTCTCAGCCCACTGAATATAACGTAGATTCCCATGTCTGCAACTTAAGGGCAGACAGGGGAAATGGGAGATGTCGTGCAATTCTGATAACTGGATTGGAATGCAGTGACTTACGTTTGTCATCTAATTGCAGCATTTGCATCCATGGTTCCCTAACGCAAGCCTCTCAGACAAGATCAGGTTATAATCATGCATATTTATGCAAACCCCCCTCCCCCACAGGAAGGCAGCCTCATCCTTCATCTTCCATCTCTCCCTATCCTGGACAGGTTTGTCATTGAGGGAAAGGAGCACCATCTCCTGGTCCAGAGATGCAACAGCATCACATTTCTGTATCCTCAGGGCTTTTCCCTGAAGGCTCCTGCATCTGACTGGCCTGGCTTGAACCTGCTTAGCTGATGTAACCAGATCACACCTAGGCATAGTATTGCAGTAGACACATTCCAGCCTTCTCCTACCGGGTGCCCCTCCAGATGCTTCGGGCTACAGCTCCCAGCAGTCTCCGATTTGTCCTGCCAGGTTTTCGGACAAGAAACCTTGCCCTGACAGACCTGGAGATGCCAGGGATATGAACCTGGAACCTGCTGTGTTGTAGAAGCTACAGCACTGGGCTACAGCTCTTCCCCAACTCCATCTAAATGCTGGCAGGATGTGGCTTAACTTTGGCACTGAGATCCCACAACCAGTCTTGGATGTTAACAGGGGCACAATTTTGTGGTTAAGAATGGAGGAGGTTGTCCCTAGATTCAGCCCCATCCATGTGCATTCTTTTATTTTTCTTTATAAAAATAACTTCTAGGCCAGTCCTAAATTCCTCTCCCTCTCGCCACATTTTACTACATATTGCACGTCGACTGCAGCCACCTTTGGATCAGGATCCTTGTACACTTGGAACAAGGTGCTCTGATGTTGACCAGCATCCTTTGGAAAGTGCCCTTTGGAAACAGCCCTAGTGGCTGTTTCTGGCTGCTGAGTGGGTAGCTTTGGGGAATAGATCTCTACTTCCTTTTTTTTTTGCCTGCTTGTGCTTCTTCTTTGATACATGCATCAAGCTGCACTGGAGGTGGTATGACGATAAACAGAGTGGAAGTCCTTGCAGGCTTCCCCTAGGCTGGCCACTGCGAGGAAAGGATGTTGGAATAGGTGTGTGGTCCAGGTGTAAAGGTAAAGGGACCCCTGACCTTTAGGTCCAGTCATGGCTGACTCAGGGGTTGCGGCGGTCATCTCGCTTTATTGGCCAAGGGAGCCGGCGTACAGCTTCCGGGTCATGTGGCCAGGATGACTAAGCCGCTTCTGGCAAACCAGAGCAGCGCACGGAAATGCCGTTTACCTTCCTGCCGGAGTGGTACCTATTTATCTCCTTGCACTTTGACGTGCTTTCGAACTGCTAGGTTTACAGGAGCAGGGACAGAGCAACAGGCGCTCACCCCATCGCGGGGATTCAAACCGCCGACCTTCTGATTGGCAAGTCCTAGGCTCTGTGGTTTAACTCACGGCGCCACCCGCATCCCTATGGTCCAGGTGAGCAAACAGCAAAGTCTCTCTCTCTCGGCTTTATACACACAAACACATATGTGCAGACCACCAGTTTTTGTTCTTCATTCCAGGTGACATGCAGAATTCCTTTTGTGAAGATTGAAGGCACCATCAGAGGAACAGCAAAGCACAGTTAAACTATGGAACTCAGTCTTTCCTGACGGACAACAATTTTGGCGGCTTTAAAAGAGGATTCGACAAAGTCATGGAGGAGAAGGAGGTTAATGGGAAGGATGATAGCAGTCAACAGATATTGAAAGGGTCTGTCATGCAGGCAGGAACCACACATTGTTGGGAGGGGGCATTAAAAACTTATAGCATGGGCCTCCTCCCACACCCATGCCGTAATCCTATCTCAACTCATACAGCCTCATGAACTAAAAGTTCTCTCTGACATTACATTTTCTATGTTGCAAAGAAGCTCAGTGGCAGAGTGTCTACTCTGCATGCAGAAGCCCCCAGGCTCAACGCCCGGCATCTCCAGGTGGGCCTGGGAGATACCCCTGCCTGAAACCCCAGAGAGCCGCTGCCAGTCAGTGTTGACAATGCTGAGCTAGATGGACCAATGTTCTGACTCAGTACAAGGCAGTCCTGTGTGTCTATTTCATTCAGTCCCTTCTTTAGAACCATAAGGACTAGAATCTTAACGTTTTTTTTAAAGGGATCATAGTCCAGATGCTGAGCATCTGCTTTGCATGTGGTAGGTGGACTAATGGTCTGACTCTTTATAAGGCACATTGCTATGCTCACACATAAATCAGTGTTTCAATCACCAGCATCTCCAGGTGGGTCTGGGAATGCCCCCTATTTTGAAACCCTGGCTAGCCATTGCCAGTCAGTGTATACAATACAGGGCTCAGAATAAGCCTATGTACATTTCTGGAAATTATGCCGAAGAACATAAGATGATTCCTGCAGTTGATGTGTCTAGCATTGAACAGGGAACGCTGCCTGCTTCCTTTTCCAAACAGCAGCAGAGGCAGTCACTAGGCAGAGTTTTTAATGGCCTTCTAAAATCCAGTTCTGCAGCCTTCGCAAGCCACTGCCTAGAACCACCAGGAAACAATTTTATGCTTGCAGAAAGGCTTATCTATATACTTGGTGATGGGGCCCCCTCCTATTACCAGCACTCTTCCAAAGATCTCAGGAGACCAAAAAAAAAAAAAGGTCTACTGCCCCCCCTTTCCCCCTGGAAACCTGCCACACACTAAGGGGGATTGCTGCATTTGCAAAAATTTGTTGCATAGCTCTTGGGATCTCGCCAACAATTGTCTGCAGCTTCCTGTCTCAGCAGGCTGGAGAGCTTATTGCAGACAATTCAACAGCGAGTCAGCCTACCTTACTTTTATGGGTGAATTGTGCAAGAATATTGAAACGGTGGCAAGTTCATAGGAAGCTTGGCCCATGGAGGAAGCCCCCCATTCCAAGCAAGAAAATAAAATCTGGGTTCAGCTACTTTAGGGAGCTTGCAAACCTTTAAGGGGCGGAAAAACACGTTTAGACTGAGCACACTGTTTTTCTGTAGAATTCGCTGAAATTTCAAGAGAGCCAAGGTGGGCTGAGGTATCACAAGACAGATCCACATTGTAAGATGAGTTTGCTGGATCAGACCACCATCTAGTCCAGCATTCTGCAGTCACAGTGGCCAACCAGATGCCCCCAAGGGGAAACCCTCAAGCAGAACTAGGCCCTCGCTCCTCCTGTGGCTTCCAGCAACTGGTATTCAGAAGCATTGCTGCCTCCAACTGTGGATAGCTCTCATGGCCAGTAACCATTGACAGCCCTCCCCTCCATGAATTTGTTTCATCCTCTTTTAAAGCCATCCAAGTTGGTGGCCCTCACTGCTTCCTGTGGCCGAGAGTTCCATGGTATAACCAACATTCAGCTTAATCAGATGTCCACGAGTTCTTCCAGTTATTCGTGTTTACTATCCTGATTTTATGGTACGGAGCTCTGATCTCTGAGTGACCAGGGGGTCCAGTTTTTTTCAGAGGACAGCCTACTTTTTGAATGGAGGTCTTGTCCAAGAACATCTGGATCAGGCCAGAGGCCCACCTAGTCCAGAATCCTGTTCTTATAACGTCCAATCCTTTCCCAATCCCAGCAGAAAAAGTGCAGTTAGGAAAAGCATCGAGGGAGTTTGGAGAACCGCCTCCTAAAGGGCAGACCCTGCCCTCCCGTTTCCTCCCACGCGCGTTTTTGTTCCGCCGAGGGATAGATAGGCTTTTGCTGTCGCCTTTGGCGCCGCGCCTTCGTTGATTGACTGGGCGCTCTCGTTGCTGCGCTTTCATTCATTCGTTCCTTCGGCGCTTGCTGCCGGCTGCGCGTTCATTGATGCGTTCTTCCATTCATTCATGGAGCGGGAGGCCGCGTGGGCGGAGCGGCCCGGCTCCCCAAGTTACCAGCAGCAAAAGCGAGGCAGCCCCAGGGTAGGCAGTGGAGGTTTGGTTTGGCTGTCGGAAGTAAAGGTCTCCGATTAGTGCGGTGTTTCCCGTCGCCAAATATTTTGGGGCCTCGTAGGAATTCCTCCTCCCCCGTTTAAAAGGTCCATATCGGTCCGGGGCCTGAGAGGGTTTTCTTTCCGGCTGGGGCCAGAGAGATTCAGTTAGGCAGGTTCTTAAATGAACGGTAGAGGCAGCTGGGAGGGGGTGGAATTAAGAAGAACACAGTGTATGCCTTCAAAGTTCTGCCCATCATGGTTGTGAGGTTTGGGGGTTGGGATAATAGAGTGCACAAGAGTTTGTCTTTTTAAAATATACTGTGTGTGTATATATATATATATATATATATATATATATTACAATCATTTTAACATTTCGAAACTCGACTTCCTTCCCCCTCTTTCTGCGGTTTCCTTAAATTTATTTTTTATATATTCTACATATTCCAAATTAACTTAAGCATTTATTCATCTACTTTAAATGTATACGTTTATAAAACTGCAGGTTATTACAATAATCCTTCCAATGTTCTTACCTGTTTACAATTTGTTTGCAGATATTCAATAAATCATTTCCATTCTTTTATTAAAAGTTTGTTATCTTGATTTCCGGGAAGTTTCGCCATTTCTGCAAAGTTGTTGTATCCATTCTTCCTTCGGTGGGACTACTTCTTTCAATTTTTGGACAAATAACATTCTTGCCACTGGAGTTGCATACATGAATAAATTTCTATAGTTTGGGTAGTTCTGCCCCTGTAATTCCCAAAAGGAAAGCTTCTGGGTTGTTTTTTACAAATGTTATTTTAAACATCCTTTTTAATTCCTAATATATCATTTCCCAGTAAGCTTTAACCTTACTACAACACCACATGTGATAAAAAGAACCTTCTTTCTCAAGTTTCTCTTGAGGCCTGTCTGACTTTCCCCTCCAAAGCTGTGTGGCTGAAAGGTTGCTGAGGTGGGCAGGTATCCTTTGCACACTCTAAGTTTTAGCTAGGAGCAGGAGGCCCCCCTGCTTCCCTTTGCTAAGGGTACAGTAAAGGGTAAAGGTAAAGGGGACCCCTGACCATTAGGTCCAGTCGTGACTGACTCTGGGGTTGCGGCGCTTATCTCGCTTTATTGGCCGAGGGAGCCGGCGTACCGCTTCTGGGTCATGTGGCCAGCATGACTGAGCCTCTTCTGGCGAACCAGAGCAGCACACGGAAACGGTACTTATTTATCTACTTGCACTTTGATGTGCTTTCGAACTCCTAGGTTGGCAGGAGCAGGGACTGAGCAACAGGAGCTCACCCTGTCGTGGGGATTCGAAATGCCAACCTTCTTATCAGCAAGTCCTAGGCTCTGTGGTTTAACCCATAGCGCCACCCGCGTCCCCTGCTAAGGGAGCAGGCCCAAAAGAGCTGAGAAAGTGCTCCAGTGTCATTTCAGATTAATACACCCAACCTCCCTATTTCAGTGGGAGGAAGTTTAGTAGTTAGTGGTTTTAGTCAGCTGCAGATCTTTTAAGCATTCATCAATAAAGGTTTTATCTATTTGAAACCCAAACCAGTATCTTGTCGTCGTCTTCTTCTTCTTCTTCTTCTTCTTCTTCTTCTTCTTCTTCAATTTGTATACTACCCTTCATCCGAAGGTTGCAGGAAAGTTTACAATACTAAAAATACAAAAATACATACCACCGTGCTTTTTTTTCTAGGTACAGTGAACGCTCGGGTTGTGAATGTGATCTGTGCTGGAGGCACGTTCACAACCCGCAGCGTTCACAACCTGCAACCCACGCGTCTGTGCAATTCGGCGCTTCTGCGCATGCGCAAAACACGATTTAGCACTTCTGCGCATGCGCAACCACTGAAACTCGGAAGTAACCCTTTCCGGTACTTCCGGGTTTCGGCGCATCCGTAACCTGAAAAAACGCAACCCGAAGCGTCTGTAACTCGAGGTATGACTGTATAGAAATAAATATACTCTTGTCACTAGAGGGAGCTAAATCCAAACATTGTTGCTGTATCATTTCACAGGGCTCGTCATCCCGGCTCCGAAACAGTCTGAAGGGTTGAAAACGTGCACTTGGAAGGACACACATGGCTACGACACACACGTCCATCTGCAAATAGCCACAGAAATTGCTCGCCTTGGCTCTTTATCTCATAATTGCTTCCATGGCGACGAAGCTGCCAATTGCATTATGTCCAGAATTGGCTTATGGAAAGCCTGCTGCGGTCCGTTGCCAGCTTGCTAGCCGGGTGAGAGTTTTCACAGGTCCAAGATTCATTACAGTAGGGGCAAGACCTTTCGCAAAAGATATATTCACCGTATGTCCTAGAAGGGTGCACTGTGTGTTGCATTTGGGGGTGGCTGTAAGCAGTGGTGGCTGGTGCCACTTAGGACTGGTGGACCAGAAATTGGGGGGACAGACGAACAGTAGGTGGTAACCAGAGCCAATGATGTGCATATAGTGAGGCGGTGCACATAGTTAGACTGTGAACCTTGCTCCCACAGGAGGCCATGATCGCCACCAACTTGGATGGCTTTAAAAGAGAATCGGACAAATTCAGGAAGGAGCGGGCCATTGCTACTCTTGGGAAGACAGGCGAACTAATGCCAGTGTACTGGAAGAAGCAAAGATCACCAGTGTTGAAGCGATGATTCTTCAACATCAACTTTGTTGGACTGGTCATGTTATTTGGATGCCTGATTATCGTCTTCCAAAGCAACTACGGTACTCTATTCCAAACTTAAAAATGGAAAGCGTAATGCTGGTGGTCAACAAAAGAGGTTTAAAGACTCTCTCAAGGCAAATCTTAAAAAATGTAGTATAAACACCGACAGCTGGGAAACACTGAACTGCAAGCGCTCCAATTGGAGAACAGCCTTTACCAAAGATGCCATGGGCTTTGAAGACGTTCAAAGTCAGGATGAAAGGGAGAAATGCGCTAAGAGGAAGGCACACTTGGCAAACCCTCACCGTGGTCAACTCCCATCCAGAAACCTATGTCCCCACTGTGGAAGAATGTGCGGATCCAGAATTGGCCTCCACAGTCACTTATGGGCTCACTGTTAAAACAGTAGCGATGCCGAGTTGCCCACCATCTTGAGTTTTCTATCCCAAATGGGAAATGGGAAACAGAGCAGAACAAGAAACAGCTACACAAAGTGGACAGTCCTCTCCACTGCTAAGCCTCCTCTTCTTCAGGGGCTGGCTCATTCACAAAAATGAAGGAGCAGCTGCAGACACATTCATTCATTCATTCATTGCATTTTTATGCTACTTACCGGTAATCATTAGCAGATCTAAGCAGTTTGCATAAAGATAAACCACATAGAGAATAAAACAATAAAAATTAACCACAAAACCTGAACATTAACTTAAAATGCCTGATAGATTAAAGTTTGGGCACCCCTGTAAGGGAATTAAGAGGTTATTTTTCTTATAACAATACTAGTCCTCTGGAAGGGCAGTGTGCATTATTAACATCCCTTGTAGACCGTCCTTCTAGAGGGCTGGCAGCCAGGTGTGAAACCTTTATTATTATTATTATTATTATTATTATTATTATTATCTTAATAACCATTATTGAAGGCTCTTCGGGGCAGGGCCCTGCCCTTGCCCGTTATGCCTGCCGCCTTGTGCGGGGAAGGAAGGAAACAGGGAGAGAAAGAACCTCTCGCTAACCAAAAGAACCCTCAGCAGGGCAAAATCCGAGAAGCCGGGCGGATGAAGCCGGCGCCTCTCTTTTTCTCTTCCCCCGCCCTCCTTCCGGTTCGTCCCTCCTCCCGCCCCGGCAGTGCTTTTGCGTGGCGTTTTCTTGCCCCCCCTCATCCCTGGCTGCTCCTCCCGCTCCTTCTCCTCCCGCCGTCACTTCCGCTGGGGCCGGAGCCAAGAGAGGGCGAAGCGGCTGCAGCCGGAGAGGAGCTCAGCGCCAGCGGCCCCGGAGGTAGGCAGGGAGGGCCCGCCGGGGCTGCCTGCCCAACGAGCCCCCGAGCGACCCCACTACCCCTGAAGGGTTAAATGCTTGCGTTGCTCTAGGGGAGGGAGGGGGTGTCAGAGCCCCTTTGCCCCCACTGCTTGTGAGGAGGAGGGTCATGGGAGAGAGACCCTGCCAGCTTGCTTACCTTACTTATGGGGCAGGGAGGGCTGTAGGGAGCCCGCTTTGCCCGCCCCTTGGGGAGGGAAGTCTATGAAAGACCCCCCCCCCCACCTCCTTGCCTGGCTGTACTTGGAGGTTGGAGGGCAGATATCCCTACCCCACCTCGCCTGCTTATGGGGAGGAGGGTCGTGTAGGAGGGTCGTGCTTGCTCAGCTATGGGGTGGGCAGGTTGTAAGAAGTTCTCTCTCTCTGCCCTCCCTTGGGGGCCCGTGACAGACTGCCTGCCTGGGGGGCAATAGGATATCCACTCCCCCACCCATCGGTCTGTCCGGTTATGTGGGGTGAGGTGGGGCAGTAGGAGACCTGTCCATCTGCCCTTGAGGAGGGGGGGTCCGTCTGCCTGCCTCTCTTACCTATCCGTACATAATCTTCAGGCTAGAGGAGATTGCTCCCCCCCACCCCACGTCTGCCTGCTTATGGGGAGAGGGGCTATTAGGAGACCTTCCTCCTTGCTTGCTGTCTACCCCTTGGAGGGGTCTGTAAGAAACACCTCCCTCCCCGCCGCTGCCGCCGCCCTCTCAGTCTGTTCTTGGAGATTAAGGAATATAGGAGATTACTCCCCTGCTGCCACCTGCCTGATGGCCTGCCTGCTTATGGGGAGGGGAGCAATAGGAGACCCTGCCTGTCCATCTGCCCTTGAGGAGGGGACTGTAAGAGACACCCCCCCCCCAATGCTTGTCTCTATGCATGGGGGGCAACAGGGATAGACCTTTACTTGCCTGTCTATATTATATCTATGGGGAGGGGGCAGTAGGAAGCCTGGCCTGCCCCTCAATGGGGAAGGGGCTGTAAAAGACACTGTGCCCGTGTTTGTGCATGGAGGTGGGGAGCCGACCTCCTTATGGGAAAGGAGGAGAATAGGAGATTGGCTGCTCTGCCAAGGGGGTCCCCACTTCCTAAGTGTTATCTGGAGAGCCCCATCGCACAACTCTTTGCTCCCCCCCCCATGCCCTCACAGTCCAGATCAGGTCTTAAACTCCCCCCCCCCCTCAGACACCCGTGAAAGCCTTTTAATAGTGATGGGTCAATTGTCCTACCTCTTGTTTGTGTGTATGTTTCTGTGAGCTTTACAATATTAAGTTTTTTGGGGGTGGGGAGTGTGATTTGGGCTCCGGTCCAACCACTGCATCTGTTTCTAATCACTGGCTTGTGCTTCTTTTCAAAAAAGGCTACAAGCCAGTGATCCCTGAGCGTGCACAAAGTGTATTTGATTAAGAGAAAATGGGTGTCATGATTTTGGAAGATATTACCAGTCTCCAGTCAAGGCTTGAGTCTTGTTTTCTTTTCCCTAGAAATACCTTAGTTGCTGGGAATGGCCTGGCTTGGTCAGTTGGGCAACAAATTACCAACAGGCTAGTGTGTTTTTCTGGTCTTACAGCGCAAAGGTCAATAGGCTCACTCCTCAACCTCTGACATGTTCCTGGGTCAGGGGGTCTGCTTCTTTTTAAAACATCCAAGGTTGTGTAACGCATTTGTGTTGTGGCAGCATTTTGTGTGTGTGGGAGGGGGAATCTAGGCCCTTTAGATTTCACTGGGTTACAGTTCCCATGGTCTCTGACCATTGGCCATTCTGGCCTAGGCTGATGGGAGTCCAGTAAAGGTAAAGCGACCCCTGACCATTAGGTCCAGTCGTGGACGACTCTGGGGTTGGGGCGCTCATATCGTTTTATTGGCTGAGGGAGCCGGCGTACAGCTTCCGGGTCATGTGGCCAGCATGACTTCTGGCGAACCAGAGCAGCACACGGAAACGCCGTTTACCTTCCCACCAGAGCAGTACCTATTTATCTACTTGCACTTAGACGTGCTTTCAAACTGCTAGGTGGGCGGGAGCAGGGACTGAACAACGGGAGCTCACCCCGTCGCGGGGATTCGAACTGCCAACCTTCTGATCGGCAAATCCTAGGCTCTGTGGTTTAACCGACAGCACCACCCGCGCCCCAGGAGTCCAGTAGTACCTGGCAATTTACTACCCCTTTAAAGGGGTAACTGCACACATAGTGTATGTGTGTGTTTTAGGGGGGAAACACTATTGACTATTAAGAGCACACGTAGAATTGCAGAGTTGAGAGGGACTCCAAGGGTCATCCAACCCCCTGCAGTGCAGGAATCACAGCACATAAGAGACAATCCATGAACTGGAACATAAGAATGTCCCATTTTTTTCTTTTTGTACGCTCAGCTGAGCTATGATTGGTGCCATGCAGTTGTCTATCAAGCACACCCTTGGTGGTATAGGAAAATAGGAAGCTGCCTTATTGGTCAGACCTTTGGTCCAACTAGCTCAGTATTGCCAACACTGACAGGCAGTGGCTGTCCAGAGTTTTAGGTGGGGTCTTTCCCCCAGCCCTACCTGGAGATGCCAGGAGTTGAACCT
The DNA here is from genome assembly GCF_964106645.2 of Podarcis pityusensis. Classification (NCBI taxonomy): domain Eukaryota; kingdom Metazoa; phylum Chordata; class Lepidosauria; order Squamata; family Lacertidae; genus Podarcis; species Podarcis pityusensis. Next base: position 23,568,271 of record NC_138041.1, read on the forward strand.
GCATTCAAAGCAGATGCTCTTCCCAGTCCTGGCCTGTTGTGATGTAACGTGTTCAGTGCTGTAAAGAATATAGAGGCAGGGACGTTCCTGGTGCAAATCTCACCTCTGTCGTTTGCTAGAGATTGTAGCTCTGTGGGAGCTCTCAGCAACCTTAACAAACTACAGTTTCCAGGATTCTTTCTGGGGGGAGGAAGCCACGACTTTTAAAGTGGCGTTGGAGTGCTTTAGGTCATTGTCATGGTACTTCCAAGTGGTCGCTAGATCTTCCTGCTGCTGCCTTTAATTGGATGTGTGTGGATGGACACTCACTTGGTTCGGTTGCTGCAATAAGTAAGAATCACATTGAAATGAACAGGCAGCTAAGTTTTCCTGGATTTTCCCCACCCCAACCATTTCCCCTTAAGCCACAAGTAACTAACTTGAGAATATGTAGGTGAGCAGGCAAACAAGGTAAAGAGTTGTGGACTAAACTTACAGCACTGTTTTCTCCCTGAGATCTGGTTTTCTCTCTCTCTCTTTTGTTTGAACCATTGTGCTTGATTTTCTTGTTCTTTCATCCCAGTCCTTTTATAGGTGTGAGGGTAATAATGCATGCCTGTTAGGCAAATTCTTCACCTTAACACTCTAAATAGTCATTCCCCCAACCTGGAGCCCTCCGGATGTTTTTAGACTACAACTTCCATCATCCACAGACAGAATGTGCTTGTTGTAGATGATGGGTGTGGTAAAGGTAAAGGGACCCCTGACCGTTAAGTCCAGTCGCGGATGACTCTGGGGTTGCAGTGCTCATCTTGCTTTATTGGCTGAGGGAGCAGGCATATAGCCTCCGGGTCATGTGGCCAGTATGACTAAGCTGCTTCTGTTGAACCAGAGCGGCACACGGAAATGCTGTTTGCCTTCCCGCTGGAGTGGTACCTATTTATCTACTTACACTTGGACGTGCTTTCGAACTGCTAGATTGGCAGGAGCTGGGACTGAGCAACGGGAGCTCACCCCGTCACAGGGATTCGAGCCACCGACCTTCTGACCTGCAAGCCCAGGGCTCAGTGGTTTAGACCACAGCACTACCCGCATCCCTGATGGGTGTTGTAGTCCCAAACGATTGAAGGGCCTCAGGTTGGGAGAAGGTTGTTTTAAACATTGTCGAGGAACTCGTGTTGCAGTCCTTTGTGTGTCTGCTCAAAGTTACTCAAAGGGAATCATTGAGCTATATATTATGCGGCTGTTCATCTTAGTCCTGTGTTCGCAAAAAGCAGTTCCGTGGAAGAAATCCCTCTGCTTCGTATCGCGTGTTTAATGTCAATTCTTGCCTGTTTTGGGGATTGTTGGTCTCTAAGCCTGTAGTTCTAGCTAGCGGACTTTCAACTCCCTCACACAGGTAGTGGGGAGTTGTTTAAGAATTTGCTGCAAAGGCAACTGACCTGTAGGGTGAACTCTGCTTATTTGTGTTTTTAGGAATTGCAAGCCACTGATAACTCTCTGCCCCCCTTCATCTTTGTAACAGCCCAGTTGTGTGAGATCTGCTTAACAAATTATTTGGTTATCTCCCTCTGTTTCTGAACTTCCCTGGTCTGTGCCGTTGTTCACATAACCCAAATGGCGCATTCCTTGTTGAAGAGGGAAGTATTGGCAGGCTTGAATCCCAAGTTTTGAAAAAGCAAATTACTTTTTAAAAAAAGAAAACGGGATAGGAGAAGCCCCCCAAAGGGGGTAAATGCAGACTGTTACATAGACTCTCCCTTGTAAACAAACAAAAAATCAGCCTGCAGGTGGAAAACTGGCCTGCTGCACTAGATTTCTACTTGCAAGGAATTCCTCCTCCACATAGCAAGAACTTCAAAAAATGTGATTCTCCACCTCCAGTTTGGGAAGTGGCATAGTCTGCTGTGGCATCTTGGGCCTCTACCACCTGATGTTTCTGCTTGCCTAGGCCAGCTCTGAAGAACATCGAGGGAAAGCTACTTTTTGGTTTCCCAACACCCTGAGTTGCTGCTTTGCAGCTGGGCTTGCAGATGACTCAAGGGAGATGCTTGCCTATTTTCAGGCTTCGAGGAAAGCTGCTTCCTCTGGAGGTTCTCCTTTCTCTGACTTCTCTGTTCCCTTCCTCGTAATTACAAAACAACCTCCGCCTCGTGACTCGCTGCTCTCCCAGCACTAAACTTAGATAAAAACATTAAGCCAGCCCTTGCCAACCTGACACCCTCCAGATGTTTGTGGGCTGTGATGCCCATCAAACCCAGCCAGCGTGGGGCTGATGAGAGTTGCAGTCCCAAACTTCTGGAGCCTACCATTTTGTGAATTCTCATGTTGTTGTTTAGTTGTTTCATCGTGTCCGACTCTTCGTGACCCCATGGACCAGAGCACGCCAGGCACTCCAGTCTTCCACTGTCTCCCGCAGTTTGGTCAAACTCATGCTGGTAGCTTCGAGAACACTGTCCAACCATCTCGTCCTCTGTCGTCCCCTTCTCCTTGGGCCCTCCATCTTTCCCAACATCAGGGTCTTTTCCAGGGAGTCTTCTCTTCTCATGAGGTGGCCAAAGTATTGGAGCCTCAGCTTCAGGATCTGTCCTTCCAGTGAGCACTGAGGGCTGATTTCCTTCAGAATGGATAGGGTTGATCATCTTGCAGTCCATGGGACTCTCAAGAGTCTCCTCCAGCACCATAATTCAAAAGCATCAATTCTTCGGCGATCAGCTTTCTTTATGGTCCAGCTCTCACTTCCATACATCACTACTGGGAAAACCATAGCTTTAACTATACGGACCTTTGCTGGCAATGCCAACTTCCCTTTTGAGTGAAAACGGGTAGCAAAGAGAGTCTGGCATCCCCGACTTGGTGCCTTCCAGATGTTTTGGGTTGTAGCTGCCCTTCGAGCCAACCAATGTGTCATAGGCTGAAAAACTCTGATCTCGAGGGCACCAGGTTGCAGAAGCTACCATGGACCATTTGTCCATTGAGCCCAGAAGGCCTGAGAGGGAGATTTCCTTTCCCCCAGACCTGCTGTTGAAGAATCTGTGAATGGCACCTGCAGCCAGAAGTGGCTAACCTTGTAACTGTCCAGAGGTGGTGGGCTCCCATAAGCCACAGCAGCCAGCTTGACCAGGGGCAGGGGGCCGTCAGAGTTTTTTAGTACAGCATCTGCAGCAAGGATAGCCAACGTTGTGCCCTCCAGGCATCATCAGTCCGAGTTGGGGTAATAGGAGTTATAGTCCAACAACATCTGGCTGCCCCTACAGGTCTTCTGAACACCTGCCTTAAGTCAAGAGCTCTATCACTTTTAGAAGATAAGAAGTGCTGGATGGATCAGGCCCATCTGGTCCAGCATCCTGTTGTCACAGTAAACAATTAGGTGCCTCTCTGCACAAGAGCATTCTCCTCCCTTATGGTTTCTTGGCAACTGGTATGTAGAAGTATCGCTGCCTTTGACAATAATAATAATAATAATAATTATTTATACCCCACCCTCCCTGGCCAGAGCCGGGCTCAGGGCGGCTAACACCAATAAAGTCACAGTAAAAACATTTGTTGTTGTTTAGTCGTTTAGTCGTGTCCGACTCTTCGTGACTCCATGGACCAGAGCACGCCAGGCACTTCTGTCTTCCACTGCCTCCCGCAGTTTGGTCAGACTCGTGTTTGTAGCTTCGAGAACGCTGTCTAACCATCTCGTCCTCTGTCGTCCCCTTCTCCTTGTGCCCTCCATCTTTCCCAACATCAGGGTCTTTTCCAGGGAGTCTTCTCTTCTCATGAGGTGGCCAAAGTATTGCAGCCTCAGCTTCACGATCTGTCTCTCCAGTGAGCACTCAGGGCTGATTTCCTTAAGAATGGATACGTTTGATCTTCTTGCAGTCCATGGGACTCTCAAGAGTCTCCTCCAGCACCACAGTTCAAAAGCATCAATTCTTCGGCGATCAGCCGAATCAGTAAAATTCTTCGGTGATCAGCGATCAGTAAAAACATAAGAGGAGAAAAAGATGGGGGGGGGGACCCACAATTTTAAATACAGGTTAAAATGCAATTTAAAATGCAGCCTCGTTTTAAAGTAGCTGATAAATCAAGACCATAAAGGGAGGGAAACATAAGGGTCAGACCGAGTCCAAACCAAAGGCCAGGTGGAACAGCTTTGTCTTGCAGGCCCTGCGGAAAGATGTCAAGTCCCCCAGGGCCCTAGTCTCTTGTGACAGAGCGTTCCACCACGTCGGGGCCAGTGCTGAAAAGGCCCTGGCCCTAGTTGAAACCAATCTAACCTCCTTGACGCTCAGGACCTCCAAAGTGTTGTTATTTGTGGACCTTAAGGTCCTCTGTGGGGCATACCAGGAGAGGCAGTCTCATAGGTACGTGGGTCCTAGGCTCCATAGGGCAGAGCATAGCCATCAGGACTAGTAGCCACTGAGAGCCTTGCTTCTCCGTGAATTTAACTTTTAAACAAACTCTTCTAAAGCCACCCAAGTTGGTGGCCATCGCTGCCTCCTGTGGCAGTGAGTTCCGCAGTTCTGTCTTCCCTGAATCTTCCCACATTCAGCTTCCTTGGATGTGCCCGACTTCCAGTGTTATGACAGAGGGGGGGAGAAATACATTCCTCTGTCTACTTTCTCTGTGCCTTGCATCATTTTCCTATATTGTCTCCTCTTAACTCCCCCTTAACTTCCCCAAACTGAAAAGTCCCAAAGCTGGCAGCATTTCCCAGTGATCCCCTTGATCACTTTTATCACTTTGCTAGCCCTTTTCTGAACCTTTTCCAACTCTTAGAATATCCTTTTTGCGGTGTAGCAACCAGAACTGTACTCACGGTGTTCCAAATGCAGCCACACTGTGGATTTCTTAGAAGGGCGTTACGATATTGGCCTCCTTATGATATCCTTCAGTCCTCGAAGACACAGAACAGGTGACTAGCAAGTGTGCTGCTGGCTATATTCTGACACAATTGATCCATGTTCCCCCCACCCCACGCACACTCCGCTTGTGAATCATCTATTCATCCTGAAGACCAGAAGATGTTATTTGCAGACCTGCTGTTAACAGAACATGTTTTTAAAACTGGGAAAGTGAGAGATAAATTGTATTTATTTATAAAATGAAATGAAATAATTAAATAACTGAAACATTTATATACCACTATGTCACGGGTGGCGCTGTGGGTTAAATCACAGAGCCTAGGACTTGCTGATCAGAAGGTCGGCGGTTTGAATCCCTGCTCCTGCCAACCTAGCAGTTCGAAAGCACATCAAAGTGCAAGTAGATAAATAGGTACCACTCTGGCGGGAAGGTAAACGGCATTTCCGTGCGCTGCTCCGGTTCGCCAGAAGCGGCTTAGTCATGCTGGTCACATGACCTGGAAGCTGTCTGCAGACAAACACCAGCTCCCTCAGCCTATAGAGCGAGATGAGCACCGCAACCCCAGAGTCGGTCACGACTGGACCTAATGGTCAGGGGTCCCTTTACCTTTATGTCACGTGGACCGCAAGAAGATCAAACCAATCCATTCTTAAGGAAACCAGCCCTGAGTGCTCACTGGAAGGACAGATCCTGAAGCTGAGGCTCCAATACTTTGGCTACCTCATGGGAAGAGAAGACTCCCTAGAAAAGACCCTGATGTTGGGAAAGATTGAGGGCCCAAGGAGAAGGGGATGACAGAGGACGAGATGGTTGGACAGTGTTCTCGAAGCTACCAGCATGAGTTTGACCAAACTGCGGGAGGCAGTGGAAGACAGGAGTGCCTGGCGTGCTCTGGTCCATGGGGTCACGAAGAGTCGGACACGACTAAATGACAGCATGTCACACACACACACACAGCTGGTTTGCAACAATACCTATACACAATAAAAACCACTTAAGAAATCTAAAAAGCAGTGATCGTCAACTAGCTGCTACAGAAAGACTTTGGCTGGGACATGGCAGTTTCCTGGAAGGGGTTTCTCCAGTGAGGTCATTGCTTCTAAGGCTTTCCCATTGGAGTGATGTGGATTTCACCCACCCCTACGCAGGAGTGAAAGTCACTGGGCAAATCCGAGCTTCCTTCTCATAGCTCCCCTTTTGGATTATAAAAAATATGCTGATTTGGTCTTCCGAGATTGCAGCGACCAGCTGCGTCCTTCTAAGTTGCAACAGTGAGGACTCGGAGTACCAGTAATTAAGGAGGGCGGCTTTGGGTCAGGCTGGACATCTGTGCAGGACAGGGTTGGCTCTGCGCTGTGAAAATCTCACTCCGGAGACCTTGAACTTACTTGATTACCACATTGTTTCCTGAAGACAGTGGAAAGGGAATAGCAGATAAACAAGTGATGTAATGTGATGCCTCCTGAATTTCAAGTCCCCCTGGAAAGTGGTGGTTTCTGTAGCGCCGTGGTGTATCCAGCGTGGGATAGAGCAGCGGTTCTCAACCTGTGGGTCCCCAGATGTTGTTGGACTACAACTCCCATCATCCCCTCAGCTCTGGCCTTGCCAGCTAGGGATGATGGGAATTGTAGTCCAACAACATCTGGGGACCCACAGGTTGAGAACTGCTGGGTTAGAGTGTCAGGCTAGGACCTGAGAGACCAGGGTTCGAATCCCCACTTGGCCATGGGTTGGGTGACCTTGGGCCAGTCGCTGCCTCTCACCCTAACCTGCCTCGCAGGGTTGTTGTGAGGATTCATTGAGGAGAGGAGCAGAGCTGCACACACACACCACCTTGAACTCCTTGTTGTTGTTGTTGTTGTTGCTGTTGTTGTTTAGCCGTTTAGTCGTGTCCGACTCTTTGTGACCTCATGGACCAGAGCACGCCAGGCACTCCTGTCTTCCACTGCCTCCCGCAGTTTGGTCAAACTCATGCTGGTAGCTTCGAGAACACTATCCAACGATCTCGTCCTCTGTCATCCCCTTCTCCTTGTGCCCTCCATCTTTCCCAACATCAGGGTCTTTTCCAGGGAGTCCTCTCTTCTCATGAGGTGGCCAAAGTATTGGAGCCTCAGCTTCTCCTTAAAGGTACCCCTGCCCGTACGGGCCAGTCGTGTCCGACTCTAGGGTTGCGTGCTCATCTCGCTCTAGAGGCCGTGAGCCAGTGCCGTCCGAAGACACTTCCGGGTCACGTGGCCAGCGTGACGAAGCTGCTCTGGCGAGCCAGCACCAGCGCAGCACACGGAAACGCCGTTTACCTTCCCTGTATAAAGCGGTACCTATTTATCTACTTGCACTTAAGAGTGCTTTCGAACTGCTAGGTGGGCAGGAGCTGGGACCGAACGGCGGGAGCTCACCCTGCCGCGGGGATTCGAACCGCCGACCATACGATCAACAAGTCCTAGGCACTGAGGTTTTACCCACAGTGCCACCCGCGTCCCTGCTCATCTTCTCCTTAGTGGGATCTAAACTCCTTGAACTCCTTAGTGGGATCTAAATGCAATCAACCCATGAGTGAGACAGGTCTTTGTCCCAAGCAGCTTACAATCTGCCCCTCCCTGCTGCTGGCCGAGGAGAAACAGGTGAAGACAGTGTGAGTGTAGTTTTATTAAATTTGCAAATCACTTCTCGTAGCAATGTTCCGAAGCAATTTACAACAATATAAACGCAGTAATGAAAATACACGAATATGATGGCTATATGCTGCCTCTGTATATGCTGGGGCAATAACACTTCTGAATACCAGTTGCTGGAAACTTCAGGAGGGGACAATGCTGTTGTGTTCAGCTCCTGCTTGCAGGTCTTCCACAGGCGTCTGAGTGGCCAGTGTGAGAGCAGGATGTTGGAAAAGATGGGCCATTGGCCTGATCCAGCAAGGCTCTTCTTCTTTTCTTAGGTTTCAAAGTGTGGTTTCCGAAAACCTGAGGCTGGCTCAGATGTCACAGCCAGCCACATTTTGGTGAAACGTGAGCAAGGCTTGAATATCACTTTGGGGTTTCTTTGACATCATATCGTAATTCCCTCCTCCCTCTTTCTGCTGGTTTTGGTCTGCACGAGCGGAATATTTTTTGCTTGCTTGCAGACCCAGGACTGGAAACCAGTCGCATGCAGTGCAGATTTGCAAGAAAGTGCAAAGCATGTTTTTTCCCTGCATTCAGATGATTTCTCAAAAGCTGTGGTTTGCCTCATAAACCAGGAAAGGGAAAACGGCAGTGAGTGAGCCATTTGGCTGTAGCTCGGTGGTAGAGCAGCCACCTTGCATGCAGGTGGTCCTGGGTTCAATGCCAAGGGTCTCCAGTTAGGGCTGGGAAAAGCCCTTCCCCCAAGCCATCAAGAGCTGCTGCCCGTCAGTGCAGACAGTACTGTGCCAGATGGACTAAGGACTTCAGGTAGCTTCCTATGGTGAGCAAAGTACCAAGCTGTAGATCGGCTTCAATGAATGTCTGAACCAGTCCTTAAGTGTCAGGAAAAGCAGTTCAACAGTGCTTAGTCCGGCTTGGACAGTGGCTTCAAAGGACCAGCTGTGTACTGTGCTCCTCCTTCAGGGATCCAGTTGCTTTGCTGAAGCTTCGGCCTTTTCTTCTGCTCTGGAGCTCAGAATTCTCCCAGAGGCTGGTTTTGAAGGAAGACTTCTTTCTGAACCAAAAACATCCAAGCATTGACTGTCTTTAGCAGTCCCTCTTTCAATGCAGTGTCTCTCTGTAAGTTGATGGTGGTGTTTATATAACGCGGGAACAATCCTAAGCTTCCAGGAACAGGCCTGGGGGGACCCAGGTTTATGGAGAGCAATAGACCCACGGTGCTATTAGCTGGTCTCCTTCTTTCCGTAGAGAAGGGTTATGCTTCTGTAGATTATGCTTGGTTGGAGGAAAGAGGAAGGAATTATTCACTGGGCTCAGAAGTCTCCTGACATTAGTCCTGCTTGCTAATAGAAATAATGTACAGCTATGATGCTAGAGCATGGGTAGGCAAACTAAGGCCTGGGGGCCTGATCCGGCCCAATTGCCTTCTAAATCCGGCCCACAGGCAGGTCCCACAAATAACCCAGAGATGC
>NC_138041.1:23577396-23720116 GCF_964106645.2 Podarcis pityusensis
ATCATTATTTTCTATGCCTGCCTCCTTCCTGAAATGCTATTTTTCAATATGCAGAAATCTCTTTCTCTCCCCCTCCCCTTTCAAAAAAAGGGAGAAAACTCTCAACCATGCGGGAGAGCTTAAAGAAACATGATTTTTAGTTAGTTATTTTATATTTTTGGTAATGTATAAAAAAGGCTATAAAGACAGATGAAAAATATAATTTGAAGAACAAAAACAATAAAATAGGCGCGCAGAATAAGTACAGTTGCAGATGGGTTAAAATAGCAAAGGCGAAAGAAGAAAGTGAGAATAAATGTTTCCTTCGCATGAATAATATTAGTGTTACTTGGTTGTCAAGTCTAGTTCGGTTTCTGTTGTGCATGTAATTAAAGGAATGGCAAAACATATAACAAGTTTCTGGAGGTTCTAATATTTTTTATTTATGAATTTATACGAATCGCCTTTTGCATATATCTCAAGGCAACTTATAGGCTCCCCCCCCCCCATTTATTTTAATAACTTGCATACCATCGAGCATCGGTATCTCTAAGCAGCTTATATAAGTTAACAGCCATGAAACCACAAGCAAAATTTAAGCACGCAGCATCGAAATACAAGAAGTAAAATGTTTAAAGTGAAGTGATGCCTATGGGCTTGTTGCAGTGCCTTCAGAGACAGGGCATAGTTCTCCCATGACCCAGGCTGAAATCCTAAACCCAGGGGTCAGCAACCTTTTTCAGCCGTGGGCCGGACCATAATCCCTCAGACCATGTGGTAGGCCGGACTATATTTTGGAAAAAAAATAATGAACAAATTCCTATGCCCCACTAATAACCCAGAGATGCATTCTAAATAAAAGCACACATTTTACTCATGTAAAAACACCAGGCAGGCCCCACAAATAACCCAGAGGTGCATTTTAAATAAAAGCACACATTTTACTCATGTAAAAACACCAGGCAGGCCCCACAAATAACCCAGAGGTGCATTTTAAATAAAAGCACACATTCTATTCATGTAAAAACACCAGGCAGGACCCACAAATAACCCAGAGGTGCATTTTAAATAAAAGGACACATTCTGCTCATGTAAAAACATTCTGATTCCCAGACCGTCCGCGGGCCGGATTGAGAAGGTGATTGGGCCAGATCCGGCCCCCAGGCCTTAGGTTGCCTACCCCTGCCCTAAACTGTGGTTAATCTTAACTGCTACCTGTTGAAACAAGCCAACTCACAACTGTGCAAAGCAACTCAAAATAGTTTTAAAAGGGTATACAAAAAGCAACCGAAGGTAGCTGTTCCTTTTGCATTGTTTTTAAACCTAAGGCAGAAACCTTTTTTCCAGCTTGAAAAGCCGGCCAAAACAGAAAAACGCCTTCACCTTGTTTCCGCAGGATGGGAGCATGCCATATGTCAACAGGGATGCTGTTCCATGAAACCGGGGCAGCTGCGCCGAAGGATGATGATGATGATTATTTTAGTTTTTCGTTGTTTTTAATCTCTTTTTAAATTGAAGGATTATTACATCCTGCATTTTGTCTGCTGCCTCTGGGATTTGTTCGGATGAGCGGCAATTCAGAAACCTGCAAAATAATTCATAAGCTGGTTGGAGAGCATAGGAAGCAGAATATTGATTCATTTCCCACGTCGCTTTGCCCGCCCCCCTTGCCAAAGCAGACTCTGAAAACCTGAATTGTGGAGGCAGAATGGATGAGCAAGTGGTGGCTCCGTGGTAGAGTCATCTGCCCAGCATCTCCTGGCAGGGCCGGGAGAGCCTGAAACCTGGGAGAGTGGCTACCTGTCAGTGTAGACAATAATAATGATAATAGTAATAATAATAATTTTTATTTATACCCCGCCCTCCCCAGCCAAGGCCGGGCTCAGGGCGGCTAACAAGCAATAATAAAAACAAGTTGAATGAATACAACTTAAAAACAAGATTAAAATACAACAATTAAAATATTGAAACATTAAAATATTAAAATGCAGCCTCATCAAAGGAGGAGAAAGGAAAAAGGAAAAAGAAAGAGGGGGAGGGAATCACATTGGCTCCAAGCCAAAGGCCAGGCGGAACAACTCTGTCTTACAACCCTGTGGAAATAAATCAGATCCTGCAGGGCCCTGGTCTCATGAGGCAGAGCGTTCCACCAAGCCGGAGCCAGTGTTGAAAAGGCCCTGGCTCTGGTTGAAGCTAATCTAACTTCCTTAGGGCTCGGGACCACTAGGGTGTTGCTATTTATGGACCTTGAGGCTCTCCGTGGGGCATACCGGGAGAGGCGGTCCCGTAGGTACGAGGGCCGCAGGCCGTGAAGGGCTTTAAACCAGCACCTTAAATCTGACCCTGTACTCCACCGGGAGCCAGTGCAGCTTGAAAAGCACTGGGTGAATATGTTCCCATGGCAGAGACCCTGTGAGGAGCCTCGCTGCAGCATTCTGCACCCGCTGGAGTTTCTGGGACAGCTTCAAGGGCAGCCCTGCATAGAGCGAATTACAGTAGTCAAGCCTGGAGGTGACCGTCGCATGGATCACTGTGGGTGATACTGGGTTAGATGTGCCATTGGCCACCTGGCATTATCCAATTTTTTGGGTGTTCATAGCTTAAAGGTAGAGCATCTGCTTTGTCTGCAGAAGGTCCCAGATTCAACCCCCAGGGGCATCTCCAGGTGGGGCTGGGAAAGACTGGCACCTTAGAGAGCTGCTGCCAGTCTGTGTTAGCAGTACTGAGCTAGACTGGGCTTCCTGTGTAAGCTGCTGCTCTTGAGTGCTGTTGTGCTGCCTGTTGGGGTACTTTCTCTAGGTGCTGAGCGGGACCTCCTGCCACCTTGATTTAAACTTCCACGGTTTTCCCCCCCTCTCCAGGGGAGATATTTGAGCTGAAGGCTGAGCTCAACAGCGACAAAAAGGAGAAGAAAAAGGAAGCTGTGAAAAAGGTGATCGCGTCCATGACGGTGGGGAAAGATGTCAGGTACGTTGCCATTCTGGAGATGCGTTGGTCCAACATATGAGCCAATCTGGGGTCTCCAAATACGGTGTTGGGCTACAGCTCACATCAGCCCCAGCCAGCGCAACTGGGGCTCAGTGGCTGTGCTGGCTGATGCTCTGCCCGATTGCAGGTGCTCTCCCACTGAGCCTATTGCCTTCCCCATGGATTACATGGTAGATTATGCTTCACGGTGAAGCCCCAACAACTGTTTCTTTTCCCCAGGCAGTCTTGACTGCCTGCAGACTGTCTTGCTTGCCAGAGTGGTGCATGCTCTGGTTATCTCCCGCTTGGACCACTGCAATGCGCTCTACGTGGGGCTACCTTTGAAGGTGACCCGGAAACTACAACTAATCCAGAATGCGGCAGCTAGACTGGTGACTGGGAGTGGCCACCGAGACCACATAACACCGGTCTTGAAAGACCTACATTGGCTCCCAGTACGATTCCGAGCACAATTCAAAGTGTTGGTGCTGACCTTTAAAGCCCTAAGCAGCTTTGGCCCAGTATACCTGAAGGAGTGTCTCCATCTTTATTGTTCAGTGCGGACACTGAGGTCCAGCTGTGAGGGCCTTCTGGCGGTTCCCTCTTTGCGAGAAGTGAGGTTACAGGGAACCAGGCAGAGAGCCTTCTCAGTAGTGGCGCCCGCCCTGTGGAATGCCCTCCCGTCAGATGTCAAGGAGATAAACAACTGACTTTTAGAAGACATCTGAAGGCAGCCCTGTTTAGGGAAGTTTTCAATGTCATTTTTTATGTGCTGTAAGCCACCCGGAGTGGCTTGGGAAACCCAGCCAGATGGGTGGGGTATAAATAATAAAATTATCATTATTATTAGGCTGGGTAGTTTTAAGCATGGCTGTGATTTTTGAGAACATAAGAAGAGTCTGCTGAATCAGGCCACTGGCCCATCTAGGCCACCCAATGGCCACCTTGATTCCCCAATCGGAAGCCAGCAAGCAGAACCCGATCACAAGGGCACACTCCTGATTCCTGTGGGAGTTCCACATTTCCACTATACGCTGCATGAAGAAATCCTTTCTTTTGCCTGCCCTGAATCTTCTAACGTGAGTTCCGTCCACGAGTTCCGTTGTCATGAGAGCCAAGCTGAGAGATTCCTGGCCCTCGGCTCGCTGATGCCGTTCCCAGAATGATCATTTTGGAAATGAGAGAGAGGTGGAACAAGTGGTGGTTCTCACAAGGCCCTCTACCTGGTTTCATTGACTTGGCCTTTGCCTTCTGCCATAGCTGTCAACCGTCCCTTATTTGGCGGGAAAGTCCCTTATCCCAGCACTGTGTCCCGCTGCTGTCCCTTATTGATGATGTCCCTTAAATTTCCCGGGTTTCAAAGGAAGCAGCTCCTCTCCCTCCCTCCCTGCCACCAGGGAGGAGGGAGGCTCCAACTGTGTTGCTTGGCTGCGTTGCTCACCCAATAAGGAGTCTAAGAACGACTGGGGGTGGAGCTTGCATGCCTTGTGCCGATCAAATTGGCCACGTTGCCTGGGGACTCGCCTTTGCTCAGCACTTCCCAGCGGAGAGGTGACGGTGGTTTTCCTTGCTGCATCCCCTTTGCCGGGTTGCTGCGCTGTGGGAGCCACTGCTTGAGGCTTCGTTTGGCTGCTGGCTGGGCTGTCTGCCTTTGGCTTGGAGGGGCTCAGAAGTTGAACATACCTGTGCCCTGAAAATCCCTTATTTTGCCTGCTGATCCCTTATTTTCGAGGCTGCTGGTCCCTTATTTTCAAATCTGTAAGTTGACAGCTATGCTTCTGCGCACCAGAGCTTCAAGCCATCAGCCTCGCTTCTAGTTAAAGATGTGTGGCGTAGGAATAATCCGGATTCCGGGCTTCTCTGTTTGGATTAAGGAGGTCGGCTGCGTCCTTGACCTTCAGGGAGCAGGACTCTTCGCACGTGCCGAGCATTTTGCGGCTTTGAAATTGGACCAGGGAGCAATTCCGTTCATTTTTATTTATTTGACAAGGCTTGTATACCACTTGGTCATGGCAAAACCTTGAAGCGATTTAGAAATAGAACACTGAAACGGTTGAAAGCAACTATTTATAGAGCCCTCCTGCGGTGCCATGGGGTCAGCACGTCTGGCTGTTAACCAGAAGGTTGGTGGTTTGATCCCACCCGGGGAAGGTTGTGGGCAGAATTCCTGCACTACAGGGGGTTGGACTAGATGACCCTCGGGGTCCCTTCCAACTCTACAATACTACATTCAAAAATGAATTAAACTCTAGGATAAGGAGGGCTGGGTGGGAAGCCCGCACCGAAATTAAAACACATGTCAACATGCCTGGATTGGCTTGCCTGAACAGAAATGTTTTTAGCAGGCACCAGAAAGTGCACAGCAAAGGCATCTATCTGATATCAATCGGCAGGGAGTTCCGAAGTGTCAGCATTGCTGCACTAAATACCGCATTTTTCGCTCTATAGGACGCACCCGACCATAGGACGCACCTTGTTTTAGAGGGGAAGAACAAGAAAAAAAATTCCCCCCCTCTGCTCAGCGCCCCTTCAGCGAAGCGGCAGGAGAAACGGAGCCCCTTCCATTTCTCCTCCCGCTTCGCTGAAGGGGCGCTGCGCAGCTCTCCCTCTCTGCTGAAGCCAGGAGAGTCTTGCTCTCCCGGCTTCAGCAAAAGGAACCTGAAGCCTTTGGAGTGCAGCGTGAGGTCCCGCTGCGCTCCAAAGGCTTCAGGCGACTATCCCTGAAGCCTGGAGAGGCTTCAGCGAAAGCAATGCATCTCCAGGCTTCAGCGAAAGCAACGCATAGCCTCCGGAGCGCGGAGGGAGCACTCCCTCTGTGCTTTGGAGGCTTTGCGTTGCTTTCGCTGAAGCCAATGAGCCTGCATTCGCTCCATAGGACGCACAAACATTTCCCCTTAATTTTTGGAGGGGGAAAAGTGTGTCCTATAGAGCGAAAAATATGGTATATCATTTTCTTACAAGTTCTTACAAGTTCCTTACACGTGTATTTTGTGGCACGTGTAACTTTGCCAGTTCTGTAGATCAGAGCAGTCTAGTGGGGCATCAGTGGGGTAAGACGACCTCACAGGTAAACTTGGTCCCAAGCTTTCATATACTAATAGTCACAACCTTGAACTTGACCCGGGAGCAGGTGAGCAACCAGTGCAGCTCTCTTGAGCAGAGGAGCTGTATGCTGACAAGGTCCCGCTGCTGCCAACAATTGCCTAAGGGAAGCCCTACGTAGAGCATATTGCAGCAATCCCACCTTGAAGGAACCAATGCACGATAACAAGCAGGGAGGGAAAACGTAGTAGCCAGGGCCAGGAGGAGAGGCCTCTGAATGGTGAAGCCAGAGCAGTGAATCTCAACACAGGTACTGATTTAAAAAATGAGGATGAAAAATAACATTTAACTCTGCTTTCTGCAGCCCTCCATCTGTTCTGGGCTAGAAATCCTATCGGCCTCTGTTAGCACAGCTCTCTGGCTGGATTTCTTTGTGCAGGGAATTTTGGTTATGAACGTCAGGAGGGGGGTAGGAAGCATTCAGCAGTGTGATTGTCCAGTGGTCGTTCTATGCAGGAATATTGTAACCAAGCAACAAGCTGCCAAGACAGACTTAAGTTAGCAAAGCAGTTGCGAAGCCTTCAGGCAGATAGTCCAAATCTGGCACGGCAACCTGGGAAGAGTTAAGATACCCGTATTTTTCGCTCTATAAGACGCACCAGACCATAAGACGCACCTAGTTTTTGGAGGAGGTAAACAAGAAGAAAAATATTCTGAATCTCAGAAGCCAGAACAGCAAGAGGGATCGCTACGCAGCGAAAGCAGTGATCCCTCTTGCTGTTCTGGCTTCTGGGATAGCTGCGCAGCCTGCATTCGCTCCATAAGACGCACACACATTTCCCCTTACTTTTTAGGAGGGAAAAAGTGAGTCTTATAGAGCAAAAAATACGGTATTTTTCTAGCTGGCCTGGTAGATTTAGGGATTCCTCGTCTTTCTCCGGTGGGGCGATGGGAGGAGAAATCTCTTTTAAGTTTGGCCTGGGGAGCAGCAGGTCCCCACTGCATTGGTTTTTGCTTTCTTTTTAAACCAAGAGGGCAATCTGGTGTCATAGTTAGCTGCCCGGTTCTTAAGAAGGCAAGAAGGGTCCCTCTGGATGGGACCACAGACCCAGCTGACCCAACATCCTGTTCTTGCAGTGGCCAACCAAGTAGGGACACAGGGCACTGCTTTATGCAGAGCCAGGCTGTAGGTCCATCTAGCTTCGACTTTTAAGATTCTAGTCCTCAAGGTTCTAATTAAAAAGTTGAATGAAACAGGCGTGTGGGAGACTGCCTTACACTGAGTCAGGCCATTGGTCCATCTCTCTCTGTACGGTCTATACCAGGGTTTCCCAAACATGGGTCTCCAGCTGTTGATGGACTACAACTCCCATCATCCCTAGCTAGCATGATGGGAACTGTAGTCCAAAGATAGCTGGCGACCCAAGGGAAACCACACTGTCGTCAGCCGCTTTCTAGGTGTTCCCAGCCCTTACTGGATATGCCACTGGGGACTGAACCTTAGGACCTCCTGCATGAAAAGCAGGTGGTCTACACCACCAAGCCACAGCACTTGACACCCCTGGAAAGTCCAGAAGCAGGACCTGGGTGCGAAATCAGCCCCCTCTCTACTCCCAGCAGCTGAAATTCAGAGGCATGCTGCCTCCAACATGGCTGCCTGTTGTCTTCCTGCTATAGACATCTGAAGGCTGCCCTGTATTGGGAAGTTTTTTTAAAAAATGTTTGACATTTTATTATGTTTTTATATGTGTTTTGGAACCCAGAATGGCCGAGGCAACTGAGCCAGATGGGCAGGGTATAAATAATGAAATCATCACCGTTATTACTATTATTTCCAAGGCTTACATTTTTCCTGGCCCGTTGACCAGCTGCTCTAAAACAGCACAAGGGTGTATGTGTGTGTGTGTCTCCCCATCTGTATCCTGGTTCCTCACGCCGCCTGCCTGTTCTCCGTTTCCAGCGCTCTCTTCCCCGACGTCGTGAACTGCATGCAGACGGACAATCTGGAGCTCAAGAAGCTGGTTTACCTGTACCTGATGAACTATGCCAAGAGCCAGCCAGACATGGCCATCATGGCTGTCAACACCTTTGTCAAGGTGAGTTACAGCAGCAGGAGCAGCACCTGCTCTCTAAAGCATGGGTAGGCAAACTAAGGCCCGGGGGCCGGATCCAGCCCAATTGCCTTCTCAGTCCGGCCTGCGGATGGTCCAGGAATCAGCTTGTTTTTACATGAGTAGAATGTGCCCTATTATTT
This sequence comes from Podarcis pityusensis, assembly GCF_964106645.2. Lineage (NCBI taxonomy): Eukaryota > Metazoa > Chordata > Lepidosauria > Squamata > Lacertidae > Podarcis > Podarcis pityusensis. The sequence goes on from NC_138041.1 coordinate 23,585,639, forward strand.
AAAATGCACCTCTGGGTTATTTGTGGGGCTTGCCTGGTGTTTTTACATGAGTGGAATGTGTGCTTTTATTTAAAATGCATCTCTGGGTTATTTGTGGGGCCTAGGAATTCGTTCATTCCCCCCCCCCAAAAAAATATAGTCCGGCCCCCCACAAGGTCTGAGGGACAATGGACCGGCCCCCCGCTGAAAAAGTTTGCTGACCCCTCCTCTAAAGTTTTAAAAATGGAAGTGCCCATTTTCCCCAGTGGAAGCGTGTTTCGATCTTTCTTTGAGTGTGTGGGTGTTTAATAAGCATTATTTATTTATTTCACAAAATTTGAAAGCTGCCTGATTGTAAAACAACAACAACAACAACCTCAGAGCTGTTTACAGAAAGAATAAAACAACGAAATGACACAACTATTTTAAAACATTTGAAGGTGAATTAAAATCAACGAGAAGCTAAAAAACAAACAAAACCCCTCAGATTTGAATGCAGGTCAGCATTCTGCCATGTCCGTATAAATGAAAATATTTTTCAGCAGGTGCCTGAAAGTGTCCAGCGGAGTTGCCTTTCTGATGTCAATAGGCAAGGAATTCCAAAGAGGGGGGTGCCGCCATCACACTAAAAAAAAAGTCAATTTCTTACAAATGAGTATTATGTGGGACCTGTAATTGCGCCAGTTCTGCTGATCAAAACGGCCAGCTTGGGCATAGAGTGGAGTAATGCTATTTCTCTATGGCTATCCCATACAAAATCTCAGCTTTAAGGCAAAGTTAAAGAGTGATCAGGACATGGGTGGCGCTGTGGTCTATAAACCACAGAGCCTAGGGCTTGCCGATCAGAAGGTCGGTGGTTCGAATCCCCGCGACGGGGTGAGCTCCCGTTGTTCGGTCCCTGCTCCTGCCAACCCAGCAGTTCGAAAGCACGTCAAAGTGCAAGTAGATAAATAGGTACCACTCCGGCGGGAAGGTTCCATGCGCTGCTCTGGTTCGCCAGAAGCGGCTTAGCCACATGACCCAGAAGTTGTATGCCGGCTCCCTCGGCCTATAAAGCGAGATGAGCGCGCAACCCCAGAGTCGTCCATGACTGGACCTAACGGTCAGGGGTACCTTTACCTTTTTTAAAGAGTGATGATGCAGCCTGTTCTCCCAGTTGTCAGCCGGGAAGACCGCAAGCAAGACCTGAGTGCGACAGGACTCTTCCAACTTGCGATTCCCAGCAACTGGGATTCAGAGGCATTGCTGCCCCCCCCCCCCCGGTGGAGGCAGAGCAGAGCCATCACGGCTAGCTGCTGTCGATAGCCCTCTCCTCCTCTTACGAATTTGTCTAATCCTCTTTCAAAGCCATCCAGATTGGTGGCAGCCGTTGGCTCCTGTGGCTGTGAGTTCCACAGTTCTGTCTGCCCTGAAATTTCCCAAAATTGGCTTTGAGTTCAAGTGGACATCGCTGTCTCCTGTGGAAGAGAGTTCCATAGTTTAACTACAAACTGTCCTTTCTTTTACCTGAATGTCCTGAATGTTCCAGCATTCAGCTTCATTGGACGTCCAGAAGTTTCTGCTGTTACGAGAGAGGGAGAAAAACGTTTCTCTGTATATGCCATGCATACTTTTATAAGCTTCTGTCACGTCTCCCCTCGCTCGTCTTTTCTCTGAACCAAGAAGTCCCAAACGCATATGTGGTGGCCTTGTTGTAAGGTTAAAAGCTTACTGGGAAATGATATACAGTGAATTGAAAAGGATGTTCAAAATAACTTTTGTTTAAAAAAACCCAAACAACAACCAGAAGCTTTTCTTTTGGAAATTATAGGGACAGAACTACCTAAATTGTATAGAAATCTATTTATGTATGCAACTACAGTGGCAAGAATGTTACTTGCCCCAAAGTGGAAAGAAGCAGAAGTCCCAGTAAAGGAAGAATGGATACAGAAACTTATGGAATATGCAGAAATGGCAAAACTTTCCGGAAGAATAAGAAATCAAGATAACAGACTTTTTATAAAATAATGGAAATGGTTTATTGAATATTTACAGATAAATTGCAAACAGATAAAAACATGGGCAGGATTATTGTAATAACCTCTAGTTTCATAAGAATATATATTTAAAATAGATGATTAAATGAGTAAATTAAATGAATTTGGATATGCAGATGATACTAAAAAATAAATTTAAGGAACCTCAGAAAGAGGGGGAAGGAAGTCAAATTTGTTAAACTGATTGTATAACTAATCAAATGTATAAATTTGAAAAGTATAAATAAAAACTTTTTTATGGTAGCTAAAAGGGTGAAGTACCTGGGAATTTGGCTGACATCGAAAAATATAAACCTGTTTAAAGACAATTATGAGAATGTATGGAAAGAAATAGTGGGACGCGGGTGGCACTGTGGGTAAAACCTCAGCGCCTAGGACTTGCCGATCGCATGGTCGCCGGTTCGAATCCCCGCGGCGGGGTGCGCTCCCGTCGTTCGGTCCCAGCGCCTGCCAACCTAGCAGTTCGAAAGCACCCCCGGGTGCAAGTAGATAAATAGGGACCGCTTACCAGCGGGAAGGTAAACGGCGTTCCGTGTGCTGCGCTGGCTCGCCAGATGCAGCTTGTCACGCTGGCCACGTGACCCGGAAGTGTCTGCGGACAGCGCTGGATCCCGGCCTATAGAGTGAGATGAGCGCACAACCCTAGAGTCTGGCAAGACTGGCCCGTACGGGCAGGGGTACCTTTACCTTTACCTATGGAAAGAAATCAAGACTATTCCTCATAGGCGAGTCACTCCACACCTTGACCATTTGGGTTGCCCTATTCTGAACCTTTTCCCAACTCTGCGATGCCTTTTCCATACCCTACAGGACTGTGAAGATCCCAACCCCCTCATCCGGGCCCTGGCAGTGCGCACGATGGGCTGTATCCGGGTCGATAAGATCACCGAGTACCTCTGTGAGCCGCTGAGGAAGTGCCTGAAGGATGAGGACCCTTACGTGCGCAAGACGGCGGCTGTTTGCGTGGCGAAGCTCCACGACATCAACGCGCAGCTGGTGGAGGACCAGGGCTTCCTGGACACCTTGAAGGACCTCATCTCGGACTCCAATCCTATGGTGATGGACCCCTTCTTGCCTGGGGGCGGGGAGGGAGGGGGGCTGTCTAGGCTGCTAGTCCCCTGCCCCAGCTGAACCAAGATCCGCTAAAGGCTTTGGGTCCGGAGGGATTCCCAGGTAGTCGAAGGGAGGAGCTACTACTTAGATACTCGCTAAGTAAAGGAACCAGCTGCAAAGAATTCTTCTCCTCCGTTCCCTTACATGGTTAGCTCAAATGTGTAAGGGCCTTCAGGAATTGCTAGCGTCCATGATGGTTACCAAAAGCAAGGAAAGATAGCAGGTCAGGAATACGTCCCCCCTGATCGGCTGTCTTTCTGTCTGCAGTGCCTGGCCTGGAGCCAAACGTGCATCTTTGAAATGGAAGCAGTTGAGCGGCAAAGGGCTGCCTGCCGTCTTGCACGTTTAACCAGCGTTGGAGAAACGCCCAACCCGAGCGCTGCTCTCCCCCCACCCCCCCGCTCCACGCTTCCTACATTTTTAAAAGGAACGTAATGAGAGAACTATCGGCCGCCTCTGCAAACCAAGTTCCAAATGAATTTTTAATTTAGGCCAAATGGCCTCGGATGCTCCTTGGGCCTGTGGGTTGCTGGGAGGAATAGCGGTCTTGCTAGGAAGCCTTGCTTCATGCAGCAATAGCATTCGGTTTAATTTTCTTTCTTTTTGGGTGGGGGTGTGTTCTTTTCCACACATCTCTGTACCCCTGGTGCCCCCAGGACGCTTTTCTGTGGAGATTTTTTTTTTTTTTAGAGGCAAGAGCTGCCGAGAACTATTTGCCTGGTGAGGCCTACAAGACTTAGGCCACATTCACACCCTACGTTTAAAGCACTACGGTACCACTTTAAACAGTCATGGCATCCTGCAAAGGATTCTGGGAACTCTGGTTTGTTAAAGAGCAGACATAGCCAAACTTGGCCCTCCAACTGTTTTGGGACTACAATTCCCATCATCCCTGACCAATGGTCCTGTTAGCTAGGGATGATGGGAGTTGTAGTCCCAAAGCAGCTGGAGGGCCAAGTTTGGCCATGCCTGTTATAGAGGAAGCCTCCATTCCCCTCATGGGGCTACGATTCCCAGAGTTCCCTGGGAAAGAGAGATTGACTATTAGAGCACTCTGGGAATTATACTGAGCTAGACAGACCTGCAGCTGTAGCTCAGGTGGCAGAACATTTCCTTGGTATGCAGAAGGTCCCAGTTCAGCCCTCAGTATCTCAGTGGGCTCTTCAGGACTCCCACCTGAAACCCTGGAGAGCTGCTGCCAGTCAGAGTAGGCAGTACTGAGCTAGATGGACTAACGATTTGACTCAGGATAAGGCAGCTTCCCATGTTCCTGTTTTCACAGATGATTACTCTCTTTTGTTTTCCCCCAGGTGGTAGCTAATGCTGTAGCAGCCCTCTCAGAGATAGCGGAATCTCACCCCAGCAGCAACCTGCTGGATTTGAACCCACAGTCCATCAACAAGCTGCTCACTGCCCTGAACGAGTGTACGGAATGGGGCCAGATCTTCATCCTCGACTGCCTGGCCAACTACATGCCCAAGGATGACCGCGAGGCCCAGAGGTGAGAGCTGCGGGTTGGCTCACTTACTCGAGCTCCGTGTCGACCATGCTGCTTTGCAGGCACTGTTGTGCGAGATGCCCTTCCTCATTCAGAGACAGCCCAGTCTGTGTGCGATTTGTGTCTGTCTCTCTGTCTGTCCGTCCCATGCCTCTGTTTTTGTTATCAACGGAGCCAAATTCTTTACTGTAGCACTCTGCGCTTCAGAAGACTCCGTACAGATTTTTTTGAGAAAGGGCATCATGTTTTGAGGAAAAGCAAATAAGAGGAGATATGGAGAAAGTGTTTTTATCCTTCTCTAGAACTCCTGGACATTGGAACGTTGGAAGATTCAGGGCAGATTAAAGAGAGGATTTATTTTAAACTATGGAATTTGCTGCCCCAGGAGGCAATGATGGCTACAGACTCGAATGATGTTAAAAGAGGATGAGAGAAAGTCAGGGAGGGCAAGTCTATCAATAGCCACTACCCACAATGGCTATTCTTGGCTTCCCCAGTCGGAGGCTGCATGTTTCTGAATACCAGTAACTGATGGAAGCTTTGTATTTTTCTTCCTCCTCTTTCTCTTTCTTTTTTATTGTTTTTCTTTTCCTTTTTGTATTTTATTTTTATTGTACTGTGTTTTTATTGTTTTTTATATTATTATTAATTTAAACATTTTTATTGAAAGTTCAAAAAGTACATAATTATATGTGCACTAAACATGGAGAGACATAAATAAAAGAGAGAAAAAGAGAAACATCACCTGTGTAGAAGGGAAAATAAAGGGGGGAGGGAGGAAACCCAAAACTGTGTACTTTACAAGGTTGTTATTGTACTACACCAGATCTTAACCTACTACAGTATTTGTAAGAATGGATTCCAAATATCATTGAATTTATCCGTGGCAAGCCTGTGTTTATATGCAAGTTGTTCATATGTTGCGAGTTTGTATGTCTTCAACCCAATCATAGAAGGGAGACACATTTTTATTTCTCCAATCCATCAGTATCAGTCTTTTTGCTGTGGTAAGGGCACGTAGAGTATTTTTATTTGGATTAGTTTGTTTTTTATTGTATTGTATGTTAAACAGTTTTTTTATTTTATTTTATTTTATTTTAATGAAATAGCAGCTGGAAAATGCAGCTCCTGCTTGTGATTTCCTGAGCAGGGCTAGCACAGAGCACAACGCTTCCTTTTCTGCCATTTCCCCAGAGGCTGCAGTGCAGCACCACAGAAAGAGGGTTTTGTTGGTTGCACCTAGGAGTCTGGGCTGGTGAGTCTGGGCTGGCTGGGCTACGCACTTGTGAAAAATCTCCTCTGGCATTTGTCTACTGCATCTTTCTTTTCCTTCTCTTCCCCGCACTGCAGCATCTGTGAGCGAGTGACACCCCGGCTGTCCCATGCTAACTCCGCCGTGGTCCTCTCGGCTGTGAAAGTGCTGATGAAGTTCATGGAGATGCTGTCGAAGGACCTGGATTATTACGGCACTTTGCTGAAGAAGCTGGCTCCCCCACTCGTCACCCTGCTGTCTGCTGAGCCGGAGCTGCAATACGTGGCTCTCCGAAACATCAACCTCATTGTGCAGAAAAGGTGATGGTGGATGCTGTGTTGGCTACAGGTGGGCAGGGTGGTTGGCAGGTAGCACTGCTTCCAGGGATACAGCGAGATGCTCTCAGGCATGTAACTGGGATTGTTGGGGGTTTTGCTCAAGAGATTCCCTTTTATAACAAATATAAAACAGAGAAGCTGTTGTAGCAACAGGTGAAAAACCAGAAGATGAGAAGGAAAACTATAAAACAGGCATGTGGGTTAAAATACCAAAGTCCATGGGAAATGAATTGAAAAAAAGTATTTAAAAGTACTTCCCCAAAAAACCCAGTGTCCTTTCTGTTGGGGATAATTCAGACTGAAATTCCCAGGTGTCAAAAAAGGTTATTTATGTGTGCCACTACTTGCGGCCCGTGTTTTGTTAGCCCAAAAATGGAAAACGAGCGAGGTCCTAACCAAAGAAGAATGGCAACTTAAGTTGACAGAATACGCGCAGCTTGCAGACTTAACATATCGAATAAGAGAACAAGAAGAACATACGTTTAGAGAAGACTGGAAGACTTTTATTGAATATACTGGAAATAACTGTGTACAGCTGAAAACGCTGGCAGCATTAAATTCAACAGTGTAAATAAGTTATGATGGATGTAATAATGGAATACTGAATGGTATAGTTTCTGTAAAATATGCAGCGATTTATGATATGTAAAATGAACCATGGAAAGAGAAGAAGGGAAGTCATTGATATCTTAAGGATGTAAAAATGTCAAGTATAGTTTGAGATTTGCCAGGCTTGTAACAAGGGCTGACTTGAAAATAATGGTTCCATTACAAAACGTAATTAAAGGAATGCCAGATCAAATGAAAAGTGTCTGGAGGTTCTAGACCTTGTCGAAATCTCAAATTATGCATACAGTGGTACCTCGAGTTAAGTACTTAATTCGTTCCGGAGGTAGATCTTTCAACGGTCCAGAACTGACTCCTACCCTGCAACATGGGACCTACTTTTACAGTTTCACTTTTGATTTACAATATAATTACTGTACCAGTGCTAACGAGGCACACGATTCATCCTAAAATGGCACTTCCGAGAGCAATGTTGCCTAATAGCTCAGTCGATAGAACAAGAGACTCTTAATCTCAAGGTTGTGGGTTTGAGCCCCACGTTGGACAAAAGATTCATGCATTGCAGGGGGTTGGGCTAGATGACCACCGCGGTCCCTTCCAACTCTACCATTCTATGATACAGTTGTACCTCGGGTTAAGTACTTAATTCGTTCCGGAGGTCCGTTCTTAACCTGAAACTGTTCTTAACCTGAAGCACCACTTTAGCTAATGGGGCCTCCCGCTGCCGCTGTGCCGCCAGAGCACGATTTCTGTTCTCATCCTGAAGCAAAGTTCTTAACCTGAAGCACTATTTCTGGGTTAGTGGAGTCTGTAACCTGAAGCGTATGCAACCTGAAGCGTATGCAACCTGAGATACCACTGTATTACTAAATGAAAGCATCTGATTTATTTATTTTACTTTGCAATCTATAAGTTGCACAGCTGGGTATGTTTCTTCTCCGGATCTCTTGATCGCATCTTTTCCTCTTCTGCCAGACCTGAAATCCTCAAGCACGAGATGAAAGTCTTCTTTGTGAAGTACAACGACCCCATCTACGTCAAACTGGAGAAGCTGGATATCATGATCCGCCTGGCCTCGCAGGCCAACATTGCACAGGTAAATCCTCCTCTTTTCTCTCTTCCTCCCCACCCCCCAAATTTGCTTTGGAGTCTCCACTGCCCTGCAAGGATGAGGACTGAAAGGAATTGCAATCCCGCAAGATCTGGAAGGCACCCACTGTTGGGGAAGGCTGAAGCCAGCTATTGCCTCTAAAGAACGCATTCCACTCTTCTTTTCCTTCCTGGCCCAATTTTTCAGCATGTGCATTTTCTAGCTGCCACTCAGCATTCCAAAGTTACTGAGCATGCTCTGTCCTGGGCTTGCTTTTTGCCCCACGTCTTCTGATAAAACCGCCTCGGTCCTGTATACCTGAAGGAGCGTCTCCACCCCCATCATCTAGCCCGGACACTGAGATTCAGCACCAAGGGCCTTCTGGCGGTTCCCTCCCTGCGAGAAGTGAGGTTACAGGAAACCAGGCAGAGGGCCTTCTCGGTAGTGGCGCCCGCCCTGTGGAATGCCCTCCCAGCAGATGTCAAGGCAATAAACTATTTTACTTTTAGAAGACATCTGTTTAGGGAAGCTTTTAATGCCTGATGCTGTATTGTTTTTGATATTTGATTGGAAGCCGCCCAGAGTGGCTGGGGAGACCTAATCAGATGGGCGGGATATAAATAATAAATTATTATTATTATTATTATTATTATTATTATTATTATAGGTGCTTGCCGAGTTAAAGGAGTATGCAACGGAAGTCGATGTGGACTTCGTGCGGAAAGCCGTCCGGGCGATTGGCCGGTGTGCCATTAAGGTTGAGGTGAGCTAAGGTGTGGTCCAGAACATCTGGCAGGCACCAGTTTGGGGGAGGCTGGCATCTATCCAGGAGAGTGGCCTGATTCTGCAAAAGGCTTCACTTCAAACATACTTGGCTTTCCAAGCATTTAGAGGCTGCAAGTAGCAGAGCACAAATGAATTTTGCATTATGTGTTGTGAACCTTTCCCCCCCCCTTTCTCTTTTTGGGGAGGGTGGGGGCTGAAGACATTAGGGAGAGGAACAGAGAGTGCTCTTGCACTCGAATCGTCCGTGCAGACTTCCCTTTGGGGCACCTGGTAGGCCCCTAGGAAAACAGGATGCTGGAATCACTGGCCTGATCCAGCACATTTTTCTGACATCCGGTCGATCTTGGATCTTTGGAAAAGGGTTTGACCTTTACAGAGCCTTCCAACATTGACATTCGTTTTTCGAGGCAAGCGGTGTTCGTAGTGCTGGAGATCAACACGTCTTTGCGCAGGGAGCCAGGTTTTTTAAAATACAGTGGATGCTCGGGTTGCTAACATGATCCGTGCAGGAGGCATGTTCGCAACCCGCAGTGCTGCATCTGCGCATGCACGGGTTGCGATTTGATGCTTCTGCACATGCGCGACTGCCGAAACGCAGAAGTAACCCATTCCGGTACTTCCAGGTTTCGGCACATCCGTAACCCGAAAAAACGCAACCTGAAGCGTCTGTAACCTAAGGTATGACTGTAACAGCATTGGAGGCATCCCTCATAGCATGGGGATCCTGCCTCCCCCTTCCCATTTGGTCTTCTCTAGTGTGCAGAAGGCTGCATGTGACTCTTGTTTTGTTACAGCCAGGAAATTCCTGGCTTTCCTGCTGCTGACATCCCACCCTTGCTGGGAGATAACCTAGGTGTCCTTTAACTTCCCTGTTTAAAAGCAAGCATCCGTAGTTTCTCCTGGCTAAACCCCAGTTCCTCTCCACGCAGCCCCAACCCCCTTTCTCTTTCTTCCTGCCCAGCAATCGGCGGAGCGTTGTGTAAGCACCTTGCTTGACCTCATCCAGACCAAGGTCAACTATGTGGTCCAGGAAGCCATTGTCGTCATCAAGGACATCTTCCGCAAGTACCCCAACAAGTAAGAAGCCCTCCTCGAAAAGTTACCATCTTGATAACACATGGGAACATTTTATTATTTATTACACTTATTCGTTGCTGTTTTTAAAACTGGTGGTTTGGGATAGCTCAGGTCGGTAGAGCACGAGGCTCTTAATCTCAAGGTTGCGGGTTCAATTCGAGCCCCACATTGGGCAAAAGATTCCCGCGATGCAGGGGGGTTGGACTAGATGACCCTTGGGTGTCCCTTCCATGATTCTGTGAGAAGGCAGTAATAATAATAATAATAATAATAATAATAATAATAATAATAATAATTTTTATTTATACCCCGCCCTCCCCAGCCAAGGCCAGGCTCAGGGCAGCTAACAAGCAATAATAAAAACAAGTTGAATGAATGCAACTTAAAAACAAGATTCAAATACAACATTAAAATATTGAAATGTTAAGATGCAGCCTCATCACAGGAAGAGAAAGGAAAACAAAAGAGGGGGAGGGAATCAAATTGACTCCAAGCCAAAGGCCAGGTGGAACAACTCTGTCTTACAGGCCCTGCGGAAAGAAATCTGATCCCGCAGGGCCCTGGTCTCATGAGACAGAGCGTTCCACCAAGCCAGAGCCAGTGTTGAAAAGGCCCTGGCTCTGGTTGAAGCTAATCTAACTTCCTTAGGGCCTGGGACCACTAGGGTGTTGCTATTTATGGACCTTAAGGTCCTCCATGGGGCATACCGGGAGAGGCGGTCCCGTAGGTACGAGGGTCCTAAGCCGTGATACATGAGCAATGATAATGCTACAATGAAAGCTATCCAGAAATATAGAGCCTTCGATTTTTCTTTTATTTATTTTTTGCATTAGAACTGGCTCTTGATGACATGGGATGCCCAGCGCATGCAGAGCTAGTTCGTGGCCTTTGAAAGGATCTATCCTGTTGTGCAGAGGCATTCCTATCCTACTTTTCCACCAAGGACCCTTACATGGTTCTTTCTTCCCCTCTCTCCTTATTTAATCCCCCAGCACAGCCCTGTGAGGTAGGTCAGGCTGAGGAGGGGCAGTTGGCCAAATGGTAGGATTTGAACCTTGGTCCTCTCCCGGGTCGTAATCTGGTGCTCTCTAACCGCTGCGCCGCACTTGGTTCTCCGCTGTCTCTTAGCTCCTCCCACCCCTCCTGTCCTCCCGACACGCAGGTACGAGAGCGTGATCGCCACCCTGTGCGAGAACCTGGACTCCCTCGACGAACCCGAGGCTCGGGCAGCCATGATCTGGATCGTGGGCGAATACGCAGAGCGCATAGACAACGCGGACGAGCTTCTGGAGAGCTTCCTCGAAGGCTTCCACGACGAAAGCACCCAGGTGAGGCGGGGCAGAGTCTCCCAGGTGGGGGGGGCTGAGGATTAGGCAGCAAACGCTGCAACGATTCGCTCTAGATTTCCCCCCACGGTGTCCTGCCTCCCCCAAGCAGCCAACCCGTGAAGATCTTGCACCCCTCCAGGAACCCTAGAGGTTGTGTCTTGGGCGATGCACCTCTCAAGTTGCATGTTAATTCCATTGGCACCTCCTGTAGATGCCCGTCAACAGTTCTGATAATCAAGATGTTTCTCTTCCCTTAATTTATAACTAGTATCTTGTAAACTTTGACTCAACCTTGCATTTGGCACTGCCTAGCCAACCTTGGCTCAACCTTGCATTTGGCACTTTGATCACCCAAGAATGGATGTTTTTGAATTATGGTGCTGGAGGAGACTCTTGAGAGTCCCATGGACTGCAAGAAGATCAAACCTATCCATTCTGAAGGAAATCAGCCCTGAGTGCTCACTGGAAGGACAGATCCTGAAGCTGAGGCTCCAATACTTTGTCCACCTCATGAGAAGAGAAGACTCCCTGGAAAAGACCCTGATGTTGGGAAAGATGGAGGGCACAAGGAGAAGGGGACGACAGAAGACGAGATGGTTGGACAGTGTTCTCGAAGCTACCAGCATGAGTTTGACCAAACTGCGAGAGGCAGTGGAAGACAGGAGTGCCTGGCGTGCTCTGGTCCATGGGGCACGAAGAGTCAGACACGACAAAACGACTAAACAACAACAACAACAACAACAACAACAACAACAAAGCAAAGTGCTCAGCCCAGCCCAGCTTCATGCTGCCTCCCAGTTTAGGGGAGTTAGAACAATAAAACAATGAGATAAAACAATAAATGAAAACAACAAAACGAAGTACTAAAAGGAGTTAAGAAATAAAATGGAGGATAAAAACAAATGCTAAGGGTTGGTTATAGAGCAGAAACTTGCCTTAGAGTTAGCCTTAGAGCTCAAAACCCTGCTTCAAGCATTTGGCAGCCATCTTCCTCCTAGATGCCCCCTTTCCCTCCTGCAGCTTCCCGTTCGAACTGCTTGTGCCAATTTCTTCCAGGATGGTAGCAGTAGAACGCCAGCTGTTGCATGCAGAAGATCCCAGGTTCAGTCCACCTTTTTTCCTTTTGTCCGCCGCAGGTGCAGCTGCAGCTGCTGACAGCCATTGTGAAGCTCTTCCTGAAGAAGCCCACCGAGACCCAGGAGCTGGTCCAGCAGGTCCTCAGCCTGGCTACACAGGTAGGGGAAGAAGAGATGGCCTCGCCTTGCCTTTATAAACCTGGAGGCCCCCTTTATGTCCTTGCAGGGGTTCTGCAAGGTAGCCAGGGGTGCGGAAGCTTTGTCAGTCTGGACGACCACCTGGGGACCACATGCCAGGGGTGGGAGGGACCAGAAACAAAAGTGGGCGGAGCTACGGGTGGCGCTGTGGGTTAAACCACAGAGCCTGGGACTTGCCGATCAGAAGCTCGGCGGTTCGAATCCCCGCGACGGGGTGAGCTCCCGTTGCTCGGTCCCTGCTCCTGCCAACCTAGCAGTTTGAAAGCACGTCAAAGTGCAAGTAGATAAATAGGTACCACTCCGGCGGGAAGGTAAACGGCGTTTCTGTGTGCTGCTCTGGTTCACCAGAAGCAGCTTAGTCATGCTGGCCACATGACCCGGAAGCTGTACGCCGGCTCCCTCGGCCAATAAAGCGAGATGAGCGCCGCAACCCCAGAGTCGGCCACGACTGGACCTAATGGTCAGGGGTCCCTTTACATTATACAAGAGGCTAGTTTCTACGTAACACTTGCACGCTCCTTTCCCCCCTTCATCCATGGCAAGCAAGAGGCACGACTGGAGGTCAGGGACACTTCCAAGCCAGGAGGAAACACTCCAAGGAAGGGGGTGTGACCTGAGGAGAGTCTTAAGATCCAGACTTATTTATTTATTACATTTATATACCAAGGGTGATTCACAGAATGAATTACAGCCGTACCTCGGAAGTCAAACAGAATCCATTCCGGAAGTCTGTTTGACTTCCAAAACCAAGAGGTGGCTTCCAGTTAGCTGCAGGAAGCTCCCGCAGCCAATCGGAAGCTGCGCCGGACGTTCAGCTTCCAAAAACCATTCAAAAATTGGAACAATCACTTCCGGGTTTCGATTGTTCGAGAGCTGATTTGTTTGGGAGCCAAAGCGTTTGAGATCCAAGGTACGACTGCGCAAGATAAAACACAAGCAAATGATTAAACCGTTTTTAACTTGCCCTGGATTTATGTTCATTGCTTTAAATGCTTTCAGGCCCTTTTTTGTTTTGGCAGTCACAAGGACTAGAAACTTTGCTTTCTTTTTAAACGAGAAGTGTCAGCACTCTGCCATCTGGCCTCTGCACAGGACGAGAAAGAGTGAGGCAGAGTGGCCTGCATCTATTAAGACATCCAGTGTGTTAACTGACCTCTGGGCAGGTTTGGAGAGCCCCTGGTGTGAAAACACACAAACACACTCACAGGCTCCTTTCCTTGTCTCCCTCCCCGCCCCCTGGCTCCCACCACGTAGGATTCGGATAACCCTGATTTGAGGGACCGTGGCTACATCTATTGGCGCCTGCTCTCTACCGATCCTGTGGCAGCCAAGGAGGTGGTTCTGGCAGAGAAGCCACTCATCTCTGAAGAGACGGACCTGATTGAGCCAACTCTGCTGGACGAGCTGATCTGCTACATCGGCACCCTGGCCTCCGTCTACCACAAGCCCCCCACCGCCTTCGTGGAGGGGAGCAGAGGCATCGTCCATAAGAGCCTCCCTCCACGGACAGGATCGTGAGTACCCTTTGGAGGCAGTGGTGGTACTGCAGGGCGAGTTGGTTCTGTTGTGCCTCTCTACAGTCCACTTTGGCTCTCTTTTTTTCATTCTATTTATAAAAATACCACATTTTTCGCTCCATAAGACGCACCTAGTTTTTAGAGGAGGAAAACAAGAAAAAAAATATTCTGAACAAAACAGTGGATGCATGATTTTTGTGGTTCATGCTGTGGCCACAGACATGTGATCTGATGGTGAATTTGGGGTGACCCAATGCAAAAATCCTGAGGATCCATTCTTTGTAACCATGTTTTTGCGCCATTGCAGCCCATGCAACAGTGGGTGCATGATTTGTTTGGTGCAGGCTGTAGCCATGGACATGCTATGTGATCTTATGGTGAATTTGGGGTGACCCAATGCAAAAATCCTGAGGATCTATGTGGATCCGTGCATTGTAACCACGTTTTTGCGCCATTGCGGCCCCACGCAACAGTGGGTGCGTAATTTGTTTGGTGCAGGCTGTAGCCATGGACATGCTTACATACCGCCATGCATTTAAAAAAAATAATAATCTAGATTGGTTTGCAATGATTATACATAACGCCATACAAGAGAAAGCATATAAAAAAAGAAACCAGCAAACTGTTAGGGAAAGGCGCGTTTGGCATTCCCTGCAGAATAGGAAGGGTTTTCGGCAGGTGTTGGTACAAATGGCGCCTGCTGGATTGCTAGTGGCAGAGAGTTCCACAGGGCTGGGCCAACAACACAGAAAAGGCTCAGTTTCCTGCTGTTGTCTTGCCAACTCGAGGAACGGCCAGATGATCCCACTGATCAAGCTTGGGATACAAGGGTTCGGGTGGTCCCGGAGGCACCCTGGACCTAAGTCATTCGGGACTTTACAAATGAATGCCTTGAGTAGTAGAGGGGCAACTGGTGCAGGTGCTTTAAGAGCCGTGTCTTGTGTTGCTTGCCAGATGCCCCCATCAGCAGCAGTCTGGCCTCCGCATTCTGCATCAGCTGGAGCATCCACACCAGGCCCAAGGGCAGCCCCGCATAGAGCATGTTGCAGTGATTAGCCTCAAGGTTACCAATACATTGACTACCGTGGTTGTAGCCAATGTAGCACAAAGCTGAAATCACTTAGCAGTCCACATGTTCCACTGGCGAAATGTGCTGTGCCAGCAAAACATCACTGTGCCAGATTGCTGGAAACTTCGTTGCACAGTAGATTTCACAATCTGTTGCATAACCGGTTTCCGCTAGCCACAACTTCTGCATTGGATTCCACCCGTCTGCTGGTGCAAGGGACCCTGGGGTAGGGTGGCTGGGTGGCAGAAATAGATACACACTTTTTCTTGGGGGGGGGGGGGTAAATAATTTTTAATTAATTTTTCAAGCTACATTTTCACAAATGAAAACAGTAATTAACTCACATTTCTACCAAATCTAAATTTATACAAGTATCTTTTCACAGAAGGGACACGGGTGGCACTGTGGGTTAAACCACAGAGCCTAGAGCTTGCCGATCAGAAGGTCGGCGGTTCAAATCCCCGTGATGGGGTGATCTCCCGTTGCTCAGTCCCTGCTCCTGCCAACCTAGAAGTTCAAAAGCACGTCAAAGTGCAAGTAGATAAATAAGTACCGCTCCAGCGGGAAGGTAAACGGCGTTTCTGTGCACTGCTCTGGTTCACCAGAAGCGGCATAGTCATGCTGGCTACATGACCCGGAAGCTGTACGCCGGCTCCCTCAGCCAATAAAGCGAGATGAGCGCCGCAACCCCAGAGTCGGCCACGATTGGACCTAATGGTCAGGGGTCCCTTTACCTTTACCTTTTCACAAACCTTCTCTTTGAGTCCAGAGATCCAGAGAAAGACACACTCTTGAGTCAGTGATTCCCAAACTCCCCTCCGCCCCCCACCCCAGGCCACTTGGAAATTGCTGATGGTCTCCACAGACTGCAGTTGCTGCAGCAGGCAGAATAATCATTAAGCCATGTGCTGGACGAGATCCTGTATGGTACATAATTGGGTTTTTATTGCTGATTTTTATTTTTATTCCATTGAATTCGGATCGGGATACAATAAAATGCATTATGAGAAATGAAAGAAGCGATAAAAATGCAATTAACCATCACGCAGCATCTCGCCCAGTGTATTATAATCACTACGGCAGACAGAAAATTCACTGATTATATATGAATATTTTATGCAGGCATGCAATGAAACACACACACCCCAAAAAAATGAAGCATGCAAACCGCTGGTGGAACATGTGCCACAGTTTGCATACTCCTGATCTGTGTCTCTTTTTTTTGGAAGGAAGGAAGCAGGCCATTTTTAAATTGTCTTCGTCTCTTCCTCCCCACCCCACCCTACACTATGAACACAGGAGCGAAAGCGCCGAGAGCCCGGATGTTGCTCCAGCGGGCGCCCCCCAGGCTGAGCAGCCAGCGGTCATCCCAACGCAAGGAGACCTCCTGGGAGACTTGCTGAACCTTGACCTGGGACCCCCCGTGAGCGGCCCTCCGGTTGCCACCTCGTCGGTGCAGATGGGCGCCGTTGACCTTCTCGGCGGTGGCTTGGACAGCCTGGTAAGCCCTAATCCTGCCCTCCCGAGGATTTGCAACGCAAGAGGGCAGGGCGTTTTCATTGGAGGACTTTGAATCCTCAAAAACAGCAGCGTTAAGTGTGGCCGCTGACGTTATGCTCTGTTGCTGTTGGTTCCCTGTCTGCACACGTTTCACGCTGCCTGTGTGTTTTAAGACTGTGTGTAGATATACAGCCGTGTCCAGCTTAAGTTATACTGAGTAGGCCCACTGAAATTAATGGACCCAAGTTGGGCCCAGTTCATACATTTAAAGCTTTGGGATACCACTCTAAACAGCCATGGCTTCCCTGCAAAGGATTCTGGGAATTCTCCTTGAGAGTTGTTACGAAGTCCTTCTATTCCCCTCCCGTAGCTACGGTTTCCAGGGCGGTTTAGTGGTCCATCTTTCTTCCCTGGAAACTCTGGGAATTGTAGCTCTGTGTGGGGAATGGGGGAGTCTCTCCTAAAAACGCCATTAACGAACAACAGCTCCCAGAGTTCTTTGGGGGAAGCCATGACTGTTTAAAGTGGCACCAAAGGACTGAAGACATAACCTCTTCGCTCTTGCCATTTTGGCACAATGTGTATGTTTCAGGAGCTGCCTCGTTTTTTGTTATTGTCCGTTGTTTCAAATCGTGTTTTAATTCAGTAACCCGCTCTGGGACATGAGGGTGGAGGGCAGGTAATAGATAACAGCAGCAGCAGCCTCAGCAACAACAACAGTCATAGTTAACAGTAAGAATAAAAATAAATAATGTGCAGTGTGAATGTGGGCTTAGCTGTGTCCTTTCATTTTCCTGCTCTGAATATGACTTAAAACAGCTGGACACAATCCATTAATCTTTGGTCCCGTTTTGCACAGAAAGGCAGCTGAGGAATCTGTCTGGGCCTTTCTCACACCCTTTTTGGATCAGGGCAGCCAAAAGGCGCCCGCTAGATGTTGCTGGGGTCTCATCACACCCCCAGGCAACATATCCCAGTGGTCAGGGATGATGGGAACTGTCGTCTTATCAGGAGGGCATCATGTTGGCCACCCTCCACTTTAGGACATCAATGGTTAGGCATGCATGGGCAGTGGAGGATGAGCCCCTTTTCGCAAGGCTGGCAGGGACACGAATTCAAAGCTCCGCTGGGAGTTGGCAGAGGTGAAACTGTTCAGCGTGAACGATTCCCAGTATAGCTGAAGGAGCTTCTCCACCCCATCGTTCAGCCCGGACACTGAGGTCCAGCTCCAAGGGCCTTCTGGCAGTTCCCTCACTGCGAGAAGTGAAGCTACAGGGAAGCAGGCAGAGGGCCTTCTCGGTAGTGGCGCCCGCCCTGTGGAACGCCTTCCCATCAGATGTCAAGGAAATAAACAACTATCTGAGTTCTAAAAGATCAAACATTAAAAATTTCCTTAACAGGGCTGCCTTCAGGTGTCTTCTAAATCTGAAGGCAGCCCTGTTTAGGGAAATTTTTAATGTTTGATCTTTTATCGTGTTTTTAATACTCTTGTTGGGAGCCACCCAGAGTGGCTGGGGAAACCCAACCAGATGGGTGGGGTATAAATAATAAATTATTACTATTATAATTATTATTGAACAGGCAGGGCAGAGGGGGTGCTGCGTTCTTCTTGTGGGGAGCTGTCTTGTAGCGCTGTGGCTGATAGCATCTGTGTGTTGTAGTCTTGAGTGACTAACCTATCTTTCACCCCTTCTTGTTTTGTCTCTTTCCCTCCTCCCACCCCACCCCCAAATCCTGGCTATTCTCTCTCTCTCTCTCTCTTTCTGCATGTGGCTGTCTCTTCTCTTCCAACTTGCCTGCTGCTTCTTGGAGATGGGGGACGAAGCTGAAGGGGTATGGTCCAGCCCTCTTACTAGCTTTCCCTTCAGTGAGCCACCCCCTTCCTCCCCACCCTTCCCTCCACTCTTTCCTGCTGGGAAACTGGGGCGGGGGGGGGGCGGGGCAGGGAGGACGAGGTGGATGCTACTCTTAGCAGTATTAATTGCCTTCTACCTGATCATCTCAAAGTGTGAAGTACACTAAAAATGGAACAAACCAGATCTATCGAAATACATAAATTAGTCTGATCCAACAGGCATGTATGTGTGTGTGTGTGTGTGTGTGTGTGTGTTAATGGCATGTTCTTGGGAGAATCCCCCCTCCCAGTCCCCCCCCCCCGTGTGTGGGTTTATTCATCCCGTGTGTGTGCGTAAATGCAGAGAAGGTCTGAAGCTTATGGCTGCACAAGCTCCCAAATTCAACTCCTGGTTCGACTCCAAGTAGGGCTCAGAATTTGTCCTGCCTGAAACCTTGGAGAGCCACTACCTGCCTATATAGACAAGGCTGGAGGTAGATGGACCAATGGTCTGATTCAATATTAGGCAGATTTCTATAAAAGCTTGTGCATTTGCCTCTTCTTGTAAGTCACAAAGTGGCCCTTCCTAAAGGGTGCCAACCGCTGCAGCTCTGTGTAATGTCTCCTGCTCCTCTGCTCCTTACTCTTAAGCCACCTCCTGTAGGCAACCATGTCTCTGCCCACCCCACTGCCTTTGGAGTTGCCTCTGTGAACTTGTAACATCTTGGTGTCTTTGTCTCCCTGCAGATGGGAGGCCCCAGTTTCGCAGCGCCCAGCGCGGTCATGCCCTCCAACTTGGGAGCGCCCCTGGGTGGGGGCTTGGGAGACCTCTTCGACCTGGCCGGCGGCGTGGGAACGTTGTCCGGGTCCTACGTAGCTCCCAAAACGGTGAGTAGCACTGGCCCCCGAGGAGTGCTGGGGGCCAAGTGGCTCTCGATACCATTGCTTGTAAGATGCCTAGCACCTCTCTGTGGATAATGGGCTTCTTTGCTTTGGCCAAACCCAATGGTAGAGCCGGCCCCAACAGGGAATGAGAAGGCCTGAGCTCCCTAGGTGCTCCATGAGTGCATTGGACTAGAGAAGGGATGGGGAATGTCTGTGACCCTCCAGATGTTGTTGAACTCCAGCTCCCATCAGCTCCCCCAAGCAGCATGACCCGTGGTGAAGAATAATGGGAACTGTAGTCCAACAGCTTCTGGAGGCCACAGATATTCCCCATCCCTGACCTGGTCTGATGCTCTCCTGGAGCTCCCAGTGAGTATCAGGTTCTCTCATACGCTGTTGGGGCCGGCCCTACCATTTGGTCATCATCCCTGATTATTGACCATGGTGGTTGGAGCTGATGGGAATTGGAGGACTACATATTCCCCATCCCTATACTAGTGTGGGGTTATGTAACTTCTGCATCCACTAGTTCCCCCATCAGCAGCAAAATCCACAGATTATTGTTATTATTTATTGCGTCAAAAAGTGCTAAGCACTGTAGATTAGTTTAAAAAACCAGGCCCTCCTAAGTAGACTTACAGTTGAGAGGGATGAGGTGCTATCCAATGTCAGCCATACTCTGAGCAATCAGTGGGGTTGTGTTACTAATCCTCATGTCAAATTATAAAATTGCAAGCTCCTCAATGTTGAGGACCCATCCTGTAGAAGTGTAAGCTATAAAAAGAATGGATTGGGCCCAGGCTAAGTTTGCTGAACTTGGGTGTCCCATTGGAATCGGTGGGAAAAATTAAAGAGTGCTTGTGCAACTTAATTTTACTCACAGTAGACCCATTGCAACTAACACCATCGTGTTCATTAGTTTCAGCGGGTCTTTTCTGTGTAAAACTGAACACTGCCCTTAGTCTTGACATCGTTCCAGTTGAAATTCACATGATTTCAAAGTGCAACTGACTTAGTCCGGATCGAACTCCAACATTTGGATAGAGGGGCAGGTTCTTGTTAGGATTTTTTTGCTTTTCATTTTATAACATACAGTTGTACCTCAGAAGTTGAACGGAATCCGACTGTTCGACTTCCAAAACATTCGGAAACCAAGGCGCCATTTCCGATTGGCTTCAGGAAGCTCCTGCAGCCAATTGGAAGCCGCGCCAGACGTTTGGGTTCCAAAGAACATTCGCAAACCGGAACACTCACTTCTGGGTTTGTGGCGTTTGGGAGCCAAAACGTTCGAGTGCCAAGGCGTTCGGCTTCCAAGGTACGACTGTATATAAAAGAGAGCAATTATAACAACAGATGAAAACGAAAAGAAAAGAAAAACTGTAAAACAAGTTACATACGGGTTAAATAACAGAGGTAATGAAAGGGAAAAAAGTGGGAATAAAAGTTGTATTTTCACAGATAAATAATAATATTACCGTATTTTTCGCTCTATAGGACGCACCCGACCATAGGACACACCTTGTTTTAGAGGGGGAGAACAAGAAAAAAAATTTCTCCCCTTCTCTGCGCAGCGCCCCTTCAGCGAAGCGGCAGGAGAAACAGAGCCCCTTCCATTTCTCCTCCACGCTCCGGAGGCTTCAGGTTGCCTTCCCTGAAGCCTGGAGAGCACCAACCCCTCTCGCTCTCCAGGCTTCCAAGGTAGCCGCCTGAAGGAACTCCCGCTGCACTCCGGAGGCTTCGGGTTGCCTTCACTGAAGGGGTGCTGCGCAGCTCTCCCTCTCCCACATTGCCTTCGCCTTCAGTGAAGGCAACCCGAAGCCTCCGGAGTGCAGCGGGAGTTCCTTCAGGCGGCTACCTTGGAAGCCTGGAGAGCGAGAGGGGTTGGTGCTCTCCAGGCTTCAGTGAAGGCAAGCTGAAGCCTCCGGCAGAAGTTCCCGCTGCGCTCCGGAGGCTTCGGGTTCCTTTTGCTGAAGCCAGGACAGCAGGATTCTCCTGGCTTCGGTGAAAGGAGAGGCGAAAGGAAAGGCTTCAGCGAAAGGAGCAGCCTTCCCGCTGCTCCCAGAGCTTGTCGGGGCTGGCGGGGGAAGCCCGGGTTCTCCCCCCCCCCCAGCCCCAGGGACTACACGTTTGCTCCATAAGACGCACAGACATTTCCCCTTAGATTTTAAGAGGAAAAAAGTGTGTCTTATGAAACGAAAAATACGGTAAGTGTTCCTTGATTGTCAAGTAGAGTTCCCGATTTTCCAGGCTTGTGATGGTGGTTTCATTGCAAACGATGGCCCTGCTATATGTGCAGTGAAGGAATCTACCCCCAATGCATCAACTAATGTCGCCTTGCACCATTTCAGGTCTGGCTCCCAGCCGTGAAGGCCAAGGGTTTGGAGATTTCGGGTACCTTCAGCCGGCAAGTGGGCTCCATCTCCATGGACCTCGTGCTCTCCAACAAGGCCCTGCAAGTCATGTCTGACTTCGCCATCCAGTTCAACCGGAACAGGTAAAAGCCGCCGCCTCTTCCCTTCCTGTGCTGTGTTTCAGTGTGGCCTTCTCTCCCCACCCCCACAAGGAGTCCTCCCATACAGAGGGGGTGCCATAGCCAGGGAGCCTCTTGTGATGATCCTTGTGTCACTGAATGGCTGGTTTGATGAACCAACCTCGCCCTCTAAGAAGTTGACTGAAGAGGCTTAACCAGCTAGGACGGGGCGGGGAATATTCTTTCCAGCCCGAGAGCCGCATACCCTCATATACGACCTTCCGGGGGCCACTGGCAGTGGTGGGTGGGGCCAGAGTCAAAACTGGGCAGGGCCACAGATTGAACTGCGCCCGCCAGTAGCATGGCCAGGGATAGCAGTCCCTGACGGAACATTTGAAAATTGCTGAAGTTCTTGGCAGACCGCTTAAGGCAGCAATTCCCAAACTTGGGTCTCCAGCTATTTATTTTTTTTGACTACAACTCCCATCATCCCTAGCTACCGGGACCCAGTGGTCAGGAATGATGGGAACTGTAGTCCAAAAAAAACACCCAGTTTGGGAAACACTGACTTAAGGGGGAATTTATTTATTATTTTTGCCTTTTGTAATGCACTGTGCTAGAGGCAGTAGGATATTGAATTGGATCTTTATTGTTTGTTGCATTTTGCGTTCGGTTGTATGATTTGTCCGTGCCATTTACTAATTCCTGTGCCGGCCGATTTGGAAGAGACGCAACTTGGTTACAGGGCATGTGCTTGGCGAGCGGACGTTCCCAGGTTCAGACCCCAGCAACTCCAGGCAGGGCTGGAAGTGTCCCTTGCCTGGAGCCCTGGAGAGCTGCTACCAGTCAGTGTAGGCAATACTTAGTGATATGGACCAATGCATCTGATCCAGTCTATAAGGCAGCTTCTTATGTACCCCTCACACTCTTGTCAGTTTCCTGCCTCCCTGACAGAGAGTGACCCGGCATCTAAACTCCTTTGCCAAAGAAAGCCTGTTGCTAGTTTCTTTCCAGTGTCTCTTAAACAGGAGGGTTTTGTAGCAGCCCTTTAAATATTTCCTTGTGTTTACACTAACTTGTATCCTTTCTTTACGATATGATAGAGATTTATATACAATAATTTTATTAGTAAATGCACTGAGTACTGTATTCAACAATGGATTATAGGAAGGGAGAATGCAAGAGGCAAGATGTATTTTTGCTATTAGCCTATCTTCTGAGATTAAACAAAGCACAACTGTTAAAATGGTTCCAGCTAATACAGTGAGACTTCTAGGGTTAGTATTTTAAGACGTGTGTATGGGAATATAATGTTTAACCTTCTCTGAATCGTGTGTTGCTAGAGAGGTTTGTCACTGGCTAATGGGAATTTAATGAAGTTCAGACTTCATAATCTAGTATTAATTGTCATTAACATCTGTATGTTTGTAAAGTCAAATGTCTGAAGCAGAAGTCTTTTTACCGTTTTTATAGCTGGCAGCATTAAACCTTAAACGTTCATACTATCAATAAAGGTTTTTATTTTTATGATGTGAAAAAATGAAAAGAAAAGAAAGCCTGTTGCTGCTGCCACCGCCGCTGGTTGCATCTTGCTGTCTTTCCTCGTCCGTATCCCTTGCAACCCCCGGTGTTGCAAGTAAATAAGGAATACCTGTTGCCCACTCAAAATGTGTCCAAGAATCGACAGATGCAGCAGTGGAGAAAAAGAAGGCAAAGTTTATTGCTGAGGAATAAAGACCCAGTGGAATAGTTTCCAGAGCCCGGGCGCCAAAGCCCCTGTGCATTGGGTTGTTATACCTGAGTACAAACAGCATAAAACATGACATATTCGTATGTTGCAGCAAAAATCAAACCAATGAGCACGCACAAGCTCTTCCTCTGCCCATGTAAAGAATATTTCTGCTTTTCTCAGATGGTGCGTCAGTTTGCCCTTTACCCTAATTTTCAGCAATAAAGAGGAAAAGAAACCTATTTGGCCGTTGAAACCTGAATAACCCCCACCATCTTAGACTTAGAACATTGCATTGTGGCTGACTGCTTTTTCCTGTTCCCTAACTCAGCCCCATCTCGAGAGCCTGAGAAGCTGTCTGGAGAAGGTTCCCTATAGAAAATGCCAACACATCAGATTTATTGTTTCCTTCAAGCACAATAGCAGGGCAGAGAGAGAAATAGGGCAGAGGGCAACTTTTGGATTTTTAAGATTTAAGCACTTTTAGCTCTGCTGAAGCCTTAGTGATTTGAACATCATTAGGATACAGGGATATATAAAAATCATCATTAGGATATATGGTTATATATGGATATATGGCTATATAGAAATCATAAAGGTAAAATTCTTCCAGGTGGTCTTGCCACACCGGGGGCCCTCCCCTTCTAACTGGCTGTTCCCTTTCAGCTTCGGCCTGGCCCCCGCCGCACCCCTCCAGGTCCACGCCCCTCTTGCCCCGAACCAGAGCGTGGAGATCTCCCTTCCCCTCAACACGGTCGGCTCGGTCATGAAGATGGATCCCCTGAACAACCTCCAGGTGAGCCAAGGTGGCGTGGGGCCAGCAGCAGGTCATGTGGTGCAGAGGCCGTAGTTCAGCAGCAGAGCCCCTGCTCTGCATGCAGAAGGAAGTCCCAGGTTGTGTGCCAGCTTCAGTCCCTGGCATCTGCAGCCTGGGCTGGGAGAGAGACCTCCCTGTGTAAAACCCAGGAGAGAGCTGCTGGTAGTCAGTGCAAACAATACTGAACTGCACGGACCCATGGTCCGATTCAATATTGGGTAGCTGTTTAACTCAGCTCTAGTTTTTTTTTTTTAACCACATGGACTAGAATCTTAATGTGGTCTGTAGCTTAGTGGAAGAGCATCTGCTTTGCCTATAGAAAATGCCAACTCCCAATGGCATTTCCAGGTAATAATAATAATAATATAATAATATTTATACCCCGCCCTCCTCAGCCAAGGCCGGGCTCAGGGCAGCTAACAAGCAATAATAAAAACAAGTTGAATGAAAACAACATAAGAACAAGATTAAAATACAACATTAAAATATTTAAACATTAAAATATTAAAATGCAGCCTCATCACAGGAGGAGAAAGAAAAAAGAAAGAGAGGGAGGGAATCAAATTGGCTCCAAGCCAAAGGCCAGGCGGAACAACTCTGTCTTACAGGCCCTGCGGAAAGAAATCAGATCCTGCAGGGCCCTGGTCTCATGAGGCAGAGCATTCCACCAGACCAGAGCCAGTGTTGAAAAGGCCCTGGCTCTGGTTGAAGCTAATCTAACTTCCTTAGGGCCCGGGAAGGTAGGACTGTGAGAGAGACCCCTGCCTGAACTCCCTGGCTGTAGGTGTAGACAATACTGAACTGGACATCTATTTATCATTGGGTATCTATTTATCATTTGTATTCTATTCTATTCTATTCTATTCTATTCTATTCCATTCTATTCTATTCTGTTCTGTTCTGTTTATTTATATCCCGCCTTTTCCCGTCACAGGGATTCAAGGCAGCTTACAACTAAAATAGAAACAGCAAAAAACATTGGGGGGGGGGGAAGCAATCATTTTTAAAAACACACAATTAAACGTCAGTAGAATTAAACTTTAAAAAATTCATCTCTATATCCTGCCTGTTGCACAAAAGGTCATTCAAGGCAGTTAACAATGTTAAAAAGAAAAACTTATTAAGAGCGGCAAACTTGGAGCGGTCTAACATCTAAGGATCGTCGGGGACTCCAGAAGCAACAACACAGCTTTTGTTTGTCACTTGAGGGCCACTTTCCAGAGCTTCTATCCGTAAGAAATCAGAAACAATTTCAGGAGAAAACGGGGCAAGGAAATAATTAAGACAGAGCTCCAGCGGTTCAGGACAGTTTGTTCTCCTATTCCAGGGAATCCTAATATTTGTGCAGGCGAAAACAAAAGAGGAAGAAATCTGGTAGAGAAGTAATACATTTCTTCTAGTACAGTGGTACCTCAGGTTACATACGCTTCAGGTTACAGACTTCGCTAACCCAGAACTAGTGCTTCAGGTTAAGAACTTTGCTTCAGGATAAGAACAGAAATCGGGCTCCCGTGGCGCGGCGGCAGCAGGAGGCCCCATTTGCTAAAGTGGTGCTTCAGGTTAAGAACAGTTTCAGGTTAAGAACGGACCTCCAGAACGAATTAAGTACTTAACCTGAGGTACCACTGTCTTTTTAGATCTGGCCATTTTTATCACACCTTTCCCTCCAGCGAGCTCAAGGAGGCATGTGTGGTTCTCTTTCTTCCCATTTTCTACTCACAACAACCCTGTCAGGTAGGTCAGGCTGAGACATTGTGAATGGCCCGAGGGAAACGCTCTTGTCTGGAGCTCTGGAGAGCCACGCATCAGTCACATTGATAAATAAAAGGAACCCCACCCCTGTTTTGCCCATCATCAACCCACACAGCAATGTGGCAGGGTGATCCACATGCGACTTACTTATTGCAAGAACGTAAGAAAGGCCGGCTGGATCTTTCAGGGGCCTGTCTAGCCCAGCATCATCTTCTCACAGTGGCCAAGCAGATGCCCGGAATTGTAGGTGATATACTTGCAATTCGGCAAGTATTTAGGTTTGTGGTTCTGTACAGTTCTATGGAAAATCAGTGGAAGCTTTTACACATGCACGTGCGTGCACGTTTACGCAAGCCTTTGCAAGGCACCGGCTTCTGTTTCAGCAGGCTTTGTCCGTCACACTTTGGAACACATCTTAAGGGCTAGAAACTTGAGTAGTATTCTGAAACAAAGTTCTGTTCTGTGCTCCTGCAGAATTGCGGCTTGCGTTCCTAGCCCAGTTCTGGAATGTCTGTTGGTGGGTCCCAGCCTAGCCAGAGTATATTATCTTATTCTCCCCCCACCCCCCTTCTTCTCTGTTTGGTTCCAGGTGGCCGTGAAGAACAACATAGATGTGTTCTACTTCAGCACCCTCTACCCTCTGCACATCCTCTTTGTGGAAGACGGGAAAATGGGTAGGTTGGCGACAGTCTGGGATGCAGAAGACAGGAAGACCCTGAAGCTGGAAGGACGGAAAAGACTTGGGTGCCTCCTCCAGGATTTTTGGCCACATCCACACCATGTATTTTAAGCACTGCAATACCACTTTATACCCTCATGGGATTGCCCCAGAGAATTCTGGGAGCTGTAGTTTGGTGTTGTTTGGAGAGACTCCCTATTCCCCTCCCAGAACTACACTGCCCAGAGTTCCTCAGGTATAATAATAATAATAATAAAATTTATTTATACCCTACCCTCCCTGGCCAGAGTCGGGCTCAGGGCGGCTAACACCAATAAAATCACAGTAAAAACATAATAGGGGGAGGGGGAAGGGGAAAAAACCCCAATTTAAAATACAGGTTAAAATGCAATTTAAAATGCAGCCTCATTTTAAAGTAGCTGATAAATCAAGACCATAAGGGGAGAGAAACATAAGGGTCAGACCGAGTCCAAACCAAAGGCCAGGCGGAACAGCTCTGTCTTGCAGGCCCTGCGGAAAGATGTCCAGTCTCGCAGGGCCCTAAGTCTCTCATGACAGGAGTTAGTTGAAACCAATCTGTTGATGGTTAAATCTCTCTGAGAATCGTAGCTCTGGGAGGGGAACAGGGGCCTCCTAGCAACTCTCTCAGCACCCTTAACAAACTACAACTCCCAGGTTTCTCGGGGGCAGGAGGGGCTATGACTGTTCAGAGTGGGCTTTAAATGTTGTGGTGTGAAGGTGGCCCAAGTCTTCGTGTGCTACAGAGAGTGGGGTTGACTCCCCTAGATCTGTTTAGCAAGCTTCAGAGCAGAGTGACAATCTGAGCCTGGGGTTCCATAAGAACCTAGTGGCTGGATCTGACCAAAGGGGGCCTATCCAGTCCAGCATCCTGTTCTCACAGTGACCCAACTGGATGCCTCAATGAGAAGCCCACAAGCAAGACCTGAGTGCAACATCCACACACCCTCCTCTTTACAGCAGAGGCATGAACATAACCATGGACAGCTCCTACCCTCCATGAATTTGACTAATCCCCCTTTAAAGCCGTTGGAGAGTTGGTAGCACCACTTCTGGGGGAAAATTACATAGTTTTAACTTGGTGCTGGGTGGAGGAAGTGCTTCCGTTCATCTGCCCCAAGTCTTCCAACACCTTCCTTATGCTGGACCCCAAGTGAGACTTGAAGACCACCATAAAGATAGAAGCACCTGCCATTCTACACTCTTTGGAGTACTAGACTTGGGGAAGAGGCTGGTAGCTCAGTGATAAAAGCAGTTGCGGACCCAGGTTTCTTAGGAGAGGTGGCTCCTGCGTCGCTTTAAAGGAGGGACCCTTTTCTGGAAAAGCTTCCCCCTCTTCCCCCCACATCCAACCCACACTGGAGAGCCAGTGTGGTGTAGTGGTTAAGAGCGGTAGACTTGTAATCTGGTGAACCGGGTTCGCATCTCTGCTCCTCCACATGCAGCTGCTGGGTGACCTTGGGCCAGTCACACTTCTCTGAAGTCTCTCAGCCTCACTCACCTCACAGAGTGTTTGTTGCGGGGGAGGAAGGGAAAGGAGATTGTTAGCCACTTTGAGACTCCTTCGGGTAGTGATAAAGCGGGATATCAAATCCAAACTCTTCTTCTTCTGCTTCTTCCTCCTCCAGAGCGACAGATGTTCCTGGCTACCTGGAAGGACATCCCCAACGAGAATGAAGCACAGTTCCAGATCAAAGACTGCCCTCTTGGCTCAGGTGAGAAGAGAGCTGTCTAATCTAGAATAGCTGCTGACCGTTTGCTTATATGCCCTCCTGTTCTCTAGAGAGCTCAGACCAGCTTCGCTGTGGTTCCTAGACACATAACAACGATGGCAAGCTGGAATTCGTAAACTGGTGTGCTGTTGTACTAAGGAGCTAGGCCAGGTTGCCACTTCCACTCGTATGGACCCAACAGTAGAGATCCTCCAGTAGAGAGCCTTTTGACCTGTGACAACCGGTGCCCTTTGGGACCGGTAGGGCAGAAGGCAGGGAGCCCATCATAAAAAAGGTAAAGGGACCCCTGACCGTTAGGTCCGGTTGTGGACGACTCTGGGGTTGTGGCGCTCATCTCGCTTTATTGGACGAGGGAGCCAGCGTACAGCTTCCGGGTCATTTGGACAGCATGACTAAGCCGCTTCTAGCGAACCAAAGCAGCGCACGGAAACGCCATTTACCTTCCCGCTGGAGCAGTACCTGTTTATCTACTTGCACTTTGACTTGCTTTCAAACTGCTAGGTTGGCAGGACCTGGGACTGAGCAACGGGAGCTCACCCCGTCGCAGGGATTCGAACCGCCAACCTTCTGATCAGCAAGCCCTAGGCTCTGCGGTTTAGACCACAGCGCCACCCGCATAGTAGGTGGTGCCAAAGCCAGTAACATGCAGAGCCAACTCATTCTTAGTTTGTTCTCCTCCCTTGTGAGTTCTATAGGGACAGCATTGAGACGTAGGAGGAGTAAGAAGCTGATTGGACACTCCCATGCCCTTGACTGGTGGTTAAGTAGGAAGGCTTGCAGGTGGGGGCTGACTGAGTTTGGTGGGGCAGGGCCGTTACATTACCTATTGTGGTGTAGCGGTTAGAGTGCCAGACTAGGACCTGGGAGGCCAGGGTTCAAATCCCCACTTGGCCACGGATCTCACTTGGGTGAGCTTGGGCCAGTCACTACCTCTTAGCCTAACCTCCCTCGCAGGGTCGTTGTGTGGATTAAAGAAGGGGAGGAGAAGAATGTTCATCACCTTGAGCTCTTTAGAGGGGGCAAAAGCAGGATGGAAATGCACTGAATAAATTTAATTTTCCTAGGAAGCTCCTTATACTGAGTCAGACTCATTGGTATCTCTCAGTATTATCTACACCGACAGCCAGCAGCAGTGTTCTTCTGCAAACATAAGAACTAGGAACTTGATTCTTTCTTTTCATCTGAGAGCTGGAAGCCTCAGGCAAACTGAAGCTGGTGCCCATTCAGTTTTGTGTGCATGTGCAATAGCGCCACGATTTATTTGCGTGTGTGTGTGTGTGTGTGTGTGTGTGTGTGTGTGTATCTGGTCCCACAGATGCAGTTAGCAGCAAGCTTCAAGGAAGCAACATCTTCACCATTGCAAAGAGGAATGTTGAAGGCCAAGACATGCTTTACCAGTCCCTCAAGCTGACCAATGGCATCTGGGTCCTGGCAGAGCTGCGGATCCAACCTGGGAGCAGTAACTTCACGGTATGGCCCTTCTTGTGCACCTCCCTGCTCTTTGCAGAGGTTCTCTGTATAGTTCTATCATTGTTTTAGGCATAGATGAATCTGTGATACTAACAGGTGCTTTTAAAATTTGCTGGGTGTGGTGCGAAAATCATTGCCCACCTGCTCACCCCACAGACAGCACCTTAGATCTTCCCTTCCCACCTTATGAAACTCCGTTTTCACAGAGTGACCTTTCCGCCCCCCTTTAGAATATTGGAAAACAGCCAACAAGAACAAAGTGATGAAAACCTTGCAGTCTTATTCTATAGTAAGATAAGTCATACCCCAGTCCTGGTGCAAGTAGTCAGCTGGGTTGGGCACTGGCCAAGTGTCCCTCTCCATCCTGACCCGGCCACACCACCCCTTATCAAACACACGCCTTCAGGGCCCACAAGCGCCTGATCTGGCTGACTGTTGGCATCAGGCCTGTGGAATTTCTAATTTTTGCACGGTGCCTAAGAAAGCAGCCTCAAAAAAACAAATAATTAGATGAGGGAGGAGGAATTGGACAGGTTAAAAAGCTTGTGAATTTCTTAAAACGCAAACCTCATTGGGGAGAGCATTCCATAGTCAGGGTGCCACCACCAAGAAGTCTCTGGTCCCCCCTATTATTTGGGGTCTCTGGAGAAGGGCCTGTTGTTGAAGCCCCACCCTTTCCATACATCTGAAATGAGACATGATTACCAAAAACATAACCACCTGCTTCCCTGCCCCATCCTGCCCCATTGGATAGAACTGGTGGCGTGCTCTTGTTTTTCCTTCCTGTTTTGGTTATGAAACATTCTTCCCCCCCACATTTGGGGTGACAATTTAATCTATTTGTATGTGTATGTTTTTGTTTTTCCATGTCCATCCGCCCTCCCCATGGGCCCGCCCCTCCCTGATCTTTCAGGATTTGGAGGTTAGCAGAATATTTGTGTGCTTTTCATTTTCATTTTATTTTTTTTAAAAAAAGAAATCTTCTGAATCCAGCTGCTTACTCTCCACTTCACCCCCTGCCATTTTATTCCAGCCCCTCCCCCTGCCAGCTTGCGCCTGATGTTCTTTTTGGCAGTGCTGCACCACCAAGCAAGCACCATCCTAACAAATAACAGATCGTGCCAGCGGTGGGGGGGGGGGAGACTTCAGAAGAGCAACGATACCGGTGATGGGGGGGCGGGAATGGGTGTTAATCCAGATGTTGTGGGGCTCCCATCAGCATCAGCAACCATGTCCACAATGGTCAGGGATGATGGGAGTTGTAGTTCAGCAGATGGCTGCAGGTTTCACCGTCACTGAAATAATACCTTGTTCAGAACCAGAGTTTCCCCTTTCACCTTGTGTGGCAAGGCTCACCTGCCCTTTCAGTGGGTACTAGGGCGGTTCATAAAAAACGTGTGTTGTTTTTTTAAATGCCTGCTCCAAAGGTCTTATCTTACTACACTAGGGATTATATAGCTATATCTGAAATTTCATGCACATCAGTTAATATCTTGACCCTCCTCCACGAAAACACCTGTTTACTTGGCTGTTTTCCTATGTCGTGAAGGCTGAAATTTCAATTCAGTGGAGCAGGGTCAAGATATTAACTGATATAGCTATATAATCCCTAGTGTAGTAAGAGCTGGCATTTAAAAAAAAAAAAAAAAGTTTTAAATGAACCGCCCTAATGGGTACCCCTCCCTTTCCCAAGTTATTAACGCAAGCTGGACCAGTGCTGTCTCTAAAAACCCCAGAGAGACAAGCTGGTGTAGTGGTTAGAGCAGTTCCACCGACCTGGCAGCTTCCCGATGACGCTGGACTTGCAAGTCCCATCATCCCTGACTGAGTCCCTTGCTGACATCAGCGCCTTTGATAGAGGGAGGCATTGGCTGTGTCCACAATATTCATTTAAAGCACTGCGGTACCACTTTTAACAGCAATGGCTCCCCCCCCCAGCCGCCCCAAAGAATCCTGGGAGTTGTAGTTGGTTAAGGGCACCAAGAGTTGTTAGGAGAGAGCCCTTTAGTTCTGCTCACGGAGCTACAATTTGCAGAGATGTCTGGAAAGAGGGGTTGACCACTCTGGGAATTGTAGCACTGCGAGGGGAACTGTAAAGCTCTCTCCTAACATCTCTTAATGAACTACAACTCCCAGGATCCTCGGGTGGCTGGAGCCATGACTGTTTAAAGCGGTAAAGCGGTGCTTTGATTATACGGTGCAGTTGTGACATTTGTTTCAGGGGAAGGACGGGAGGGGAAACTTCCAATCTGGAAAAGGCCGCCTTGAGCTAAAACTGCAGCTGCCGCTCTCTTTTCCACCCACTGATAACTTGGCATAAACAGTCCTCCTTTTAATCTCTGAGCATGTCGCCTTTTATTTTTTTCCTCTCCCCCCGTCTCCTGGATTAAATATGCTCCAGTTTACTAACACTGCTGGCCTAGTAAGAAACTCTGCACTTCTGCGTTCAGAGGGAGAGAAAGAGAGGGATACATAAATAAATACATATATTTCCCTCTTCCTCCTTTTCTCCTGCAGCTGTCTCTGAAGTGCCGGGCTCCTGAAGTGGCCCAGCACGTTTTCCAGGCCTACGAAACCATCCTGAAGAACTGAAGTCTCCTCCATGCGCTGCTGCTGCTGCCCGCCCGTCTCTTTTCTGCCCCTTCCCTCCCGAACCCACCTCCTCCTCCCCGCCCCCCATCCCAGAAGCGGTGGTGAGATTTCATTGGGACCAACAAAGAAACAAAAAACACCCCAAACCCCTCCAGGCCTGCCCCTCTCTTTGTGGAATCGAAGCCCTCCCGACCCAAGTTGTGTTTTCAACGCTTCTGAAATGACGGCATTAATCGCCTAGAAATTGGGAACCGGCAAGGAGGGCAGGGGTGGGGTGAGGTGGGGGGATGTTGGAGAGCAACCGGGACCCAGTCTTCAGCTTTGGGGGAAACGTAGAGGTGCTGGGAAGAAGATCTGTGCAGAGGGGATGGGAGATTTTTCTGTGTGCGTGTGTGTTGCATGTCAACTTCAGAATTCCTGCCTCCCTGTTCCCCTCGGCTGACGTTCTGCCTCTTCTTGGGAGCCCTGCACTCAGCTCTCTCTTTTTGCCCTCTGTACATGTGCAGAGGTTCGACGATCAGCGTGAGATCACGCGCACCGTGCTGTGGCTATGCGAGTCAGGGAGGTGATGATGATGCCCATGCACCTTTTTAGCGTCTCCCCACCCCCACCCCACCCTTTGCCGTCTTGCTAGTCTCTCATCTGAATAAACAATCAAACGCTCCTAGTGCTGAAAACAAAAGCGAAGTGGTTTGTGCTTTCCTTGCCCAGCCTTAAAAAAACAAACCCAAAAGATCTCTGTGCATGTTGGGGGTGGGGAAATTAATAACAATAATAATAATTTTTATTTATTCCCCGCCCTCCCCAGCCATGGCCGGGCTCAGGGCAGCTAACAAGCAGTAATAAAAACAAGTTGAATGAATACAACTTAAAAACAAAATTAAAATACAACATTAAAATATTAAAATGTAGCCTCATCACAGGAGGAGAAAGGGAAAAAAGAAAGAGAGGGAGGGAATCAAATTGGCTCCAAGCCAAAGGCCAGGAGGAACAACTCTGTCTTACAGGCCCTGCAGGAAGAAATCTGATCCTGCAGGGCCCTGGTCTCATGTGGCAGAGCGTTCCACCAGGCCGGAGCCAGAGTTGAAAAGGCCCTGGCTCTGGTTGAAGCCAATCTAACTTCCTTAGGGCCTGGGACCACTAGGGTCTTGCTATTTATGGACCTTGAGGCTCTTCGTGGGGCATACCGGGAGAGGCGGTCCCGTAGGTACAAGGGTCCTCGGTTAAAATGGTGGGTGATCACTTGCTTACAAAGCAAGGGAGGGGGGGATCAGTGACCCTGCAGATGTTGCTGCCTGTCATTTATGCCAACAGGTTTGTAGGAACAGAGGATGCTGCCTTATACTGAGTCAAACCGTTGGCTCGGTATTGTCTTCAGCGATTGGTTAATCTGCAGAACTCACTCCTGCAGGAGCCACTGACTCGTGTGTGGCTTTAAAAAGAGGGCAGGGCAAATTCATGGAGGAGGAGACGACAAATCCACGGTTACCAGCCACAATGGCTATGCTCCTGTCTCCACAGTCTGAGGCAGCAATGCTTCTGAGTACCAGATTCTGGAAATGGCAAGAGGGGAGTGATGTGTTCAAGTCCTGTTTGTGGACTTCCTATTGGGGCATCTGGTTGGCTACTGTGAGAGCGGGATATGCTGGACTAGATGGGCCACAGGCCTGATCCTGCACGGCTCTTCTTGTGTTCAGGCCAGTGCCCCATCTATTCAGCATCCAGTTCTCACAGTGGCCAACCAGATGCCCGAATGGGAAGCTTGCAAATGGAATCTGAGCCCAAGAGCATTCTCTCTTCATGTGGTTTTCAGCAGCTGGAATTCAGAAGTTTTGTTGCCTCTGACAGTGGAAATAGAATGCAGCCATTAAGGTTAATAAGTTCAATAGCTGACATTTCAATTTTTCTTTAAAAGATCTGATTGCAGATTCTGGGCATCTAGGTAAATTTAGACTCTGGGTTTAATGGTCCTACGGGAGGACTCAGTTAGACAGCTGTCAGTATTGCATCAGTGGTGAAGCATACGATGCCTGAACCAGATTGGCCTGGGATTAGGCAATTTTCTATATTTGGGGTTGGAGTGGGGAGTGAGATTTCTCTCCTGCTGGTGTTGGCCTCCATGAAAAAATGGGAACAGTTGAGTCTGTCCCAAATGTTCAGCAGCTGCCTCAAAGGAGGAAAACGTCTGTTTTCCCTATGTGTTGTGTAGGCAAAGGCTTGGCTGTCTGTCGCAACGAATGTGTGAGGATGTTGTGTGAATGTGCCCACAGGCAGCTGGTGCCAACCATCACGGCTGCCTCCTAGGAGGCAGGTGTTCACACCCACGGAATTCATAAAGAATGCTCAGCAATCCAAGAAATGTGAACTCTAACTTAGGAAGAGAACGCCTGAGTTCCAGTGAATCCCCATAGATGTTCGTGTTGACCTTTAATTTGCTCCAAACTCCATAGAGCGGCAATGGGGTCCTTCTGGGTGATGTCAGGCTCCAGTACCCCATAAGTATCAGCCACTGACAATCACGGATGGTGGGAGTTTTAGCACAGCAACAGCTTGAAGCTGCGACCTCTGGACTGTCTTCAAGGGTTGTCCCATGTTCAGTGCAATACAGTAGTCTAGGCAGGAGGCCAGCAGAGTGAAAAGGGAAATGCTCGTAATAGGTGACATGATAGAAGTTTATAAAACGCAAGCATGACATGGAGAAAGGATTCGGACTCATGGGCATCCCATGAAGCTGGGTGTTGGAAGATTCAGGACAGGATTTCACCACACAGCAGAGAGTTAAAACTATGGACCTCACTCAGGAGACGGTGACGTCTACCAACATAGATGGCTTTAAAAGTGGATTCGACAAATTTGTGAAGGGGAGGACAATTGATGGATGCTAGCCATGATGGCTATTGTCTGTCTCCACGATCAGAGGCAGCCCTGCTTCTGAATACCAGTTGCTGGAAATTGCAGGAGGGGAGAAGGTTCTTGTGTTCAAGTCCTGTTTGTGGGTTTGGCTACTGTGAGACCAGGATTCCGGTCTAGATGGGCCGTTGCCCTGATCCAGCAGGCTCTTATATTCTCATTCCTGCTCTGGGTGCCCTCCAAGTTCTAGGCTGGGGAGATGATAGGAACCTGAAAGACCTGGAGCATACCAGGTTTGGGGAGGCTGGCCTAAAACAAGGGAGAGGAACTCATGACCCACCCACCCCAAACTACAACTCCCATCATCCCTGATTATTGGCTATGGCGGCTGTGGGGCCTGATTGGAGTCCTATTCCAGCAGACTACACATTTATCAAACTGCACTACTGCTCAAGTACAACAATCAGCTGGTTCGATATATATATATCTTTTGCATCACTTTCCAGAGTGCTTATTTGCAGGCTTGGTGAAGAATACTTAAAATCTGGCCTTTTCTGTTGGCTCCTTCCACAAGGGCATCTCTCCCCTGCCTCTCTCTGCATAGTGCTAAAAAACCATTGCTGTTTATCCTCCTCTCCCACCGCCACTCCTCCTGGCTCCTTGGTATTGTCCCCATCCTATTAAACCTCAAACACCTCCTGCCTCTCAGCCTGGCATCAAAGCTCTCAATGTGCTGGGATGCTTGTCCACTGGCCCATTTAAAAAAAAAAAATGCTGAGTGAGCTGCACAGATATGTGGGCGAGAGCTCTCTGTGTGCTGTTCTATTGCAGCAGTTTGGTCAAGGAGAACCAGGCCCTGTGGCAGAGCCTTGGGAGTCCACCAGAGGTCCAGTTGCAAGCCCGAGGATGTAAACAAAGCCCTGCCGAACTGCACTTCCTGATTCTAGGATTCTGCTTCCAGCCACATCCAGTAGGGAAGGACTGATCTGCCAGTTTGGGGGCACTCTTGTTTTTCCACATTTGCACCTCGACTTGCAAACTTTTCTTTTAAAAAAAAATGGCACAAAAAAGAAGACAGTGACTCACCCATGGCTGGGTCAGTATTTGAAGTCGGGGTCTCTGGCCCCACCCACCACTGACATGTGGCCCCCAGCAGGCCCCCCAGTAAGGAACGCGGCCCTTGGAGCAGAAAAAGAAAATGTTCCTCAGTCCTGATAGTAGTCTTGGGTTTTTGTTTTCCTTTTTGCCAAACCTGACGTCTCACTCTCCCCGTTCCTCAAACCTTGTTCCTAAAATACTCTTTCCCCATGCCTCTGTTTTATATTGCCAGGCCGCCTCCACTCTGAACAGTCACATGGTCTACTTATTCCTCTCCACAAGTTTTGCCCATCTGCTCCTTAAATGTGCTAATTCCTTCCAGCTACACGTTCAGCTTTTCCATCTGAAACAGCTGCTCTCTTGGCGCAAGAGGTGTGCCTCGTGCCTCCCCAAACCCCAAAGGAGCCCTGCCCGTTTCCTGCTCCTCTAGGAAGCTCCTTGCAGCCTCAACCCAGTTTGTCTGGCCTCTATAAACCGGGATGAAAGCTGAAAGTGCCGTATTGTTTACACACGCCATTTCTACACTGCTTCGGATATAAACCTTATCTCTATGTGGTGTGTGGAAAGCGAACACAACGCCAACAATGTGTGGGGCTTCCCTTGTGCTTGATCCAGAAGCTGCGGCTGCTGCAAAATGCTGCGACATGATTGCTGGCGCGAGCTTGGCTTGTCAGCATCTAACACCTGTGAAACCAAAGGGTGTGACGGAAGCAGGAAAGCTACCTTTGCTGCCTTCACAGCTACACAGTGATGGTATACTCTTAACACAGTGCTTCTTGCACTTATTCAGGCTAAAAATTATTCAGGCTAAAAATTTGGGAGATCCTTCTGGATCAGGCATAGGCAAACTTAGCCGTCCAGATGTTTTGAGACTACAACTCCCATCATCCCTAGCTAACAGGACCAGTGGTCAGGGATGATGGGAATTGTAGTCCCAAAACATCTGGAGGGCCAAGTTTGCCTATGCTTGTTCTTGATGATCCCCTAAGTCAGGGGTCAGCAAACTTTTTCAGCAGGGGGCCTGTCCACTGTCCCTCAGACCTTCTGGAGGCCGGACTATATTTTGGGGGGGAAATGAATGAATTTTTATGCCCCACAAATAACCCAGAGATACATTTTAAATAAAAGCACACATTCTACTTATGTAAAAACACCAGGCAGGCCCCACAAATAACCCAGAGGTGCATTTTAAATAAAAGGGCACATTCTACTCATGTAAAAACATGCTGATTCCTGGACTGTCTGCAGGCCAGATTTAGAAGGTGATTGGGCTGGATCTGGCCCCCGGGCCTTAGTTTGCCTACCCATGTCCTAAGTCCCTTCTAACTGCTGAGGTCCTGTGCCCAGTGGGGTTAAAATAGGACAAGAAGAGGTTGCTGAACTAGTCAGATGAGTTTTGTGGGACAGTGACCTTAGCTGGGAACAAGTGTCCTCATCAGTATCCCAAAAGAATGAGCTAGGTTGCAAGAGCTACCAATAAAAAGGTTAATAAAAAAAAAAAAGGTAAAGGAACCCTGGATGGTTAAGTCCAGTCAAAGGCCGAGGGAGCCAGCGTTTGTCCACAGACAGCTTACCAGGTCATGTGGCCAGCATGACTAAACCGCTTCTGGCACAACATAACACCATGATGGAAACCAGAGCGCACGGAAATGCCGTTTACCTTCCCGCCACAGCGGTACCTATTTATCTACTTGCATTGGTGTGCTTTCGAACTGCTAGGTTGGCAGGAGCTGGGACAGAGCAACAGGAGCTCACCCCCGTCGCGGGGATTCGAACCCCTGACCTTCTGATCGGCAAGCCCAAGAGGCTCAGTGGTTTAGACCACAGTGCCATTCGCGTCCCAATAAGTGACTACCAATAAGTGATGGTGAGCTCCAGGCCAATGGATGGGCCTTTTCTTCACACCCCCTTACCTAGCTGCTTGGTAGAAGAACAGCCACTGTTATGGGGGAACTGGAATCAGGCTGGAAGCTGGAGACACAGAGACGTGTTTGCACTGTGCTGGATCCAAAGCTGTGGCTAAGCGAGAAGCAAGATCTGTTGGGGTGTTAATGATGTGAGCCGCTCCATCCTGTGCTCAGGTTGCATATATGCGTATATATATCTTAAAGGAACCACAATCTTTGCTGAGCCTCATTCCAAGGAAACAGAACCCTAAGCCTGAGGTGCCTGGAATCTCTTGACTGCTCTGCGATTGGGGTGGCATGTAATATGCTTAATAATAATAATAATAATAATAATAATAATAATAATAATAATAATTTTTTATTTATATCCCGCCCTCCCCAGCCGAAGCCGGGCTCAGGGCGGCTAACAACAATAAAATAATACAATATTCTAAAATCATTTCATTATAAAATTAATTCAAATCATATTAATGGCAACCATTGGGCTAGAGTTCTGTGAAGATTGCCAAAGGAGGGAGTCAGGCTGTCCCTTGGCCAAAGGCCTGGTGGAACAGCTCTGTCTTGCAGGCCCTGCGGAAAGATGTCAAGTCCTGCAGGGCCCTAGTCTCTTGTGACAGAGCGTTCCACCAGATTGGAGCCACAGCCGAAAAAGCCCTGGCTCTGGTTGAGGCCAGCCTAACCTCTCTGTGGCCTGGGACCTCCAAGATGTTTTTGTTTGAAGACCGTAAGTTCCTCTGTGGGACATACCAGGAGAGGCGGTCCCGTAGGTACGAGGGTCCTAGGCCATATAGGGCTTTGAAGGTTAAAACCAGCACCTTAAACCTGATCCTGTACTCCACCGGGAGCCAGTGCAGCTGGTATAGCACTGGGTGAATGTGATCTCGCAGCGAGGACCCCATAAGGAGTCTCGCCGCGGCTTTCTGCACCCACTGGAGTTTCTGGGTCAGTCTCAAGGGCAGCCCCACGTAGAGCGAGTTACAATAATCTAGTCTGGAGGTGACCGTCGCATGGATCACAGTGGCTAGGTCAGAGTGAGAGAGGTAAGGAGCCAACTGCTTAGCTTGGCGGACATGAAAAAATGAGTGGAGTGGGTATTTAAAGCTATTGTACCATGCCGGCTGGGGATGATGGGAGCTGTAGTCCAAAGCACTTGGAGGGCACCAGCTTGGGGAAGCCTGATGATGCGATTATCTTTCTCACGTGACATTCCCCCCACGGAGGGTGTTTTTGACTGGCATCCCATGAGGGTCTGCTAAGCCCCTCTTTGTCTGCTCTCTTAATCGCATTCCCACATCAATTTGCCACAGTGCAGACAATGATGAGAGCCTGTCCTCTGGCGAGAGCAGGCTACGCTTTTTGCCGCAATCAGAAATTCCTCCTCCTGATGAGCTTTTGTGCCAAGTGGAAGCTGACAGCCTCCTTGCAGCGAGCAGCCCCCTCTCTGCTCCTTTCAGCTCAGGACAATCAAGTGATTTCAACATTCTGGAAGGAACAGCATTCTCCAGGAACGCGGGCGGACGGGCTTTCTTCCCCTCGCACAAGCCAACGGATGGCGTTTGTTGAACAAAAGGGGCCTGACTTAAGGCTTGCAATCATGGAAACACCAGGCAGAGACTGGCCGTCAACCTTAAACATTGTCTTGTGGTCTACATTCTAGGCAGGAAGATGTACAGACTGTGAGCAACTTCATCTTGTTGCAGAAACAAAGGGATTCAAGGTTGTTTCAGCTGCACAGGCACCTGGGGGTGTTCTTGGGTCATTCAGAGGTCACTGTGTTTCTCTGTAGAACTTGGAGTTCTGCCTGTCCAAGACAATCAAGATCCTTCCCTCCCTCTCCCCCCTCCCTCTCTCACACACAAGAGAGGGGCAAATGAGAATTGCTTATATACCAGTAAATCACTGTGGCTTGCAGGAGAGCTTGTTTTGCGAATTCCAGTGTAACCCGGAGCAGAGATTTCAGACGGACAGCCTTGTGCTATGGAACAGCATGCCTGTTGAGATATAACAGGTGTCTCCTCTCTGCACTTTCTGGGAACATCTGAAGACATTTCTGCAAGCATTCCCAGCTGGACGAATGCCTCCCTGGGTATCTGTTTTGAATTTTCTTAATTATTTATCTGACGTCATTTTCTGTAGCTTTTAACTGTCCTTTAGCTGTTTTACTGAGGTTTCTGCATCACCTCGAGGCATATGTGTGGAAGGCAATAAATATATTAAGCACACACATTGCTATGTGTCTGCCTGAAGACCAGGAGATTAAGATCATGGGCAAAAAAAAGAGCTTTAAACTGAGTTTGTGAATTGGCTATGCCCTGACTGCAAGGACTATTCAGGATCTACAGCAGAGGGTCTTTCCCAATTGGGAGATATTGTATCCCACTTGGGGTTGCTAAGTTGGATGAGGCTGTTTGTTCCCTTGCCTCCAGGTAACAATCAGAGGCTGGCTAATTTGGCAGCGTCTGCTGGTGCTGGGCAGTAGCTTGCTGGGAGTCCATGAGTATGTAGAGTTCTGGCCCACCCTAAAAAGTGACTTGGACGGAACTCGATCTGCAACTTTTGAACACCTTTGCCTTGCCTTCTGTAAGCCCAGTGTCCAGTTCCAATTTATAGAGGCTCTCAAAGGCTACTAGCCACAACAGCTAAGTTCTACCTCCACCAACAGAGGCAGTATGTCTCTGAATGCCCCTGGCTGGGAGGAATCAAAAGCAGAAGGAGGGCTGTTGAGTTCATGTCCTGCATTTGGTTGGCCGCTGTGAGAACAGGATGCCGTACCAGATGGCTAAACCTGATCCAACAGCCAGATTTTTCTTATGTTCTTCTGAGTAACAGTAAAGGAGCACTGTTGCCTTCATGCCCCACCTGTAAGTTTCCTGGAGCCGTCGGAAGGGCCACTGTGGGATACAGGATACTGATCCAGCAGAGCTGCTCTAATCTTCTCTTTCATGCACCCTCACCTGGAAAACAGGGTCAGTGAGAGTCTCTAAACCCCCTACCCTGCAGGAACAGGAGTAGAACAGTCTCCCATTCATCCAGTTCTCTTCAGTATTGTCTGCACTGACTGGCAGCAGCTCTCCAGGGTTTCAGGCATGGGACCTTCCCAGCCCCACCAGGAGATGTGGCAGATCAAACCTGTGACCTTCTGTATGTTCTACCAATGAGCTACTGCCCTTCTCCCACTTGCATGTTGGAAAGATTCAGAACAGGTAAAAGGGAGGATTTCCTCCCACCGTGCCTAATTAAACTATGGAACTCCCTCCCACAGTAGGCAGGGATGGCCACCAGCTTGGACAGCTTTGAAAGAGGATCAGACAGATTCACGGAAGAGAGGGCTATTGATGGCTACTAGCTATGATGGTTATGATCTGCCTCCACAGCAATGCTTCTGAATACCAGTTGCTGGAAACTGTAAGCATGGGGAGTGCTCTTGTGTTCAGGTCTTTCTCGAGGGTTTCCTATTGGGGGCATCTGGTTGGCTACTTTGAGAACACGATTCTGGACGGGATGGGCCACTGGGCTGATCCATCAGGCTCTCCTCATGTTCTGACATTTGCAAATATTAAACAGTAAGTCTGGGGAGAGTTGCGATGTTCTTGATGGTTCATTAAGACCTTCACCTTCCTGCCAGACTCCTCATTTCTCAATCAGGCTGAGTCGGGTGTTTTGAGTGCAAGGCTGATATTTCTTTTTATAGCTGCGGTAATTAAATCATTTCGTTAGCAGCAGGCTTAAGGCAGGGAGCTGTTCTCCTACACATTCCACTGCGCTGGGTCTCCAGAGCAGACTTGGGAATGCTGGAAAGTTGTCGTGATTTCCTGTTAGAAACAGCTGGTTGGCGGTGGGGATGTGGGTACTATATTATTTTTCTCACAACAATTTTCACAGGCGGTGGGAACGCCAAATATACTTTGGTTTCTATAGTCCTATGAACACGTAGCTGGGAAATTAAAGACTTATCTCAGAGTGAACTGTGCTGTTAAATCAACTCAAGGCCAAGCTGTCATGCACGTTCCTCGTTAAAATAATTATCTTGGGGACTTTTTCTTGTTGAACTATTTTTCTTAGCTCAGTGATAGAGCATCTGCCTTGCATGTAGAAGATCCCAGGTTTGAACTCCAATGGCATCTCCAGAAAGGGCTGGGAAAGACTGCTTGCCTGAAACCTTGGAGACTCACTGCCAGTCAGTGTCAACAATACTGAGCTGATATAAGGCAGCCCCTTGTGTTTCCACATACCCTTAATTAGAATCATGTGGACTAGTACCTTCATTTTCTTTTAAAGCAGTAGGATCATAGCTCACAGGCAGAGAACATGATTTGCATGCAGATAGTCCCAGGTTCAAGACTCAACATCTCCAGATAAAACTGGGAATGTCTCCTGCCTGTAACCCTGGAGAGCCGCTGTCAATCATTGCAGACAATCCTGAGCTAAATGGATCAGTGGTCCGACTCTGTATAAGGCAGGGTTCCTAGGTTCCTGTACTCTCCTTTAACCAAGGGCACCTTGAGACAACCTATTTACTGAGCATTCAATGAAGGGTGATTAGATGACGCTGGCTTGTATAACAAGCATTCACTCTGATTTGCTTCACTAGAACTAATGCGCATCCAATGAAAGCTGAATGCTGGAAGATTCTGGGCAGATAAAAGGAAGGACTTGTTCATGCAGTGCATAGTTAAACTGTGGAACTCACTTCCACAAGAAATAGCCACCAACCTTTAAAAGAGGATTAGACAAATTCATGGAGGAGAGGTCCATCAATGGCTACTAGCCATGATAGTTATGCTCTGCATACACTCTTTGAGTTGCGGTGGGTTTCCCTAAGAGCTCCAAATCTATTTCCATGGCTCAACCTGGATTCACAAGTATGTGACTTAATCTCACACCCCAAATAGTGACCGTCTGGAAGCTTCCTCCATCAGAGGTGCAAAGGAGCCCAATTCTCATAATGAAGACTGCAGAACTGTGAGGTTTATATCTTCACTGCCCCCCTGAGGTTAGAATGGAGACATACACACCTGCCTCCAGCATAGCTGG
Source organism: Podarcis pityusensis (assembly GCF_964106645.2). Taxonomy (NCBI): domain Eukaryota; kingdom Metazoa; phylum Chordata; class Lepidosauria; order Squamata; family Lacertidae; genus Podarcis; species Podarcis pityusensis. Next base: position 23,628,931 of record NC_138041.1, read on the forward strand.
AAGTCTTTTTTTCTTCTTAATGTCCCAGTTGGCACTTGCTAATTACTTAATAACTTAAAAACGTGCGAGCTGCTGCCAGTCAGTGTAGACAATACTGAGCTAAATGGCTCAATGGTATGACTTGGGATTAAGGCATCTTCTCTTGTGTACTAAGGGAAGTGCTAAGGCTCATAGTCCCTCTATGGATCTAACCATCAGGAAACTGAAGTTTAATAGTAGAAAAGTAAGTTCAGTAGAAATTCACTCAGGCCCAAATAATGACAACATAAACAAACTTAAAATTCCCAATTTCCCTGGCAGATCACAATGCTCCTCTTTAAAACGGGGGAGGGGTGGCGTTCCTCTTTTAGTAAAAAGAAATGTTAAAATAAATTAAAGTACAGTGCTTGCATTGGCTGGTACACTTCAGGTGAAAATGAATCATGATCAATTGCCCCCTCGTATTTACAACCTTCACTAAGGGATGCATTTTAGACAATTTGACATTTCTGATGTACATTTATTTCATTCACAGTATAGCACAACTTTTCTCCAAGGAGCTCAATGTAATGTACATAGTTCTCCCTCTCCTCATTTAATCCCCACAACAACCCTACGAGGCAGCAGGTTAGGCTGAGAGGCAGTGACTGGCCCGCAAGGTCGCCCAGTGAGCTTCATGGTTGAGTGGAATTTCGAACCCTGATCTCCCATGTCCTAGTCCGACGTTCTAACCACTACACCACCCTGGCTTTCTTCGAGACACAGCTTATTCCTGTGATTCTAAGCTGCTTTCACTACAGTGGTACCTCGGGTTACATACACTACATATGCTTCAGGTTACAGATTCCGCTAACCCAGAAATATTACCTCGGGTTAAGAACTTTGCTTCAGGATGAGAACAAAAATCGTGCTCCGGCGACGCAGTAGCAGCAGGAGGCCCCATTAGTTAAAGTGGTGCTTCAGGTTAAGAACAGTTTCAGGTTAAGAACAGACCTCCGGAACGAATTAAGTACTTAACCCGAGGTACCACTGTATTGTGTTTTGATTGTTGCAACCTGCCCCGGAACCTTGAGGTGAAGGGCGGGTCATTAACAACAGCAAACAAACAAACAAATGTTTATCGTTCATTATAATCATAATACTCCTTGCTTGTGAAAACACCCCACCCCCATCTGGAATGTGAATGAGGCCCGTCAATCAATTACCAATCTTTCCCTCTTCAAATCACCTGCCTCGTAGTCACATTAAGTGTAAATACATTTGCAGCTTGTCAAGACCTCGAGCCTTTTCCGGGAAGTGCCGGATGACTCACCATTTCGTACACTTAAGTTCGGAAGACAAAGCCAACTTTTTATACGTTCCCTTCCGTTCCTTACTAGAAGGGACGCCCCAGGACCCGGGCAGCTCCACAAAAGAGACTCGGATGCCTTGAGATTGCTCCTCAGTTGAACTCTGCTGCGCGTCTGGATAAGGAAAGGCTGCATTGTAGCGGCGAACTATGAAGTCACATTTTCTGCATCCCTGGGAAGTGAGGAGGGGGGCGGGATGGAGAGAGAGAGAAGATGCAACGCAAACCCCCGCTCCTTCTCGCTCTTCCCACATAGCTCGTCCTCCTACCCTTCCCTCTCCCGCGCTAGATTGCTTAACCGACAGATTTCCAGCCTCCACCAGGCAGAGGCGCCTCCCCTGCTCGCTCTCTCCCCTACACACACGCAACCCGCGCGTTTCCTTCCCCGCCTCGCCCTTCTCACGTGCTTGACCTCTCTCCGAGTAGGCATAGAGCGGGTTTCTGCTTCTGCCGCAGCTTGGAACTCCGGGCAGCGGCGGGGAAAGGCGGGCGCGCAGCACCGCAGTGCTCTGTCCAGGGTGCTGAAAGAGGAGCGATGCGCTCCGCTCCATCTTCGGAGCCCGGGAAAGGAGAGGTAGCAGCCGCGGACGGGATCCGCAGGCGAGGCGAGGGTCCAGCATGAGGACAGGGCCGGGAGGGCGCCGCTGGAGCCGGGCAGGCAGCAGCAGCAGCGATGCCCGGCCGGCTGCGCGCCAGCGGGGCAGAGGCTGGCTTGGCGTCCCGTTCCTCAAGGTTGAGCGCCGTTTCGGAGCGAGGATCTTGAGCCGGGCGGGTCTGGATCTGGAGTGACAGCTGTCCGTCTCAGTCTCCCAGCCTCCTCCAATATTTGGGGGAACTTCTCGCCTTCCTTTTCAATTGGATTAGAAGAGCAGAAAAAGTGGGGAGGACCAGCTCGCTGCTGGCACAGGCGCTGCCCTTCAAAGCAGCTCGATTCGGATGGAGTTGGGGGACCAGGCTGGCCAGGCATCCCGGAGCGGCTGTCCTTCAAGCTCCGGTCGCCTCTTTCTCCCTTTCTCGACTCGGTGAGTTCATCTCTCCAGTGAATCGTGAAATCTCTTTACCTGAGGGCGGCTCAGCCGGCAGCCTGCGTTCCCGGGACAGCAGCTCGATTGACGCAAACTTGAGAAGAGCTTGGAAGGGTTGGCGGGGGGAGGACTTTTTGATCTTGGGTGGGGGAGAGACTAGATGAGGCGGGCTGAGGAGGGGCCACCCTCAACGAGGTGAGCTTAGGAGAACCCAGCTGAGCGACTGTAGACCCGGGGGACTTTCGGAGTAGCAAAACAACAGTCATAATGAATTAATAGTAATCGGTCCGTTAAGGAAGTGAGCGGGGTTGCGGCTCAAAGCAACGGCACGGATCTGATGTCTTACTGTGAGGAGCGACTGAAGTCAACATCAAGTCAACCCAGTGGTGCAGAGAACTAATTTTAGACTCTGGACTTCATGGTGTCACCGCCTCCCCCCTACTTTAATGGGCAATTGGTATTACTTCACTTACTTTAAAGCGCTGCGTGGAGGGGTGGAGGGCTTCTACTAGTGCTGCTGAGTGGGGCCCCGGGCCTCTGCCCTAAAGTCTTACCCTGTGGGCGCCTTCCGAGACAGCCCCCACGCCCTCAGAGGTCTCCGTGGACTAATACACTTCTCTCCTCCGATCGCTTGCGGGGGACGGGAGTTGGGAACTATCCAAGGTCCTGAAAGAAGACGATGGTGGAGACTCTGTCGGTGGCTGTCCTGGGAGCCCCGAAGGTGGGCAAAACGGCCATTATCCGTCAGTTCTTGTACCACGACTTTACAGAGACTTACAGCCCGACGGAGCGCCGCCGTACCTACCGGCCTTCGGTCATTTTCAACGGGAACATGTATGACATGAAGATTATGGATGTTCCTTACCTGACGGCGTTCCCAGCAAACAGCTCTCAGGTGGGCTTTTATGAAAACCCTCCCACAACTCAACCCAAATTCATCCCCCCGAATATATATGGCTATGCTTGTGAATTCTACAAGTGAACAACAGATCACTTGTGGGATACAGTGTGGCTGTGCTGAGGCCAGATTGGTTCGTTTTCTAATTGGATTGGGGCCCTCCTGTTAGGTAGGATGGAAATATGGTGTGGGTTGTTCAACTAGGGGATTCACTCTATGTATTATTATTATTTACTATTATATTATATATCCCACCCTTCTCCCAAGCTAGGGTTCAAGGTGGCTTACACATTTTAAAACACCATTATAAAATACTAAGTAATAAAACCAGACTAGTGAAAAACAATAATCAAAGTGTGTCAGAGCACATTTAGAATCCAGTTTGCCTTGACAGCAGCCCAGTGATCTGCACCATATGATTATTAATTAATTACCTGCCCTTCCCCCTAATAACCAAAGCTCAATATTGAAAACCATTTGAAACCACTTGCAGAAATAAGGCAGACTATAGAAAGATACACCTCAAGTACCCAAAGCCAGGGCGAAGAGGTGTGTCTTCAGCATTCACCAAAAAGTGTCTAATGAAGGTGCCAGTGGCACCCCTGTGGGGAAGAGGGAATTTCACAGTTTAGAGGCCCCCACAGAATTCCCTCTCCTGGGCCCCCCATCACAGCTCCATAGGGCAGTTCAACAACCAAGAGAGCTCCCGCTGCCAGTCTTAGCACCTAAGAGGGTCTGCAGGGAAGAAGGCAGTCTTTCAGGTAGTGATGACCACCAACCTGGATGGCTTTAAAAGGGGATTAGAGAAATTCATGGGGGCATAAGGCAATTAATGGCCACCAGCTACCACAGCTATATTCTACCTCTACCATTGGGACAGCATACCCAAGCTTGCTTCGTTTTGTTACTTAACACTGTGGTTTTTCCCCAGGAGTGGCAAACTCAAGCCCACCAGATGTTGTTAGGCAACATGTTCCTTCATGTCTGGCCAGGGTTGATTGGAACTGTAGTCCGCAACACCTGGATTGCACTAGGTCAGGAAAGGTTTGCTGTAAGCATTTTCCTAAACTCTTCTGCGAGGCAGCACAGGGCAGGAATAAAATGTGCTTGCTTAGCTGGCTGGGTGAGTTGGCAGGCAAGCCTGGAGAACTCCACTCTCCTTGCAAGGCATTAGGTCTGATTTTACACCAAGGCCCTGTGCTCTGCTGTATGTAAGTCAGGTCCATATTTAGGACAGTGCATATCCAGCAGTTCCACTGGAGTGAAGCGGGAAATGGCAGGATGCCATTGGTCACCATCTTCTGGAATCCAACTCACATTGCCTCCGAACATGGATATTCCACTCCAGGGACCCAGGCTAATGAAGATTGTTGATAGACTTGTCCATTATGATTTTCGACTATCTCACATTTCACATTTTCAAACAACAATGAATGCCTCTAGTCCTTATGCATTTTCTGTGGGAGCTCCTAAGAGGTGGAATTCCCTCTCCGCAGAAGGTGTCTTGCCACCTGCACAGTACAGTTTTCTCCATATGCTGAAAATGCATCTCTTTTACCCAGGCCTTTGACACTTGAAGTGCAGGACCCACCTTATTCTTCTGATTGCAATTGGTTTTATTATTTTAATTTGTTGCAACCAGTGGTGTGCTGTCAGTGGACCAGGAGGACTAGGCTAGTCCCTTAAATGCTCCTGGAAAATTAGAGTATTAAATAATTAAAGCCTGGTGCCTCCTTCCTAAAGCCCACGGGGGAAAAAGTAAAGGTAAAGGACCCCTGGATGGTTAAATCCAGTCAAAGGTGACTATGGGGTTGCGGCACTCATCTCTACTTTCAGGCAAAGGGAGCCGGTGTTTGTCCACAGACAGCTTTCTGGGTCATGTGGCCAGCATGACCAAACTGCTTCTGGTGCAACGGAACACCGTGACAGAAACCAGAGAGCATGGAAATGCCGTTTGCCTTCCCACCACAGTGGTACCTATTTATCTACTTGCACTGGTGTGCTTTTGAACTGCTAGATTGGCAGGAGCTGGGACAGAGCAACAGGAGCTCACTCTGTTGCGGGGATTCGAACCACCGACCTTCTGATTGGCAAGCCCAAGAAGCTCAGTGGTTTAGACCACAGCGCCACCCTTCTGCCTGGCTTAGGCAGGGAGGCATGATGCTCACAGGCACAACATCTCCCCAGTCCCCACTGCCCTTGCAATCTGGCACCTCTGATCCTGTTTCCCTGTGAAAAACGTCACTGCATGCCACTGGTTGTGATCTACCCTGAGACCTTAGGGTGTAAAGGGACCCCTGACCATTAGGGCAGGTAATAAATCAAAGTACGGTAACTATAATAACAGTAGAGAGATACATATGTAGGAAGCAGCCTTATACCAAGTCAGACCATTGGTTCATGTAGCTCAGTGTTGTCTACACTGACTGGCAGCAGCTCTCTAGGGTTTCAGGCAGGGTGCTTTTTCAACCCTGCCTGGAGATGCCATCAGGGATCGAACCTGGCACCTTCTACACTCAAACCAAATGCTCTGCCTCTGAGCTGCAGCCCTTTCCTGCTTGAAAGTGTGCCAGTTTGGTCTGGTGAAATCTTGGAACCCAGATGTGCAGCTGATGGAGACAGTCAGAGTTGCTTCCAAGTGGGACTTACAATGCCCACATTGCATCTCCCCCATAGCTAGCAGAATGAGGCAAAACTGAGCAGAAATAGTAACGACGGTTCTGTTCATGTCTGTGGGATTTGACTGCTGGTCCAAAAATAAAGTAATAGAAAGGGGGGTGGGGGTGGTTCTTCAATTTTTGGCACTCTCCTCCAACACTCAAGCTGTTTCCCAAAGCTTCCCATCTCCCCGCTCTGGCTTTTAAGAATCCTTAAATAGTAAGCCAAAGGGAAGAGTTTGTGTTGGGTGCTGATGAAAATGTAGGCTAACCCCCTCGGCCACACCCACCCTGCGGATGACCCATCTTCACTTAGGGGCGAGATGCGAGTTCTGTTGGATGGCAGGAAGGCAGAGGGTGGGTGGAATTGAAAGAAGACAGAAAAATAAGGGAGATGGGAGATGAGAACAAAAACTGGAAAGCTTTCTTTAGGGTCAGCCACATTTAAAGCATCGCAGATGAGATGCAGGCGAAAGATGGAACTAGTCCTCATGCCTATTTTCCCTCTCCCCGTCAGAGGCAAGTTGGCCTAAAGAAAGTGGATATTGGGGAAGTCCCCCCCCCTCTCTTGTAATGCTAGAACTGGTGGACATCCAATGAAGCTGAATTTTGGAAGATGCTAGACAGATAAAAAAAACTCCTTAGAATGGTAGAGTTGGAAGGGACCCCAAGAGTCATCTAGTCCAACCCCTGCCTAGTTAAACTATGGAACTCACTGCCACAGGAGCAGTGGTGGCCACATGTCACAATGGCTTTAAAAGATGATAGGCAAGATGGTTGGAGACAGTGATGCTTCTGAATACCAGCTGCTGGAAGCCACAGGAGAGGAGAGTTGCTCTTAGGCTCAGGTCCTGCTTGAAAGTTTTCCATTTGGGGCATCTGGCTAAGTACTGTGAGAACAGGATGCTGGACTAGATGGGCCATTGGCCTGATCCAGCAAGGCTCTTATTGTGTTCTTATGAGGCATGTGCAACACCCTATTGCAAGCAAGCTTCTTTTGTGACGTGCTCTACAGATGTTTTGGCCACAGTGTGACAAAGGTCGGTCATTGGTTCCAGAGGAGCAGGTGGCTGTTTCAGTGAGAGAGAAGGGAGAGGGGTTTTGGAAGTGGGAATTAAATTCTAAGTGGACAAAAGGAGGTGGAACTGTAGGGAGACTGTACCTTCGGATGAGGCCTGGCAGAAGCAAGGTTCAGGAACCCCTAGATCAGAGACACAGAGGGGGGCTTCTTGCTGTCCTTTGAATCCATTGCTGCCCTTATGGGGGAAGCCAGACCCTCATAGGATGTGAATGCTCTGCAAATCCCCTCATCTAGGTGCAGGTTGTATATGTGCAGAGCTCCCCCCCCCCCCGCCCGCCCGCCAGCTGGAGCTCAGCTCCAGCTCCTTTCAGGTGGGGAACAAGGGAGAAGTTTGTGGTGAGCTCCAGCACCTCTTTTTCTAGAAAAATAGCACTTTGTGTGTGCGTGTGTATGCAGGTGGCACTGTGGTCTAAACCACTGAGCCTCTTGGGCCTGGCAATTAGAAGGTTGGCGGTTCGAATCCCTGCGACGGAGTGAGCTCCCATTGCTCTGTCCCAGCTTCTGCCAACCTAGCAGTTCGAAAGCACACCAGTGCAAGTAGATAAATAGGTACCACTGCGGCAGGAAGGTAAATGGCATTTCCGTTCGTTCTGGCACTTGTCACAGTCCTCTGTGCACCAGAAGCGGTTTAGTCATGCTGGCCACATGATCCGGAAAGCTGTCTGTGGACAAACGCCAGCTCCCTTGGCCTGAAAGCGAGATGAGCGTTACAACCCCATAGTTGCCTTTGACTGTCCAGGGGTCCACCCCCCCTTTTTTACCTTCATGTATATGTATGCACATATAAAACCATATATCTTAAAAACACCACAGCCTTTGTTGTGCCTCATTGTCCCAAAAGGGAATACAGACCCTGTTAAGTGTGTCTGCAGCCCCTGGGATTTCACACTGCTCATGGAGATGGGTGTGGTGTGTAACACTATGATACTGATCTAATGCAGGCATGGGGGCTTTAGGTGCAGAGGCCAAATGCGGACCTTCAGACCTCTGCATCTGGACCTTGGGACTCTTACCAGGCCACATCTGCTCTCTCCAGGCCACGCCCCTTCACCAGCCCTGCTTTGCACCCTCCTTGAGAGTTTCTGCAAGGCTGGAATGTGCCCTTGAGTTCTGATGATGCCTTTTGCTTGCCTAGATGGAGGGCAGAGAGGCGGGTGGGCGAGTGTTCGTAGAAACTAGCCTTCTGTACGAAGGTAAAATTCACCCCCGTTGCTCTGCCCACCCACTGGGTGGCCGCTGGAAAGTTTCCTGGAGGGGAATGATCACCCACCCACACACCCAGGTCTGAAAAATATATAGTCCTGAACAAGAGCCTGTGTGAACTAGGACCTGGGAGATTGGGGTTCAAATCTCCACTTAGCCATAAAGCTCACTGGGTGACCTTGGGCCAATCACTGCCTTTCAGTCAAACCTACCTCACAGGCTTGTTGTGGGGATTAAAGGAGGCGGATGACCATGTATAGCACCTTGAGCTCCTTGGAGGAAAAGGTGGGATGTAGATGAAATAAAGAAATAAAATAAACCCTTCTTCCAAAAGCAGGGGCTCCACGTTCCCTGACATCCGTTCTGACAGTTTGCATTTCTTAGTGCAGAAAGCGTTGATCTGACGTGATCTTTCCTATTCTAATTAGTTCAAGAGGGTTCTGGAGGCTTCTTTGTGTGAAAGAAGCAAACAGAAGGTTCATGACGTTTGGGTTATACCTTCAGAGAAGCTGAGTGCAGCTGGCTGAAACTGGTCATCTCATCCTTTCTGTCAAAGTCACACTGACTATAAAAGTAAGGCCAGAAGGAGCCTGGGATTCTCTTTCTTTCTATCTCTTTTCCTTCTGGTGTGATGGTCTGTACGTAGTATGCTTAGTGTTAAGGTTTAGACTTATTATAAGTTATTGTAAGTTTAAGTTAAGTCTGCTGCAACTGGATTTCTTATGGAGAGTGCCAATCCTAAAACCCAGCCAGATGGGTGGGGTACAAATATAATAATAAATAATAATAATTGTGACCATTATGCTCATTTCCTTCATTAGCATTAAAGCGCTGCTGGATGAAATACAATTCCCTCTGGGCTATTTTTTGGGAATCCTGCAACGTGTTTAACTTTTTACTCTGCTAACTACACATTGGAATCTGCTCTGGATCACTATTGAGTAGAATTCCACGACACATTCATCTGAGGATTGCAGGGCAGGGACGCTTCAGGAGATGATCTCCTTGACTGGAAATAAATGTTTAGGTTCCAGAAATGAGTGGCAGCCTCAGGAAAAGATGACATGATTGTGATCGGCCCCCAGCGCTCCTGCTCCCCAGTTTCATGGTGTTTCATTATTACTATCTGGGTTAAAAATAAATGCTTTCGTTTTCATCCCATCCTCTGAGCTTCAGCGAGCCGCTAATTGCATTTCACAGTTGACTTCAGTTGATGTGATGGCCCTGCCTGTGTTTTCCAGGAGGTGAGACCAAAGGGAGATCTAAAGATGGAGATGGACTTAAGTTGGGGGGGGGGGCAGTGTGCTGCTGCTGCTGCAAGATACTGCCCCGCCCACTTTTGCTTCTGGCTCCGCCTACCACTGACACATGCAGGTGGAAATGGGGAGGGTGGTGGCCCCCTGGCTACAGAACACTCTCCCCAGAGAAATGTGCCTGCCTGGCATTGCCATCATCAAATTTTAGGCACTGGGCAGTTGGTTCTTAATTGGGATGATACAATGCAATAACACCGTAGCCTGTTGTTGAAACAAAATTTAAAAATTTCTTCCAGTAGCACCTTAGGAACGCGGGTGGCGCTGTGGGTTAAAACCACAGAGCCTAGGGCTTGCCGATCAGAAGGTCGGCGGTTCGAATCCCCATGACGGGGTGAGATCCCGTTGCTCGGTCCCTGCTCCTGCCAACCTAGCAGTTTGAAAGCACGTCAAAGTGCAAGTAGATAATAGGTACCGCTCCGGCGGGAAGTTAAACGCCGTTTCCGTGCGCTGCTCTGGTTCACCAGAAGTGACTTAGTCATGCTAGCCACATGCTGTACGCCGGCTCCCTCAGCCAATAAAGCGAGATGAGCGCTGCAACTCCAGAGTCGTCCGCAACTGGACCTAACAGTCAGGGGTCCCTTTACCTTTAAGGTGCTACTGGAAGGAATTTTTAAATTTTGTTTCGACTACAGCAGACCAACACGGCTACCTACCTGTAGCCTGTTGTGTTCATCTTTAGCAGGGTGGGGCAGTATTTGTCCTTTTCTATCATATTGTAGGATGAGCACTTAACGTAAATAATGTGGTTTTATTCTTTCGATGTTGTTTGAAACTTTCCCAGTATGCTTTCAGGATCGTAAGTTGCTTTAAGACATTTTATGTCTAGACCCAATGGCTGGGAAGTTGCCTGCTCTTGATGGGGTTACATTTCCTCTGCAGGAGCAGGTTCGTAGCTTGGGGCTACTCCTAGATCCTTTGCTATCGCTTGAGGCTCAGGTGGCCTCAGTGTCCTGGAGTGCCTTCCATCAGCTTTGGCTACTGGCCCCACTATCTGGACAGGGATAGCCTAATCACTGTTGCCTATGCTCTGGTAACTTCAGGGTTAGATTACTAAAATGCATTATATGTATGGCTGCCTCTGAAGATGGTTTGGAAACTTCAGCTAGTGCAGAATTCAGCAGCCAGGTTGCTCAACAGAGCAAGACAATTTGAGCATATTACACTGATCCTTGTCTGACTGCACTGGCTACCAACTAGGTTCCGGGCCCAATTCAAAGTGCTGGTTTTGACCTATAGAGCCTTAAATGGCTCAGGACCAATTATCTCAAGGACCGCCTCTTTCCATATGAACCAACCTGGACCCTGAGATCATCTTCTGAGGTCCTCCTTCATGTGCCTCCTTCTTGAGAGGTCTAGAGGGTGGCAGCATGAGAACGGGGCCTTCTCTGCAGTGGCTCCCCGTCTGTGGAATGCTCTCCCCAGGGAAGTTCGCCTGGCGCCTTCATTATATTTAGGTGCCAGGCAAAAATGCTCCTTTTTAAGCAGGCCTTTGGTTGATCTGTTTGACACCCTATACCCTTTTAAAATGCAGCTCTTTGGGGGTTGGTGTTATTGGGTTGTTGTTTTTATTTTGATTATATATATATATACATACATATTGTAGTTTTATGTTGATCTTTTCTGTGAACCACCCTGAGACCTCTGGGTATAGGGCGGTATATAAATTCAATTAACAACAACAACAACAAAATTTATGAACTTGCTCCATAGAAGACAAAATAAAGTGGGGCAAGTAATGAATAAATGTAATTAATAGTGGTAGTAATACAAGTAGTTATTATAGTTATTTTTGTTATCATTAACTTTGAGAAGGTTGGCATCAGGATGAAAATGCTTCCCTACCTGTTCTATATCTGGATACAAATTTGACAGGGATGTACCTCGGTGACAGAGCTTCTTCTTTGCAGGCAAGTTCAATCCCCACATCTCCAAATAGGGCTGGGAAAAGGTCCTTGCCTGAAACCCTGGAGAGCTACTGCCAGTCAGTGTTGACAGTACTGAGCTGGATGGACCCATGGGCCTGGCTCCGCACAATGCAGCTGAGTGACAATGTCCCTTTTTCGTTGCACCAGCTTTCCCCATGTTTTCCTCTCGCCCACCAGGAGTGGTCAGACCTGAAATCCCGAGGGCTGAGGAACACTGATGCCTACGTGCTGGTGTATGATATCTGCAGCCCAGAAAGCTTCGAGTATGTGAAAATGATCCGTCAGCAGATCCAGGAGAACAGGTGAGCAGAAGGGATGGGAGAGGAGGGGGTGGTTTGGGTGGGGGGAGCACAGAATCAGGAAAACTGCTTTTCCCTCCAGAGTGAGGCTGCAGTCCTCAACCCACCTCTTGTATGGATCAGTCTCGGGGAATTCAGTGGGATTTACTTCTGAGTAAACACACCACCACCCATCTGGTGGCGCAACATGACTACTCAGAAGTCCTACTATTGAACTCAACGTGGGTTTTATTCACAGGTAAATAGGGTTAGGATTGCAGCCTTAAAGAAGCCCAGTCCCACTTTGAAATATCCAATGAAACACAGCTATTTGCATGGGGAGAAATAAGCCCCAGCTAACATGGCCATTTTGAACCACAACTCCCATCATCCCTAGACAGAAGGGCCACTTTGGACTACAATTCCCATCATCCCTAGGCAGCATGGCCACTATGGACTACAATTCCCATCATCCCTAGGCAGCATGGCCACTTTGGACTACAATTCCCATCATCCCTAGGCAGAATGGCCACTTTGGACTACAATTCCCATCTTCTCTAGGCAGAAGGGCCACTTTGGACTACAATTCCCATCATCCCTAGCCAGCATGGCTACTTTAGACTACCATTCCCAACAGCCCCAGCCAGCAGGGCCATTTTGTACTACCACTTGGCAGGGGCTGATGGGAGTTATGGTCCAAAATTTCTGGAGGGCCCCAGGCTGGGGAGAGCCTGTAGGTTCGGGGTCTGTGCATCACTCTGACCTTCTTTCTCTACTCTATGAACTTGGAATTCCTCTTCCTCTCCTAGGGCAAGCAGCAGTGGCGAAGCCCCCATCATTGTGGTGGGGAACAAGCGGGACCTGCAGCGCCAGCGCTTCTCCCCCCGCCGGGCCCTCTCGCTGCTGGTCAAGAAGAGCTGGAAGTGCGGCTACATGGAGTGCTCGGCCAAGTTCAACTGGCACATCGTCCTCCTCTTCAAGGAGCTCCTCTGCAGCGTCTTGGCCCGAGGCTGCAGGAACAACCACTCTGCCATGCGCCTCCAGGGGGCGCTGCACAGGAACAGGTGCAGCCTGATGTGAGGAGACCCTGCCGGCCACAAGGGGGCATGCTCACCGAACAATGGAATTGCAGAGCCTGGAGGGTCGTCTAGCCCAACCCTCTGCAATGGGGTGCCCCCCCAAAAAACAACACCTTTCCAAGAGGTTCGGACATTGGAGCTGTAGTGGGAAGCTGAGGGCCACATCTCGGCCACCAGGGCCGTGTTTGCAGGAGTAACCCCTTGAAATCCCTGGGCGTTTCTGCTTGCTGTGATGAACACCTTGGAGGGGGGGAGTGGAGTTTTGGGGTGCCATCGAGCCAAAATCCACGTAGCCCAGTTTTCTGTCATGGGTGGCGGGTGCCTGTGGCTGAGAAGCCCCTCCGCCATTTTGATTTTCCCACAATGCCATGGGGCAGCCATTGGCTTGGGAAGGATTTAGACACAATGGGAAATTTTAGATAGCAGGTGGATCCCCAGACTCAATCACTGCAGGCAGGTAATCAGTTGTGGGGAGGAGGGAGCCAAGCTGCTGGGGGAATCACTGATTCAAGAGTGAGCCCAGCAGAGGGTGGGGCCTCTGACCTGGAGCCAGCCTTGACCCAGTGGGCAGCTGAAGGCTTGATGGCTGTAGGTCCCAGTATAGCGTCCAGAAATAAGCAGCAGGTACTCTTTGCTTAAAATGCACAGGCCAGACCCTCTAATTTCCAAGGTTGTGGCTCTGGCGCAAAGCACCTGCCCCCATGTTCCATCCCTGGCAGGATCGCTGGGGAAAACTCCCCTGCCTGAAACCCTGGAGAGATGCTGCCAGTCAGTGTCGACAACACTGAGCTAGGTGGACCACTGGGTTGGCTAAGCAGAAGGCAGTTTCCTAATTAATTCACTACCACCCCTTTCAAAGAACAGGAAGGACTAGAATCTTAATTTATTTTTAGGGAGGAAGCAAGAGCAAGAGTTGTAGAGCATCTGCTTCCCCAACCTGCAAGCTCTGGAAAGCCACTGCTGGTCAGTGTGGACAACATTCAGGCAACTGGCCAAGTCCTGTAAGCCTACCGATCGATTCTTCGGCTTGGGGCTCTTGCACAGAGGGGCCCAGTTGCATGCCCACTTTTAGCATCAGAGAAGCAGCCGTGTGGATTTTCAGCATCTCAGGCCTGACCTCAGCTAGCTGGGTGATTGTTTCTGCCCTCATAGATGAGATCCAGTCCTTTGTGCGGTCCCATGTGACGCTCCAGAGGCATCTGCTGGGCCGTAGCTCAGTGGTAGAGCATCTGCTTTGCATGCAGAAGGCTGCAGGTTCAATCCCCGGCTTCTCCAGGTATGGCTGGGAAAGAGAGAGACAAACCTTGCCTGAAACCCTGGAGAGCTGCTGCCAGCCAGGGTGGGCATTACTGGGCTAGGGGCTGCCCACGGTTTGATTTGCCACATGGAAATAAGCGTCCTCTTTCCCTGTATGAAATCTCTGCATGCAAAACGCTTGAAGGAGCTGCTTGCTCCTCGGAAGCCTCAGACGTGCTGCAGATTCAAGAGGCTTCGATGAGGTCTGTGAAAACACACACACACGTGCGACTGGGAGGGTCCTCCTTTCTAAGACCAGGGAACCAGTTTCGCAACGTCTGCCTGCCTTCTCAGGAATTCATCACAAGGCGACCCGTCCACAACCACCACCCCCAATAGCACAATCGCCGATGCCACGTTCATTCATAATCTGGGACGGTCAATGCTGCTTTTGCACTCAGCTGTGACTAATGTGGACTAGTGTGTTGCGAAAACAAAACGGGAGTCGAGGGCAAGTGGGAGGAGAAAAGGTCTTGTTTGTTAAAAGCCACAATTCTCCCCATCACCCCATCAAACTCTTGTTGGCTGGGATCAAGTGTTTGGCTTGCTTTTGATTTCCCCCCAAAAAATGTGTTGCAGGGTGGGGGTCTCAAGAGTTTCAGGGACTCCTTTCTCCACAGCTGCCACCATCACCTCTGGGCCAGAGGCTACAGCACACAAGGGTCTTCTACACCAGCCTCCCTTTCTTTTGCAAGACACTGATCATCTGTTTAACACAGTCTCCAAGGAAGGGCTCCCCATTCCAGCGGTGCAATACTGGACCATCTATAAAGCATCCTCAACCAGGTCCCTTGTTATGTCTTGCTTGCAAATTGTGGTGCCGGGGTTTTTTGGCAGGGGTGGGGGGACTGGCAGGGCATCAGGTGATAACGTCCTCTCAAATGCTCCTGAGCAAAGGATCTCATCCAATGGCAATGCTTGATCTACCACCCAAAGGTAGTTGTACTCCAAAGTCCCATCAGGGCTGGCACTCTTACATGCGCCACGTAATACCCGTTCTGTATTTGTAAGAAAGTGCACCTTGGGAACTCCCTGCCTCTTGATTTCAGGCAGGGGCTGTTCGTTGTATTCTTTTCGCCACCTGCTAAAAAAATGTTCTCCTTTAGACAACCCCACCCAGCCGTTTAGAAAGCTGGCAAGAGTTTTAATCTGCTTTTAGTCTATTGCTTTTTAACTTTTCGAAAGCCTTAAATCATTGTCGTTAAGTCTGTATGACTATTTTTATCGTTTTTGTAAACCACGTTGAGGTTTCTTGGGTGGCTGAACAACCAAGCAGTAAATTTTACGAAATTAAATAAATCAACTTCAGCGGGCAGCATGCCCAATGGTTAGGGACAGTTCCGCAACATCTGGAGGGCAACATGTTGCCTACCTCTAGTGGGGGGGGGGACACACACACCTGGGACTGGTTCACATCCACCCATCTTCACACTTCTGCAATAAAGGCACAGAGTCAAAACACATGATTTGTCCTCTTTTTTTTACTTTCTGGGTTCCGAGAGCTCGCGGGTCAGTTCAATTAGCTACATTCTTGGGGTCGGAAGGCGGGCACTATACGGGAGGCAGCGCTCAGGAGGCGAGCGGACACACTCGGTTGTATTTATATAAATATGCATAGATTATTTAAACACACCTACAGTACATTTGGGGGGGGGCAGGGGGTTGGTCTGGTTGAGGGGGAAGGAGTCTTAACGGCCCAGATCCCAGGACGGCGAGAGGGTCTGTCTGAAGAGGAATTCATGTGCAAGACTTCAGCGAGACCCTCTCTCTCCAAAAGCGCGACTCGTTTAAAAAATAGATAATCTGCAGAAAACGCTGTCAGCTGGCCTCGTGGGGAGAGGCTCCCCCAGTCTCTGTGTGGGGCCTCCCCCATCCTGTGCACATTAAGCACCTTCCCACTTTGAGTCACCACTATTTGCAAGACTCCCAAGGGTCTATAGCGTCCACTCAGCTGGGAAGGCGCCTTTTTAAAACATCCCCAAGGGGAAGCTGCCCAAGGATGTCAAAGCTGAGGCAGGGGTTACATGAGAAGGGAGCAAGAGGTTTAGAGGTCAAAAGTGCTACTTGAATTGGAAGACTGGGGAAGGAGGTGGAAGGCGATCAAAGCCGACTCAAAAGAATTTTACAACGGCCGATGCGAGCGAATATCGGACCACGTCAGAAGCTCCTCGCTGTGTTATCCAGTGTCCAAAGACTTTCCCCTGAAAGCTTCTCTCTCACACACACACACATATACACAAATTTGCTACGAAGCCATGCCACTCTCCAGCCACAATTCAAAACCAAACCCCAATGGAAGAACCACCTTAGAAATTAAAGGCATCTCCACCCACACAATCCGTTCAGAACAGCAGCAATATTGAGGTCACCGAAGGAACAGTGCCCGAGGGACGGGGGAAGGAAGGCTGGGCAACTGAAGCAGCCAGGAAGGAGAGAGGAGGCAGCCGGTTGCCCTCTGGCACCCCTCATGCCCAGGCGCCCTCGTCGGCCACCCCGGACTCCGCCGGGCCGTGGGAAGGCTCCACAAGGGAGGCGAAGACGTTGTGGAAGGCTGCCCAGGGTCGGTACTGCTCTGGAGGGCGCTTGGAAGGGCTGCCCTTGGGCGAGGCGCCCCCTGCTGGAGACTTGCCCACCCCCGCCGCCTTGTAGCTGAGGGGCGTGGGGATTTTCGAAGGGGTCTTGTCTGGCTGGGAGTCGGTGCGAGGCTTGATCATGGGGCGCAGTTTGAGTTTGTAGATGGAAGGCACACGGTCAGGCTTCTTGAGGGACGACTTCGGGCGCAGCACGACTTCCTCGCAGGGAGCGGACCCCTCGGCGGCCTCGCGGGGCGGAGAGCCCAGGTCCGAATCAGCCGCCTCCGTGATGCCCCACGGGCTGTCCGTCAGAGGCTCGGGAAGCTCCGCCCCTTCCTGGACCTCCTGCAGGTCATTCAGGCAGACGTAGCAATTGCTCTCGTCCGAGGAGCTGGACAGAGCCGGCTTCCTCCAGCGCGTGGCTCGCTCCAGAGGCACTGGCAAGTCCCACAGCTCGCAGGTGTCGGCCGAGCCATTGTGGAAGTCGGGGGGCACCGCGGTGCCCGCTTCGGGGACCCCCGGCCTCTGGGAGGCGGCGTTCCTCTTGGGCTCGTCTTTCGCCTCGCTTGGGAGGCCGTACTTGCTGAAGAAGTTGAGGGATGACGAGGACGAACTGGAGGAGCAGTAGGCCGAGTCGGCGGCTCCTTGATCTGGGGTGGTTTGCAGGAGGCGGGGGCCGTCGCAGGCCCGGCCCAGGGGCTCTAACTGCTCTGGCTCCCCATCCACCACCAGGCCCATCATTTGGGAGTTGGCCAGGAACTCTTCCTCCAGTCGCCGGAACAGCTGCTGCTCCTGGCTGGGGTCCAGGCGCAGAGGGGTCCGGAAGGTGTGAGCCAGTTCTTCCAGCTCCCGTCCTAAACTGTCTGAGGGCTGCCGCGAGTGCCCGCTCCCACCAGGCCGGGGCTGCTGCCTCGTGGCCCCGCGGGATCCCCCCAAAGCTGGCTGCTTCTGCCTCAGAGTCCCGCAGGCCGAGGGAGGCGGCGTCCGCGGCCGGGGGTCTGTCGTTTTCGTGGCGGGGAGAGACCCCCTGCGGTTGGCGAGCGCCGGGCTCCGAGACCCCACCGGCGTCCCTGGCGCCCACCTGGCTGGGCTCTTGGTCCTGGGGGTGCTTCTTCCAGAGCCCCCGGGCCTCTCCTTGGGGTCTTCGGCCCGCACCCAAGAGTGCTGCCCGTCCGTACCTCGGCTGATGACCAGAACGGTGGGCTCCCCGCTGGGCCTCCCCTGGCTTCGTGCCCGTGGGCGAGGACTCTGCTGCACGGACGGCTTGAGGTGCCCATTGGCCATCCGGGGGCGGCCGCGTTCTTCCGCCTCAGTCCTCCGGGGTGCCAGAGATGGCCTTGGCAAGTCCACCCGGTCTCGTGACTGGCTGCGGCTGGCCGGCTGCCTCTTGGGGCTGGCATGGGCCTGAGGGCTGGTCCCTTCGCCCAGTCGCCGCCCAGGCTCCTTCCTGAGTGCTGGGCCACTGCTGCTGCCATCTTCATTGTGCCGCCTTCCCAAAGTGCCGCTCTGCGCGGAGGACGCTGAGGAATCGCTGTCTCCAGAAAGACGCCGGGCTCTGGGGGGCCTAGAGCAGAGGGGGAAAGGCAATTGTGGTGGTTAGCAGCGTTAGCATTTATCCATACAAAAAGATTTCTATAATGCCATTCACAATAATGGTGCAAAACGTGGCAGCCGGACCGTTGACTCGAGTTTCTTGCCGTGACACCATTCTTAAAAAAGCTGCCCATCTACTACCGAGCCAGGTTCAAGTTTCTTGTGCTAATTTAAAAAGCCTGAATCCTTATATCCCAGTTGTATTGCATTGAGGTCATCTGCCAAAGAGTTGTGGTTTGTTCCCTGAATTGGTGAGGATCGTTTGACAACAACAAGGGTGGTGGTTATTGTTTTGATATTTCAGTTTAATTATTTACTTGTGTTTTACCTTGTATTTCATTCTGTGAACCACCCTGGGATCTCTTGATGAAGGGCGGTATATAAGTTTAATAAATTTTAAAACAAACAAATAGTGTCATCGGCCCAGTCCAGTGGAACATTCTGCCACTAGAGATTCAGCAGGCAACTTTCAGCAGGCAACTATTACCCCTGGCCTACGATTAGGAATACATCCTTCCGCAAGGGTTAACTGGTAGCTGTCTTAAACCTTTTAAATAGTTTTACTGTATAGTTTTTATGTTTCATTGCTGTAAACCGCTTTGATTTTCTTAAAACAACAACAACACAGCAGTATGCAAATATTTTTATGAATAAATAAGTTAATAAACGTCAGAGCAGCTTACAACACTTATACATGAAACCACATTTTTAATTAAAAAAAACATATAAAAAGTTGAAATTGGAAATCAGCTCAGTATTGTGGAAAGGTGTCAAATGGGATCAGGCTGGGGAAAGGTCGTGGAGGTGACATCTGCCAAAAAAACCAACAACATCCTAGTGGGCCAATCCTGCAAGGGCTAGGTGGTCTGATTAGAAAATTTAGATAATTTGTCATGAATCATAGTTAATTAGTGGGAAGGGATCACAAGGGCCATCTACCCTACCTGCCCACGGACTGCCTCGCCAGAGTGGTGCATGCTTTGGTTATCTCCCGCTTGGACTACTGCAATGCGCTCTACGTGGGGCTACCTTTGAAGGTGACCTGGAAACTATAAATAATCCAGAATGCGGCAACTAGACTGGTGACTGAATTGTGCTTGGAAACGTACTGGGAGCCAATGTAGGTAATTCAGGACAGGTGATATATGGTCTTGGCAGCTGCCCCCAAAGTGTTGGTGTTGACCTTTAAAGCCCTAAACGGCCTCAGCCCAGTATACCTGAAGGAGTGTCTCCACCTCCATCGTTCTGCCCGGACACTGAGGTCCAGCGCCAAGGGCCTTTTGGCGGTTCCCTCATTGCGAGAAGCAAAGCTACAGCAAACCAGGCAGAGGGCCTTTTTGGTAGTGGCGCCCACCCTGTGGAACGCCCTCCCATCAGATGTCAAAGAGATAAACAACTACCTGACATTTAGAAGACATCTAAAGGCAGCCCTGTTCAGGGAAGTTTTTAATGTGTGACATTTTAATGTATTTTTAATCTTTGTTGGAAGCCGCCCAGAGTGGCTGGGGAGGCCCAGCCAGATGGGTGGGGTAGAAATAATAAAATTATTATTATTATTATTATTATTATTATTATTATTATTATTATTATTACTATTATTCCAAGCCACTGCAATGCAGGAATCTTTTGCCCAACACGGGGCTCGAACCCTCGACCCTGAGATTAAGAGTCTCATGCTTTACTGACTGACCTATCCCAGGCCCACGGGCTGGCTGTTTCCCACAGCAGTTGTACAGGTTATGTTTTCCATCATTATGACAGTGAAGCTGGAGCCTAAGGGAGGAGGACTTCCATTGCAGCCACCCAGAGGAGGAACCTTAAGGCTCTCTGCGCCTTCGTGCATCTGTTTAGCTGTTGGATACAGCAATGCTTGCCAAGTTGGATGGCTTGAGAAAACAACTAGGCAAGTTCACGGAGGGGACGGCTGTCATGATGGATATGTCCCCCTTCCACTGCCGGGGGGCAGCAGTGGAGAAAGTGCTGTTGCACCCGGGTCCTGCTCAGAAGCTTCCCTTTACCCAGGAGATACTAAAAGCCGTTTCCTGCCTGACGGTCTTCTCCCTTCAGAATGGCATAGAGCCGAAGGAGGAAGTCAAACGAGCGACACTCTTGGAAAGCTCTATGGGCTTCCCAAGGCTCAGGTGACTTGTACTGACCTTTTCCAAGCAATCTGCACAAAAGTCTGCTCTGGGATGCTCTAACAACATCTCTGCACAGGACCACAGAGCGGTACCCTGTGTGTGTATTGGCATGAGTTGGTGTTACAAAGATCCTCAGCATCTCTAGAGGAGAGGAACCAGCTCCCACGGCAGGTTGCCAGGAGCGGATAAGACAAGGAAAAGTTCTTACCACCTGCTTTTTATTCAATATTCACAGAGAGAGGCTTGGGAAGGCAGCCTCTTGGAATAATGGTGTTGTCCTGAGTGAGTCTCCACCCCCTTTTCCCCCCGACTTCCTCATGCATCATCTCTTCTACGGGTGGCACTGAGGGCCTTTTGCTTCTGAGCCCTTTGCTTTCCTACTTTCAAGGCTCGCCGGGTTCTGGGAGAGGGGAGTGGGTCTGGAATGCTTTCTAAAGACACTGTGTCCTTCGGCTGTTGCCCTCCTGGTTCTTCCTCTTCCTCTTCTCCCATTATTTCCCAACTTTCCCCCTCATCTGCCTCTGAGCTGTGACCTCCCTCAAACCCCTGTTGCAATTCTGAACTGTCTTCTCTGGAAGGGCCTTCCCAGTAGTGGCGCCCGCCCTGTGGAACGCCCTCCCATCAGATGCCAAGGAAATAAACAACTAGCTGACTCTTAGAAGACATCTGAAGGCAGCCCTACTTAGGGTAGTTTTTGATATTTGATGTTTTATTGTGTTTTTAATATTCTGTTGGGAGCCACCCAGAGTGGCTGGGGAAACCCATCCAGATGGGCAGGATATAAATAATAAATCGTTCTACCCGAACACTGAGGTCCAGCACCGAGGGCCTTCTGGTGGTTCCCTCACTGCGAGAAGCCAAATTACAGGGAACCAGGCAGAGGGCCTTCTTGGTAGTGGCACCCTCCCTGTGGAACGCCCTCCCACCAGATATCAAAGAGAACAACAACTACCAGACTTTTAGAAGACATCTGAAGGCAGCCCTGTTTAGGGAAGCTTTTAATGTTTGATGTATTACTGTATTTTAATATTTGGTTGGAAGCCACCCAGAGTGGCTGGGGAAGCCCAGCCAGATGGCTGGGGTATAAATAATAAATTATAATTATTAGGCTAGGGAGGCAGTCTCCACCATTCCTCCTCTGCCCAGCCCTTGACACTAGGTAAGGATGGCAAAGACCCCTTGTCTGAAACCCTGCAGAACTGCTGCTGGTCTGTGTAGACCAGTTAACTGGACTAAGGGAACAACTCGGGATAAGGCAGCTTCCTCCATCTAGAAAACAACCTACGTTACCTGAGGGTGTTGGACAGCCGCGAGTCACCGGTGTCCCGCTGAACCGTGGGCCCCCTCAGTGGGCTGGCAGAGCTCTGGCCAGACCTTGAGGGCAGCCCGTCGTGCTTCGTGGTCAAAGGACCCCCTGGCACCTGCCGCGGAGGGGTGTGGTCTCCTCCAGGCCCCTTGGCGGGGTGTCCGGGACGGGTCCCTTTCGTGTGGCTCGGGTCCCCTCCAGCGGAGAGCCGCTTATCCCCGCCACGGAGGGGTTCGGAGAGCTTGTGCTGGCTCATGGCTTCAGCCCGGCGCTGGGAACTGGGGCTGCCTGTCTGGGGGCTGCCTGGAGTCACCGTCTTCTGGGGGGAGAATCCGAGCCCCCGGGTCTGGTTCAGGCGGTGGGCTGCAACACAAAGAGAGAGGACACCAGGACGAGTGAGGAAAGGGAAGTGATACAAAAACGGTCTTTGATCCCCAGGATAGCCAAGCATCCACAAGCCACTGTTAAGATATTCCATTCCACCTTAAGAGGAACAGGCATGACTGTTGCATGTCACATGCCTGTTTACACTCCAGCACAGAAAACAGCTTGCTGGGAACTTCCGTTTGTGTATAGCTTTTGCTTATGCTGCTTGCTTGGACACGAAGGAGAGAAGACATGTTTTTCCCTTTGCCCTGATGCTGAATAAAATGCCTGTAAATACGCTTTACACAGCCTCTATCCGCCCTTCTGTTGTGGAGAGTTGTTTTCTCTGCTGGCTTGCGTGCTCAGCCTCTGAAGGTTTTGGAGGCTCGGGTCGCAGTTACTTGCTGATCCAAGTACCGGAGATTGCCCGGCTGCCGGCCGCTGGGCTGGAGCCAGCTGGGGGCCTGCCAATTGCCCCCGTTTCCTTGGACGCATCCCAACAGCCACATCGCCTGGGGCGAGTGCTCCCAGACCTGTGGCGAGAGAGATCTCTACCTCATTTCCATTGCGGTTTTCAAGCAAGTACAGAAGAGGAATTGCCCCAGCCAAGCACCAGGAGGACTCTATAGTTTCTTACCTTCTTCTCACCCTGAACCAATGAGGGAAGACCCTCTCCCAAACTCTCAGTGGACACAGGGTGGGATGACAAAAAATGGCTGGCTGGTTAGCCAAGCCAATATTTGGTGAACCTTTTGTGAAACAAAAGAAGTGCCATGGTCAGATCACTTCCTGGTGCAACCGGACTTCTCTGCGACCCTTCCCCTCTGCAGGGAGGTGGGACCAATTTGGATGGTCCACCCCCGCCACTTAATGGATCCAAATGGTTTCCAGAGAGTGGTAGGGGATGCCTTATCCCATGTTGATGGCCTTTCAGCTGATTCCCTGGTGGCCCGCTGGAATGCGGAGTTAACCAGGGCTATCGACTGTCTGGCTCCGAAGCGCTCTCTCCGATTGCATGGAGCCCGGACAGCCCCGTGGTTTTCTTCGGAGCTGAGGGCGATGAAACAATCGCTGAGACGGCTAGAGCGTCGGTGGCAGAAAACTCATTCCGAATCTGACCGGACACAGGTTAGAGCTCAACGTCGAGCCTACCAAGTGGCGATAGCGACGGCGAAGAAGACTTTCTTCACCGCCTCTATTGCATCTGCAGAAAATAGTAGCAGGAGACTCTTTCAGGTGGTCCGCAATTTAACGGAACCACCTTTACCAGCGGGGCCTTGTAAAGACCCCAAGATCTCCTGCAACGATTTTACGAAGTTTTTTGCAGATAAAATCACTCATATTCGGAAGGAGCTAGACACCACCATGGGAGCAGGGCTGGGGCGGGAGAGTGCTAGAGCCCTGTCTGGTCAAGTTGCATGGAATCAATTTCAATCCGTTACCCCCGAGGATGTGGACAGACTGCTTGGACGCGTGAAAACAACAACCTGTCTCCTTGATCCTTGCCCATCCTGGCTAATAAAAGCAAGCAGGGAAGGGCTGGGCGATGGGCTCTGCGGGGTAGTGAATGCTTCCCTCTGTGAGGGAACATTCCCAGATCTGCTGAAAGAGGCGGTCATTAAACCACTTCTTAAAAAAACATCTCTAGACCCAGCCAGTATGGCCAACTATCGCCCAGTCTCAAATCTTCCATTCTTGGGCAAGGTGATGGAGCGAGTGGTTGCTGAACAACTCCAGGCACACCTGGAGGATGCAGACCATTTGGATCCCTTCCAATCGGAATTCAGGCCTTATCATGGACTGAAACTGCCTTGGTCGCACTGGTTGATGATCTCCGGCGAGCTAGGGACAAAGGTGAGAGCTGTTTCCTAGTTCTGCTGGATCTCTCAGCGGCCTTTGATACAATCGACCATAAAATCCTTCTGGACCGTCTAGAGGGGCTGGGAGCTGTGGGCACTGTTATACAGTAGTTTCGCTCCTTCCTCCTGGGCCGTGTTCAGAAAGTGGTGGTGGGGGATGAGTGTTCAGACCCCTGGGCCCTCACTTGTGGGGTGCCTCAGGGTTCCGTCCTCTCCCCCATGCTTTTTAACATCTATATGAAGCCGCTGGGAGAGATCATCAGGGGGTTTGGACTGGGTGTCCATCAATATGCAGATGATACCCAGCTCTACCTCTCTTTCAAATCAGAACTAGTGAAGGCGGTGAAGGTCCTGTGTGAGTGCCTGGAGGCGGTTGGAGGATGGATGGCGGTTAATGGATTGAGGTTGAATCCTGACAAAACAGAAGTACTGTTTTTGGGGGACAGGGGGCGGGCTGGTGTGGAGGACTCCCTGGTCCTGAATGGGGGTAACTGTGCCCCTGAAGGACCAGGTGCGCAGCCTGGGAGTCAATTTGGACTCACAGCTGTCCATGGAGGCGCAGGTCAATTCTGTATCCAGGGCAGCTGTCTACCAACTCCACCTGGTACGCAGGCTGAGACCCTACCTGCCTGCAGACTGTCTCGCCAGAGTGGTGCATGCTCTAGTTATCTCCCGCTTGGACTACTGCAATGCGCTCTACGTGGGGCTACCTTTGAAGGTGACCCGGAAACTACAACTAATCCAGAATGCGGCAGCTAGACTTGTGACTGGGGGCAGCCGCCGAGACCACATAACACCGGTCTTGAAAGACCTACATTGGCTCCCAGTACATTTCCGAGCACAATTCAAAGTGCTGGTGTTGACCTTTAAAGCCTCGGCCCAGTATACCTGAAGGAGCGTCTCCACCCCCATCGTTCTGCCCGGACGCTGAGGTCCAGCGCCGAGGGCCTTCTGGCGGTTCCCTCATTGCGAGAAGCAAAGCTACAGGGAACCAGGCAGAGGGCCTTCTCGGTAGTGGCACCCTGTGGAACGCCCTTCCATCAGATGTCAAAGCAATAAACAACTACCTGACATTCAGAAGACATCTTAAGGCAGCCCTGTTCAGGGAAGTTTTTAATGTGTGATATTTTAGTGTATTTTTGGTTTCTGTGGAAGCCGCCCAGAGTGGCTGGGGAAACCCAGCCAGATGGGCGGGGTACAAATAATAAATTATTATTATTATTATTATTATTATTATTATTATTATTATTGTTAATGGGGGGGGCAAAGCTTATTTCTGGCTGTGTCTCCTAAGTTAGGTTCCCCTGATCTGTGGTTGCAAGCAAGGATCTGTCAGGGATTCTTAAATCATTGTTGTTGATTTTCCCCCCCCATATATATTTTTACCAAATCAGCCACATTAAAACAAATTTAATACAAATCTCTGCTAGGGATTCTTTAGCTGTGATTCCTGCATTGTAGGGGGTTGGACTAGATGAAACTTGAGGTCCCTTGCAACTCTACAGTTCTCTGATATTACCCGGCTACCTGGAGAGTGAACTCATGTCTTTTGCTTCTCAAAGCTCACAAATGGTGAATGTCAGCTGTGCACATGCTTGTGGACTAACAGCTTTTGCCAACTGATCTACAAGGCTGTCTCACCAGACTCTCCCTGGCCCAACCCCTCATTGCTCCATTCCGTTGTCTCATCTGCAACACAAGCTTTTGCACCAACGCTACTGGGGAGATAACAAGCTGTCCTTGCACTAGGCATTTATCCCAATATATAGTTGCACTGAGGGACATGGGTGGCGCTGTGGGTTAAACCACAGAGCCTAGGACTTGCTGATCAGAAGGTCGGCGGTTTGAATCCCTGCAATGGGGTGAGCTCCCGTTGCTTGGTCCCTGCTCCTGCCCACCTAGCAGTTCAAAATCACGTCAAAGTGCAAGTAGATAAATAGGTACCACTCTGGCGGGAAGGTAAAACGGCATTTCCGTGCGCTGCTCTTGTTCGCCAGAAGTGGCTTAGTCATGCTGGCCACATGACCCAGAAGCTGTACGCCGGCTCCCTTGGCCAATAAAGCAAGATGAGGGCTGCAACCCGATTTGGCCACAACTGGACCTAATGGTCAGGGGTCCGTTTACAGTTGGACTGATGTACTTTCAGCTGAACATTGTGGAATGTCTGTTTTTTATTTTATTTTTTAAAGTCAAGTTTCTAGCCCATAGGATTGCAAGGCTCAGCATCCAAGCCAATCAGGAGGCAGAGAAAAAAACTAGCAAGCAGGGTAACTCCAGGTCACTGTTTTGTGCAAAGCGCAATGAACCCGTGTGGAAGGAAGCTATGATGGCCACGAGCCACAAGGGGGCACTGCGGGAATGCAGCAAACCCCCGCCTTCAGAAGTCGAAAGTTCCCAGGCTTGATTATGTAGCCGTTTTAGGGTTAATATGGTTTCATGCTCTCCGCTTCCCTGAACAACAGGAAGACTCAGAGTCAGCTGCTATGGGGTCAGTTTCCTGGGAAGGAAAACAGAAGGCTCACAGCATGACTTGCAGGAGAGCAAGGGATGGCCTTTGTAAACAATGGCAGCCCCTCCAATGATTGTGCCAAGGCAGGTTCCCAATGTGGGAAAGAGCCAGAAATCTGGGCTTATCTTTATGCGCAAACACTTTCCCCAAGATGGCATAAAAAAGCAGTCTGCAGGATGAGGCTGCTGATCGATCCAGCCCGCCATCCTTTCCTCACAGCGGCCAAAGGCCCCAAAGAACCAAGTTAGACTGCCTCTGCACCTGGAAGTTCTGTACGAATATCAGAAGAGCCTTTCTGCCGGATCAGGCCCATGGCCTATTCAGCCTGTCACCCTCTCCTCACAATGGCCAATCAGAAGCCCAGAGCAGGATCTGGGCACAAAAGCACTCTGTCCCTCCTCCGTGGTTTCCAAGGACTGGTACAGTGGTACCTTGGTTCTCAAATGCCTTGGTTCTCAAACAGCAAAAACCCGGAAGTGTTCCGGTTTTCAAACGTTTTTTGGAAGCCAAATGTTCGATGCGGTTGTTAGCTATTGTTTCCGGGGCACCTGCACCAATCAGAAGCCGCACCTTGGTTTTCGAACATTTCAGAAGTTAAACAGACTGCCAGAACAGTTTAAGTTTGGTGCTTTTGTTCTTGCTATTTATTTTGTGCTTTTGTTTTTGAGGCTTTTTCAGTTTTTGTTTTTGTGACTGTGTGGAATCCAGTTCAGCTATTGATTGATTGATTGATTGATTGATTGTGTGACTGCGGAAATGGATAAAAGCCCCCCATCCAAACAATGACTATCATCAGTGCAGGTAAGGAAAAAATGTTAATTTTTATCATCTACAATACCGTCTTATTTATTTTATAGTGCGGTACATTGATTATTGCTTTCATTTTATGGTCTCGCTAGATAGTAAAATTCAAGTTAAATTGCTGTTTTAGGGGTTGCTTTTGAAAGTCTGGAACGGATTAATCCGTTTTGCATTGCTTTCTATGGGAAGGTGCACCTTGGTTTTGGAACGCTTTGGTTTTGGAACTTATTTCCGGAAGGATTAAGTTTGAGAACCAAGGTACCACTGTATTCAGAAGCATCACTCCCTTGGAAAGCCCTGCTGGGTGTTTCATGATGTACACACACACACAAACACACACACATTGAAAGCACGCAGCTTTCAAGAATCCTGGGAAGTATGGCTTGTTAAGCGCGCTGGGAACTGCAGCTCTGTGGGGGCAAACAACAGGTCCCACAGTTCTTTTCCTTGTCTTATCTGTTCCTGGCAACCTGCCGTGGGGGCTGGTTCCTCTGCCGCCTGACATCTAGAGATGCTGAGGATCTTTGTGATACCAACTCATGCCAATACACACACACAGGGCACCACTCTGTGGTCCTGTGCAGAGATGTTGTTAAAGCGTCCCAGATCAGACTTTTGTGCACATTGCTTGGAAAAGGTCAGAACAAGTCCCCGGAGTCCTCCATACTCACAGAAAGAGGCGCAGCGGCATGGATCGTGCTTGTCCAGGTAGTGTTCCAGGGTGTCCCAGCCCCCGCCAACCCGCACCATCACGTGGTTCCTCAGCACCTGTGTGGGCAACCCAAAAAAACCCACATCAGGTGAGCAGGTTTTGCTGGTGGGATCAATAGGGTGCGTCCTCACATGGAAAGGCAAGAGAGGAGATTGCTGGGTGGGGTGCAACAGGTGTAATTGCCTTTTAGATCAGTGGTTCCCAATTAGCTAATTACTGAGGACCGCCTGTTTTTCAAAAGCCAAGGCATGGACCCCCCTACTTTTGCAAATTTTGATACCTCTGCAAAGCAAATTTTTTGAACAAAATGTGGGGGAAGCCCCTAATAAGCAAAGGATTTTAGATATACAGTCGTACTTTGGTTGTCGAACGGAATCCATTCCGGGAGTCCATTCGACTTCTGAAAATGTTTGACAACCAAGGCGTGGCTTCTGATTGGCTGCAGGAACCTCCTACAGACAATTGGAAGCTGCGTTGTATGTTCGGCTTCCAAAGAATGTTCGCAAACCGGAACACTCACTTTCGGGTTTGCGACGTTCGGGAGCCAAAACGGATGAGTACCAAGGCATTTGGGATCCAAGGTACGACTGTACTAAAAAACAGACCAAGGCTGAGCAATATCTGGTTTTCAACATCGTGATATATAAAGGTAAAGGTAAAGGGACCCCTGACCATTAGATCCAGTTGTGGCCAACTCGGGGGTTGCAGCGCTCATCTGGCTTTATTGGCCGAGGGAGCCGGCGTACAGCTTCCGGATCATGTGGCCAGCATGACTAAGCCACTTCTGGTGAACCAGAGAAGCACGGAAACGCCGTTTACCTTCCCGCCGGAGTGGTACCTATTTATCTACTTGCACTTTGACGTGCTTTCGAACTGCTAGGTTGGCAGGAACAGGGACCAAGCAACGGGAGCTCACCTCGTCGCGGGGATTTGAACCGCCGACCTTCTGATCGGTAAGTCCTGGGCTCTGTGGTTTAACCCACAGCGCCACCCGCGTCCCATATATCAGCAGCTAAACATCGTGATATTCAGATATATCACAATGTCTGGAATTGGAGATCGGGCGTGGGGATGAGGGATGGGGCAGCTGTAGAGATCCGGGGGATAGAGGGAGGAGAGGAAGCGGAGTCATCTTCACCGAATGGTTTGAGTGGGATGGGATGTGGGGTGCCATCAAGACACCGTCAGTGGGGCAGCCAGTGCTGGCAATCAGCAAAGATGCATGCCCACTGTGGCCGCTGCTGCTTTCCTGCTGACTGAGAAAAGCTTCTGCCTCAGTGCCAGGGGAAAGCAGTGCCACGGTGCCTTGAAGTGAGGGCGATCAGCTGCCCTGTTTCCCCTCAGCATCAGGGAAGGCAGCTCAGATCGGCAGCGTCATCGGCAGTGTCTTGAAATTGACTTCCCTGATTATATTGCTGCGAATTGCCAGGTCAAAAACGTTATGGCGGTGTGATTTCAAAACTGATTTTGGCCAATGTATTGAAAAATCAGGGTGTGCTAAAACAGACCATAAATTTTGTGATATTGCCATAAAATTGCAAAAAAAGTAGTTTGGGGGTGGGGAGGCAAGGGGTGGGGCTCTCTGGGTGCATTCTGCAGACCCCTAATTGGGAAACACTGTTTTAGATTATTGCCCTTAAATTACTAAAAGAACGTCAAGGACCGGCTCTCCAATATAAAACAGCCCAGACCCTGTGGTGTCCATCAGAAGTCCTTGTACCCGACCCAAAGTGAGCTGCTGGAACAGGGTAGGGAGGGAGACATGAGGACAGGTCTGTTCAGGGGTGTTTTCCAGGGAGGTGGGCCTGGAGCCATCCTTGCCAGGCTTGAGGTCTCAAGCTAAGACCGTTTCCTTCAATCAGGTCTTTTGCATTCCTCAAGCAGAAGTTGGGTGGTCATCTGTCATGGATGCTTTAGCTGAAATTCCCGCATTGCAGGGGGCTGGACCAGATGACCGTCAGAGAAGCTTCCAATTCTATGATTTAGTTGCCCCCTAGGAGGGTGCTTGTTTCGTAACAAGGCAGGTAACACTCTGCCCTTATACATCACTGGATGAGCATCTAAGGGGTTTTGCCTTGCTCACTGTATTAAATTTTCCTCATTGTACTTTGACGCTTTGCATAAAGCTACCGATAGATGCAATCAATGATAACAGTAATAATAATCTGATCTCAGAGAGTCTAGAGCAGTGGTCCCCAAACCGTTTTTTTTTTGTGGGGGGGGAGGGAGGGGAGGCCCCCCCCTTTGGTTCCATAAACTCATCCCCGGTGCTCCTTACCCTACAAAAAGCATTATCCAGGATAGTGGTTTGTATATCCCACTAAGGAATACCACAATAAAATTTGAAACAGTAACAATTAATTGCACGTTTTCTTCAAAATCCAATTAAAACTATGTGGTTTAATTAATTTAACAAATTTGACAGGCTTGATCCAGGGCTTTTCAAAGTCTGAGAGTCATTTACACCTCCAGACCCCCCCCCCTTCCACATCTGCTGCCCCCTTGCCTCTTAGCACCATGATAGGTAATCCCACAGCCCTCTAGGTGGTGGTACACCCAGTTTGTGAACCACTGGTTTAGAGCCCTGAAGACAGATTATTCTTTTTGGGGGGGAGGGAGGGGACAGGAAAGCTAGGAGGGGAGGGAAAGAGATGTATTTGTAGAAGATCTTACTCGAACAAAGATCAGGGCGTTGGAGTCTCCCACTTTATATTTACCCTCTGAGACTTTGACCATGGGGAACTGGGATGGGCAGGTACAATGGCCCAAGATCTCTCTTACCTAAGAGGGAAGGGGGAAGAGGGGATGGAGGAAAAAAAGAAATGTAATTGATTAGCAACCAACCCATCACAAACAATCCAACACGCTGCTCCTTTGCAGCCCACAACAAAATAAAGTTGATTCAAGTCCCTGTGCGAAGCCTACCTCGCCCGATTGCAGTGAGGGTCAAACGGGGGCAGTCTCCTTTTCCAGTTGCAATTCCTGCATTGCTGGGGGGTTGGATAAGGTGGCCCTTGGGGACCCTAATAAACCAGCCCCTAGCCAGCACATCTATGGCCCTGAAGGAACCAGGGAGAATAACTCCCCCCCCCCCCCCAATGCTTGCAGACTGTCGATGAAAGCGCATCTAGCCACAGACTGAAAGTTGGTGGATGTTTGGGCCTCCCGCCTTGGCAACCAGTTCAAAACAAGGAAGGGGCCCACCCTGTTTGTAGCCAGAGGAGGTGATGCAGGAGGTGATGCCCTGAGCCAAAAGCTGCTCCCAGATGCAGTGATTTATGCCCTCCCGGCTCAGGGAGACATATCAAAAACAGCAAGGCAAATGCAGTAAACCCAGGCACAGCCTTCTTCCAACCTGTGCCTTCCAGATATGTTGACCTGCAACTCCCACCAGCACTCCAGGTAGGCCTAGGAAAGAGCTGCTGCCGGTCAGTGTTGACAATACTGAGCTAGATGGACCGATGATCTGATTTGGTACAAGATAGCTCTCCTGTTCCGACGGATCAGGTCTCTTACTAGAGTGGCCCCGAGGCTGAGGGATGCCCCTTCCCCTCCTTTCTAGGGGCAGTAAGACACTCCCCCTTAATCAAGGGGGGAGAGCTACCGTATTTTTCGCACTATAGGACGCACTTTTTCCCCTCCAAAAATGAAGGGGAAATGTGTGTGCGTCCTATGGTGCGAATGCAGGCTTTCACTGAAGCCTGGAGAGCGAGGGGGGTCGGTGCGCACCGACCCCTTTCGCTCTCCAGGCTTCAGGAGAGCCCCAGCGCCAGCCCCACAAGGTCAGGGGACAGAGGGAGGCGGAACGCCGCCATCCCGCTGTCTCCCGAAGTGGTTTGGAGGCTGACGGCGGGGAGACCCCGCCGCCGGCCCCGCAAGCTCTGGGGACAGCTGGGAGACGCAGCGCGTCTTCCCGCTGTCCCCGGACTTGATATCAAGGCGGGCGGCGGGGAGAAGAGCGCTTCTCCCCGCTGCCTGCCCCCAAGCTCCGGGGACAGCTGGGAGACGCAGCGCGTCTTCCTGCTGTCCCCGGACTTGATATCAAGGCGGGCGGCGGGGAGAAGAGCGCTTCTCCCCGCTGCCTGCCCCCCAAGCTCCGGGGACAGCTGGGAGACGCAGCGCGTCTTCCCGCTGTCCCCGGACCTGATCTCAAGGCGGGCGGCAGGGAGAAGAGCACTTCTCCCCGCTGCCTGCCCCCAAGCTCCGGGGACAGCTGGGAGACGCAGCGCGTCTTCCCGCTGTCCCCGGACCTGATCTGAAGGCGGGCGGCGGGGAGAAGAGCGCTTCTCCCCGCTGCCTGCCCCGCAAGCTCCGGGGACAGCTGGGAGACGCAGCGCGTCTCCCCGCTGTCCCCGGACCTGATCTCAAGGCGGGCGGCAGGGAGAAGAGCGCTTCTCCCCGCTGCCTGCCCCCAAGCTCCGGGGACAGCGGGGAGACGCAGCGCGTCTCCCCGCTGTCCCCGGACCTGATCTCAAGGCGGGCGGCAGGGAGAAGAGCGCTTCTCCCCGCTGCCTGCCCCCAAGCTCCGGGGACAGCTGGGAGACGCAGCGCGTCTTCCCGCTGTCCCCGGACCTGATCTGAAGGCGGACTGCGGGGAGAAGAGCACTTCTCCCCGCTGCCGGCCCCACAAGCGCCTGGGGGGGAAATAATTTTTTTTCCTTTATTTCCCCCCCAAAAAACTTGATGCGTCCTATGGGCCGGTGCGTCCTATGGTGCGAAAAATACGGTATTTTCTGCCCGAGGGCCACATTGCCTTCTGAGAAAGCTTCTGGGGGCCACATGCCAAGAGGCAAAAGTGGGCGGAGCAATAGATATTTATTTGACCTCTGTGCAAAGAGGCTATGTTCCTACGCACCCCTCTGTATCCAGAAAAGCAAGACTCCTTGGGCACATTCCAGCTAGGCAAAAACTTTGGGCCAGACAGAAGCCTGAAGGGTTGCTTTCAGAGTAGATTCATTGAAATCAATGGGTCTAACTTAGTCATGCCTATTAGTTGTGATGGGTCTACACTGAGCTAACGCTGAATGCAGTGCGTATTTATCTCGGACAGTGTTAGACTGACCAGCTTCAAAGCTGCCACAATGACCATTCACAGTATTTTATCCTAGTCTTATCTTCCAGGGATTATCCACCTTCAGCAATGAATAATCTGGTTTTCTGTTTTTCTGAGCCACTGTGATCCCTGGGAAAAGTGAGTTAATGATTCTGAAAAGAGGTAAATAAATGGCTTTTAAAAAGGCGGCGGACGGGGAAGAGTATGAGTTTTTATTTTCCCTCGATGGAACAAAATTTAATGCGTGGAATTTTACAAGCCTGTATAGAATAGCTCTCTTGCTGAAAGGGGTGGGGGGTGGGGTGGGAGCGGAAAAGTGGATTTTTCCTGCACGTAGGAAAAAACAGCAAAAATGACTGCAACTTTTCCACATTTGGTTGGGCTCCTGAAAGCAAGGACAGAGACCTCTGACACATCTGTTAGCAGTTTTATTTGAGAGCA
This sequence comes from Podarcis pityusensis, assembly GCF_964106645.2. Taxonomy (NCBI): domain Eukaryota; kingdom Metazoa; phylum Chordata; class Lepidosauria; order Squamata; family Lacertidae; genus Podarcis; species Podarcis pityusensis. The sequence continues at coordinate 23,662,370 of NC_138041.1, forward strand.
GAGCCGTTAAAGCTGAAGAGCCACAGCTAGACAACAGAGCACCTGCTTTGCATGCAGAAGATCCCTGGTTCAGTCCCCAGCAGGTAAGGCTGGGACAAGACTCCTCCTGAACCCCTAGGAAGCCACTGCCCGCCAGTGTAGAGAAAGCTGAGCGAGATGGACCAGTAGCCTGGCTCTGTATAGCGCAAGGTCATAGATCAGCGGTAGACTGTCTGCTTTGCATGCAAAATAGCTCAGCTACAATCCTCAGCATCTCAAAATAGGATTGGAAAACATCTCATATCTGAAACTCTGGAAAGCTGCTGCCAGTCAGTGAAGGGAATACTGAGCTGGGTATAGTATGAGTTAGTTTCCAGCACTCTTGTGTGTTAAGGAAGTGCCAAAACTCAGTAGTTTGCACACATACATTCCTAGGTTCAATCCTTGGCATCTCCAGGCAGGGCTGGGGGGAGAGAGAGAGAGATAGACCCTGCCTGAAACCCTGGAGAGCTGCTACCAGTCAGTGTTGACAACACTGAGCTAGATGGGCCACTGCGGTGACTCACATCATCAGGCAAATGGCAGGTGGGTAGGCCCACAGATAAAGATCTGAGACTCTGGGCCTAAGAAGATTCCCTGCCTCTGGTTTTGCAGACAAGGTTGAGTTCGATAAGACTTATGGCATTTCTTGGTATGAGTCAGCTTCCTGCTCTCCTAGGTGTTAAAGGGAAATCTGCAGCTCATTGGCAGAGCTCCTGCTCTGCTTGCTAAGGTCCCAGGTTCAAAACCCTGGCGTCCGCAGGTAGGGCTGGGAAGGAAACTCTGGAGAGCCGCTGACAGTCAAGTCTTCAACCCCGGGTGTCGTCGGACTTCGAATGCCACAATCCCTGTGCATTGGCGAAGCTCGCCAGGGATGATGGGAGTTGTATTTTTTTTTTTTTTTTTGTAAGAATTTTTATTGGTTTTACAGAATAATTTTAAACAATACAAACAAATAAAAAAAAGACATACAAACATGTAAAATTTCATAACCTTTTTTTCATGTCCCTCTCTTCTCGGACTCCCCCAAACCTCCCCTTCCTACATCCCAATTTCCAAAATTTATTTCAGCAAATTCTAATTAATTTTATCAAATATATTTTTTCTTATTCTTTTCTTCAACTTAATCTTATGTCACTGTAATCTCCTTTTCTTTCTCCAAACCTCGACATTTTAACATTCCTCAATTTTATAATAGTTCTTAAGGTAAATTTTAAATTTCTTCCACTCTTCTTCCGCCGTCTCTTTCCCCTGCTCACGGATTCTGCCAGTCATCTCAGCCAGTGTCATATAGTCTATTACCTTCATCTGCCACTCTTCCAAGGTGGGTAATTCTTCTGTCTTCCAATACTTTGCGATGAGTATTCTTGCTGCTGTCGTAGCATACATAAAGAAATTTCTATCTTTCTTTGACACCAATTGGCCGACAATGCCCAAGAGAAAGGCCTCCGGTTTCTTAGGAAAAGTACATTTAAGTACCTTTTTCATTTCATTATATATCATTTCCCAGAAAGCCTTAATCTTCGGGCACGTCCACCAAAGATGATAAAAAGTACCTTCCGTTTCTTTACACTTCCAACACTTATTATCAGGCAAATGATAAATTTTTGCTAGCTTGACTGGGGTCATGTACCACCTATAGATCATTTTCATAATATTTTCCTTTAAGGCATTACATGCCGTAAATTTTATACCAGTGTTCCACAACCATTCCCAGTCAGCAAACATAATGTTATGACCAATGTCCTGTGCCCACTTAATCATAGCTGATTTAACTATTTCATCTTGTGTATTCCATTTCAGCAGCAGATTATACATTTTTGACAAATTCTTAGTATTGGATTCTAACAGTTCAATTTCTAATTTTGATTTCTCCACCTGGAATCCAATTTTCCTGTCTTGTTTATGTACCTCCATTATTTGATAATAATGGAGCCAATCTCGAACCTTGGGTTTCAATTTCTCATAGCTCTGTAACTTCAATTTATCTCCATCTTGTTCCAAAATTTCCCAATACTTTAGCCATTCAGCTTCCATATTAAGCTTTTTCAGCGCTGTAGCCTCTAAAGGTGACAACCATCTAGGGGTTTTACTTTCCAACAAATCTTTATATCTTATCCAAACGTTATATAATGCTTTCCTGACAATATGGTTTTTAAAGGCCCTATGCACCTTAATTTTATCATACCATAGATATGCATGCCAACCAAATGTATTATTAAAACCTTCTAAGTCCAAGATATCTGTATTCTCGAGGAGCATCCATTCTTTCAGCCAGCAAAATGCTGCTGCTTCATAATACAGTTTTAAGTCCGGCAGGGCAAACCCCCCTCTTTCTTTTGCATCCGTCAGTATTTTAAATTTTATTCTGGGCTTTTTGCCCTGCCAGACAAATTTCGAGATATCCTTCTGCCACCTCTTGAAACAATCTATCTTGTCCAGAATTTGTAATGTTTGGAACAAAAATAACATTCTAGGCAATACATTCATCTTAATAGCTGCAATTCGGCCTAACATTGACAATCTCAAATTTGACCATATTTCTAGATCTTTTTTAATTTCCGACCAACATTTTTCATAATTGTCTTTATACAAGTTCGAATTCTTAGATGTCAAATAGACCCCTAGGTATTTCACCTTCTTTACCACTGTCAAACCTGTTTCATTCTGGAACTTCTCCCTTTCCATGACTGTCAAATTTTTTTCCAAAACTTTAGTCTTTTGTTTATTCAATTTAAATCCGGCCACCTGACCAAATTCTTGAATTAGCTCCAACACCCTTTTTGTACTAGTGTCTGGCTCTTGTAAAGTAAGTACTAAATCATCTGCAAAGGCCCTTAACTTGTAATGTTTGGCTCCGACCTGTACACCTTTAACCTGCTGGTCATCTCTAATCATATTAAGCAACACCTCCAGAACAGAAATAAAAAGTAAAGGGGAAATTGGGCACCCCTGTCGTGTCCCTTTTTCTATTTTAAATTCTTCAGTTATCACATTATTTACAATCAACTTAGCCTTTTGTTCAGCGTATATGGCACCCATACCATTCTCAAATCCTTGGCCTACCCCCATCCCATGAAGATTCTTTTTCATAAAACTCCAAGAAATATTGTCAAAGGCTTTCTCCGCGTCCACAAAGATCAGAACTGCTTTAGTGTTTATATTCACCTCTAATAATTCCAGAATGTCTATTATGTTCCTCACATTATCTGATAAATGCCTTTTTGGGAGAAAGCCTGCTTGGTCCTTATGAATCTTCTCCATCAACACTCTTTTCAATCTTTTTGCCAGAATGTCTGCAAAAATTTTATAATCCACATTAAGTAATGATATTGGGCGGTAGTTCTTAAATTGAGTCTTTTCAGTCTCTGTCTTTGGTATGAGTGTAATATACGCTTCTTTCCACGATTCTGGTGCCCTTTTCCCCTCCAAGATCTCATTACAGACTTCCTTTAATGGTTGTACCAACCACTCCTTCAAAGCTTTATAGTATCTGGAAGTCAGTCCATCTGGTCCTGGAGATTTGCCCAGTTGCATATTTTGAATGGCACTCTCTATCTCTTGATCTGTTATTCTCTGGTTTAGATCCACCTTACTTTGGTAGGAGATTTTTTGTAGTCCATACTTTTTAAGGAATTCGTCTATATCTTCTTCCTTCTGTGGTCCTTGTGAATATAGCTTTTTAAAATAACTCAAAAAACAGTTTCTTATCTCGTTAGGTTTAGAAATATTCTTTCCATCCACTTCTAGACTTGTAACTGTATTTAGTTTCTGTCTTTTCTTCAGTTGCCAAGCCAGAAGCTTACCACATTTATCTGCTGATTCAAAAGTCTTTTGTCTCATTTGTTTTATCTTCCATTCAATCTCTTGATTCATCAATTCCATATATTGTGTCTGGTATAACTTAATCTCTCTCAGAATCTCCTGGGACTTTGGTTTTGATCTCAATTTCTTCTCTCCTTCTTTTATCTTTTCCAAGATCTTATCCTTCTTCTCATTTTGCTTTCTCTTTTTTACTGAATTTTGTTGAATTAAAAATCCTCGCATCACTGCTTTGCTTGCGTCCCATATCACTCTTTTTTCTACATCAGTTTTTAGATTTATTTCAAAATAGTCCTTTAAAGTTTTTTGGGCCTTTCTATGGATCTCCTCGTCTCGAAATAGGTTGTCATTCATCCTCCATCTGAATTGACCAGTTACTGTAAATTTCATCTCCATCTTCACGGCGTTATGGTCGGAGCAAGTCTTTGGACAGATTTCCACTTTCTTAATCTTTGGAGCCAACCCACTAGTAATCCAAATTTGATCGATTCTGGTCCAGGTCATCATTGCTTCAGAGAAGAAGGTTCCCTCTCTCTCGAGAGGGTTCCTTGTTCTCCATATATCAATCAAGTCCATATTTTCAGTCATTTCAAAGAAAGTCTTTGGTAGTCTCCCATCTCTGGTAATTACCTGTCTTTGTGCTTTATCCATATTTGTAGATACCACTCCGTTCATATCTCCCATCATAATTAATTTGTAATCCAAATAGTCCAACAATGTCTCATGCAGCTTCTTAAAAAATTCTGACTTCCCTTCATTAGGTGCATAGATCCCTAGTATCAAAAATTTTTCACCTTGAATTTGCACTTCAATTGCCAAATATCTTCCTTGTTCATCTTTAAATATAAACTTTTCTTTTGCATAGATTACCACTCCTCTTTTCTTAACTTTATCCGATGAAATAAATTCTTGGCCTAATCTCTTATTGACGAGTAATTTCCTATGCAATCTTGTTATATGAGTTTCCTGTAAACAAATTATGTCCAACTGCTCTTTTTTCAATAAATGGAATATGTTTTTCCTCCTTCGCGGAAGATTGAGTCCATTACAATTCCAGCTTAGAAGTTGCAGGGCCATCCTGAAGCTATTTACCTCCTGTCGCTCCGAGTAGTTGTTCTTCTTCTGTCGGTGATTTCAGTCCAAACGTCAGGTTTAAAATGTCTGTTGCGTCTTTCGTTTCTGATGTTATTTCCTCTCCGACTGTTCCTTTCAGAAGGTCTTCCCTGTAGTGATTTAAAAATTGATCTCGATCTTCTACTGATCTTATCCTTATTTTCCTACCTTTGAATTTGAAAGATAGGCCTTGCGGGAATTCCCACCTGAAAGGTACTTCGTTCTTCTTCAGCAATCCGACCAATTCTTTATAGTATGTTCTTGCGTCTAGAATTTCCTTTGGGATATCTTTAAAAATCTCCACAAAAGACTTTTCAATCTCGAGTGTTCTTTGAAAATGCAGGCTCAATATTTTTTCTCTTTCCTCTCTTGATCTTAATGTTATTAGGCAATCCCTTGGCTTCTTCCTGCCTTGTGCTCTTCCCAGTCTAAAAGCAGTGACTATTTTAATTTCTTCCTTCTCTAACTCCTGTTGCCAAAAATCAGAAAATTCTTTAGAAAGGAAGTTCACCAAGTTGTCTCCTTCACTTTCAGGCACCGCTCGTAGTCTTAAGTTTCTACTTCTCCTCTCCAATTCAAGCATAGACAGGGCCAATGTATGATCTTCTAGCTTTTTGCAAACTGGTACAATTTTTTCCTGTGTAGCATCCGCCGAGACTTTAGCCTCATCAGCAGAGACTTTGGCTTCTTCTGCGATTTTACGTATATTAGCAGAGTCCTCTAATATTTTATTAATAGATTCTGTATTAGATGTCACCCTTTTCCCTAATTCATTCACACTTTGTGTATTCTGATCAAGTTTGATTGAGAGTTCTGTCAATTTTCTACTATTTTCCGCCCCCTGCTTTGTCAAAGATTCCAAAGACTCATTTATTTTAACCAAAGCTTGTGTTACAGGATCTGATGACATTGTTGTTCTTGTCTGACCAGTTGCAGCTGGTGCCACTGGGATGCCTGGGACTGAAATTCTTCGCTGTGAAGATTTTGTTTTGTATTGTCTCCCAGACCTGGTTGTTGTCTCTTCTGATGCACCACTCATGCCTAGCCAAGGTCACTCTCGCAGCTGTTAGTTGTTTTTCAAGGGAAATTTCCACTGCCTTAATAGTTACAGCCCAATTTGCAACAGTTATCAAAGTGTCCTCTAGGGGAACAAAGTTTCCAAAGCTACACAAAATGTCTTACAGTCCAAAATTCCCCTGAGGTTTCCCAATAGTCAATTGTAACAGTTCTTATATTTTCAGAGTTCAACAAACCAGTAATTTAATGTCTCTCCTGAGCTGAGTAGTTTGAAACAATGTAATAATCTAAGTGACAGCTCACTGACAGTTCTCTCTCTCCAGGTTCCTTTGCCCCGGCAGTCCATTTCAGGGGTATTTGACACAGCGATAAAAAGTTTTAAAATCTTTTTCTGGCAGGTTCTAATTCCAAATTCCTCCCCCTTTTGCTCCTGCCTACCAAAAGGGGGAAAATTCACAGTTTATGTCTGGTTCTCTTCACTCTTTGCGATCTCTCAATGGTTGCAGCTTTTAATCCTTCTTTGCTTTATCCTTATGCAGTCCGGGAAAGGCTGACTTCCTTACTTTAACCAATCCCGTTTTCAGCCAAATTTCAAAAAGATAATTGTAAATCCCAATTAAGTCAGTCTTACTCACTGGTTTTACTTTGTAATCCAATTTTCAGGAAGGAATCGGCGCTCTCCGGCTATGGCGATGCGGCTTCGCTTTACAAGCTGGGTAGCGGCTCTCAGCACCGCTTCTCCCCCCGCTGCCGTTCCGGAGCCTTTAAAAAGGCTCCCTTGCGATTTCGGGGGGGCGCGATGGTGCCCACCGAGCCTCCTTGTTCACAGGCTTCCGCGCCTGTAATTTTTGAGGGTCCCCGCTTCGCCGTAGCGACAGGACCCGAACTTGTAAAGCAGACCCCCTCCGGAGCTCGGAGGGAAATCCGCCATTAACCGATGGCGCCGACCGGAAGTCCGGGATGATGGGAGTTGTAGTCCAACAACACCTGGGCAGTGTTCAAAATTCCCCAGGCTTGTTTTGCTACAGGTGCAGGTCCAATGCCGACTGCGTGGGGATTTTTGGGCACCAAAGGTTGGCGACTCCAGTGGAACAACCTCTGCCTTACTCCATAATGAACACCTTTTCCATTTCCACCGTGTGTGTTTCTCCTTCCTGCCTTCTGGAACAAGCAATATAGTTGAGATCGTACCATCATAGAATTGTAGCACTGGGAGGGACCCCTTGAGGGGCATCTAGGACAAGTTAGGTGCTAAATGGCAGCTTAAACCTAGATTATGGGCACCACAACGGAATGTCTAGGCGCGATTTCTTTCAAAAGCAAGAATACAAAGCTGAAAATGAAAGAACCCCAGCTAAAATACTATGTTCATTTTCACATGGTCTAGTCCAGGGGTCAGCAACCTAAGGCCTACGTAACCTCCCCATAACCTCACTTCTTGCAGTGACAGAACAGCCAGAAGGCCCTCGGAGCTGGACCTCAGTGTCTGGGCTGAGCGATGGGGTGGAGACGCTCCTTCAGGTATACTGGGCCGTGGCTGTTTAGGGCTTTATAGGTCAGCACCAACACTTTGAATTGTGCTTGGAAACATACTGGGAGCCAATGTAGAAGACTACTCCTTTTTGACTTTGGGGAGGGCCAGGAAGTTGGCAGACAGCCAGTTGAAAATCTTGGCCCACCCCTTGCTTAAAAGATCTGGAGGGCACCAGGTTGAGAAAGGCTGGTTTAGCCTGCCTCTCGCTTTTCTAAGAGAAGCCAGGAAAGAGATGCAAGGAGCTGAGATGAAGCAGCTGGCTGGGGAAGAAACTAACCTCTTGCGCAGAGAGAAGAGGTTTTGGTCCAGCCAAAGCAACTACAAAAAGCATCAGCAGCACAACGCAGGGAATGAAGCCAACGGGGAGGCGAGGGCAGAAAATGGACAAGCTGTAATAGCTCCAGGGAGTCCATTTCCAAAAGCTGCCCTTGATGGATTAGCCGAGTCTTCCTGGCCGCTCGTTCTCCAGCAGAAGTGCCTCGCCACAATTCTCAGGAAAGAGGGGGCCAGGGTGGAACTGCCGCCCATCATATGCTAGCTTTCTACAAGCAGAGAGGTGGCGCTGGGTTTAGAACTGCTCCCCGCCACATGCTAGATTTCTACAGACAGGGAAGCGGTGTCAGGCTTTTCACAATTCCGACACGGGGCCTCCCCACTCCAGGTGTTCTGAAGCGGGACAGTCCCAATGAGGCTTGCTTGCCTGTTTTATTCAAAAGCCCTTCAGATGCCACCTTGCAGAGCAAAACTCTCCCACGGCAGCTTGTAAAATGTAAATACAGTGGTACCTTGGGTTAAGTACTTAATTCATTCCGGAGGTCCGTTCTTAACATGAAACTGTTCTTAACCTGAAGCACCACTTTAACTAATGGAGCCTCCTGCTGCCGCTGCTGCACAATTTCTCTTCTCATCCTGAAGCAAAGTTTTTAACCCGAGGTACTATTTCTGGGTTAGCGGAGTCTGTAACCTGAAGCGTATGTAACCCGAGGTACCACTGTATATAGCAGGATAACTTTGCTTGGGTTCGACACAAGTACCAAGGGCCTCTGGGCTCATTCCTCACCTCACGCACACATGCACACAGCACTGACAGACACTCTGGGGTGTTTGAGTTGGGAGTGCCCTTTGAATGCAGATCAAACTGTGCTCCGGTCTATGGTGACCGCCTGCCATGTTGGGTTATCCAAAATGCAACGCCCAACCTGACATCAGCTTCCCATCTGTCTCTCTTTAAAATCAAGTTTCTAGTCTTAAGCCTGCTCTGGGCAATGCCTGCCGAAAACTCAGAAGCCAGGGAGGTGGTGAGGCAGAGGGAACGCCTCCCTTCTCCCTCTAATGACCGAAACCAGAATCCATTGAGCCAAATGGTAAACGCCGTAGAATAACTTGTGCAAATGAGAACATTTATTCGTTTCCTTTTATTAACTTTGTGTAAATGTGTTTAATGTGCATAAATCCATAAATCATGCAGAGGGAGAGCAGAATGTCCCTGGATTTGCAAGACGGCATGGCCTGAATGCATATTTCTTTTTTTTGAAAGTTCGTGCACACACAGGTCTCATATCCCTCTCTTGACGCCTACTGCAAATGTTTTATTTTGAGAGATGGGTAACTCGCCCAAAGCCACGTTGCAGGTTTTGTGGCGGAGGCAAGGATTCCAGCCCAGCATCCCACATCCAAAAAAGTCTGCCGCACTACGCCAGCTTTGAGCTGCAGCACTTCTAGATGGACACCATTTCCCATCTACCCCCCCTGCCAAGCCAGAGAGTCACCCCCCCAAAAAAATATATTTCTGAATGTGCATGCCACTCCGTGTCGCTTCCAAGCAGATGAGGACACATTAATTCCTCCTGCAGCCGTTATGAAATGTTTTTGGGAGACCAGCAGATGCTGAGAATTGGAGCACGGGTGGGGTGTGGGGGGGTGTTACTATTTATATAGCCCCATTGACAGAAACATCTTCAGCAGCACAGGAGAAATTAACATCCAAAATCCCTCGTCACGCTCTGGGGTCTAATCTGCCAAACGGGCTGGAGATGAGGCAGCAAGCCGGCCGCAATTATTTTGCAACCGGCTCAAGAGATCTTTTGCACATGTGGCACAGCCGGCCGGCCTTCCAGAACACATGTGGACAGCCATCGCCACAGCAACCAGATCTCAACAGCTGTTGGCACCGTGCCAGCCCAAAGCTGGAGACAGTCGTGGGGGTCGGGGATGGAAGAGAAGCAAAACTGGTATTTTTAGTTAGCTGCAAACGGGCGCTTCTGGTCTCGACCTCTCTCCCATCTGGAGTGGAAGCGAGGAAGAGCTGGGAACACTTAAGACGGAGAGCAGATCGTTCGCCCCCACCACCCAGGCCGAATTCTGCACCCTAAACCCTCCCAGCCGCAAATGTTTCCAGATTTGCCGGGAAAACAGGGGGGTTGGAAGAGGCAAGGCAAGACTCTACACTCTGCTGTGCAGAGCCAGGAAGTTGCCGGTGGCAACTCTTGGGTTTAAGACGCAGATGCAGATGAATTAGGCCTGGCCACCCAGGAATCCCCACCCCAGAGACATCTAGGCATAGCTGTCAACTTACACATCTGAAAATAAGGGACCAGCAGCCTCAAAAATAAGGGATCAGCAGCCAAAATAAGGGATCAACAATTACTTTGATAAAATGCATATTTTGTTGCATGCAAATGGCTTTAGATACCTATTAGGTCCATAAATTACCATATAGCATATATTCAACACAAAAAAAACAGCAACAATTTGTTGTTGACAAAGGACAGCTAGACATAGAAAGGGCCCCATTACCTTCAGTAGCTTATTTAAGGGAGATCATCAATAAGGGACGGCAGCGGGACATGGCGCTGGGATAAGGGACTGTCCCGCCAAATAAGGGACGCTTGACAGCTATGCATCTAGGTAGGGAGCAAGCAGTCTTGCCTTTCCACTGGGTCTCAGAAGACTCTGAAAATCCTGCTTGCACCCATCATACATCTGGGATCAGCACAGGAGCCTGCCTTGCAAGCTATTCCTTTTCATTTTGCGGAGCTTGCCCAAATGCCGTTTCCAGTGCTCCCTCTCTCTTAGCAAACACATCATTTGTGCACATTTAATAAATGCATGGAAAACTGAATAAATAAAATGTTCTCGTTTGCACCACTCATTCTGCAACGTTTCCCCTTTTGCTTATATGATTCCGGTTTCGGTCATCCAAGGGAGAAGGGAGGAAGGAATAGGGATTTTATTCCACCCACCTCCCTGGCTTCTGAGATATTAAGTGCCTTGAACAAACAAAAACAAAGTAACAGCAATGTGTAGAGATGGGTAAGAATCAATATGGGTTACCTGGATGCAAAATGTTAATGGGCTTTTCAAGAAAACAGAGGAGGCTCAGCCCTGATCAGATTCCTCTGCCTGTCGCCTGACACACCCTGCAAATAGATTAGCATCTTTGTACGCCTGTCTAGTCATGCCCTGGCGTAACGTAATCAGCTGCCCATAAAACACAGCCGTCCAGCCGCCCACCCATGACTTCCCTGTTCTGCTTTCCTCCGGCAGATGCCAAGAGGTGACTATATTTGGGAAACCTCAAGAGATCTGGGGCAAAGATTAGCTCATCGCACATTACGCAGCAGCCATTCAAGAACCCAGGGTTATCTCTCTCTCTCTCTCTCTCTCTCTCTCTAACAACATAATTAAACATACACACACCCAATGCACAAATCTAAGTAATCCAGATACGGGAGAGTTCACCAGCCTTACTGCCGATTCAGCCACCTTCAGAGACCCAGCGAGGGTCAAACCTCTTCTTCCCTATGTCAATACTGTCATTTATATATACAATGGTACCTCAGTTCTGGAGGTCTGTTCTTAACCTGAAACTGTTCCTAACCTGAAGCACCACTTTAGCTAATGGGGCCTCCCGCTGCCGCTGCACGATTTCTGTTCTCATCCTGAAGTAAAGTTGTTAACCCGAGGTAATATTTCTGGGTTAGCGGAGTCTGTAACCTGAAACATCTGTAACCCGAGGTACCACTGTATAGCACTGTGAGTTCTAGTCAATGTAGTGAATCATTTGTAGCTCACTCGGTAATGCATGAGACTCTTCATCTCAGGGTTCTGGGTTCGAGGATCGCCTTGGGCAAAAAGATTCCTGCATTGCAGAGGGTTGGATTCGATGACCCTCGTTGTCCCTTCCAACTCTATGATGCTATGATTTAGGGTTTTCTCTGTGGCAGCCCCAAAAGTGAGGAACTCCCTCCCCACAGAGCATCTTCGTTGTAGGGGGTTTTTAGCCTCTTGATCCAGGCTTTCTGACAATTAAAGTATTTTTGTTTTGCTTTGTGCCTTTTTGTACTGTTTATAAAGCTTTATACTGTTCTGTTCCATTTGGAACTGTTTTACTCATCTTTCTTGGAAGAGCAATCGCGGGGATCATTCTGTGTGCAACCCTAAGGACTAACAGAGTTAGTGTGAAGGTCAGCCAGCCAAGAGGGGGCCAAGTGGAAGCGTTGCTTAGCAACCAGGCAGGGCGGCATGATGCCTGCTGAGGTGGTGCATGCTCTGATTGGCTATGCAGTTGTGAGGGAGTTTCCCCTCTGTACGCTTGCTTGAAAAACCTCCTTCTGTGTGAAGGCCAGAGAGAAAATACAAAACTTCTCATCAAATTATAAGCTGCTTTGTTCAGTTTTCTTCAGGAAAGTGTGTATAAGGGTTTCTTTCTACTTTGGACTCCACCTGTATCATCACTGAAGCGGCTTTGCTAGCAGTTGTATCCCTGTAATGGCTTTGTCTCCTTTTTATAACTGTATATTCTATTACCATAACCCACCTTAGGACCTTATGGGCGAGTAAGAAACCTCCTAAATAAATGGCCTAAACTGCTAAGAGGAACCTCTATATGCAGCTGCAGTATATACCTCTACATATCCGATATCTTGATGGGAAGGAAGATTGTTTGCAGCCACCTGACTCCTGGTCTCTATAGGAAATGGGAAGAAGGCGGAATAGATGGGCCTCTGTTTACACTAATAATATAATTATTCTGCTCTTAGAAACCAACAGCAATTACAGAGGAAATAGTGGAACAGAGTCAAAACCACAGCGGAGATCACAGGAGGTGGGTGGTTTGAGCATGCAGCGTTTGTTCTGACTGGGAGAGCAGAAACGGGACAAGATGATGTTGAAACAAAACTATGATAATGCAGCCAGTTCATTCATTCCCCCCCCCCCAACTGTATCTATTTCTAGCTGTAGTTAGAGTAACAACGCAGGCACATACGGTGCGGGCATGTTTGTTTATGTGCGGGCCAAGTTACCCTTGCAGCGAGTTTATTTTCATCTGCGAAAAGCTGGACAGTCCAAGATTGTTGGCATTTTATTTCCACTGAGGCTTCTTGACTCGGGGCTGGTGGCTTCAAAAGAGAAAGGAAAGCAGGAGAGAGTCTGTTCTCAATTGCCTCCTCCTCCTCCTCATCTCGGACAATGTCCATAAAAGCCGAGGGCTGGGCATGGAGCCTGGACATTACGAAGCAGAAAAAAATGCTCCCTGGGACCTCCGAGGAGAGATGGGGGGCTGGGTACGTCAACCAACCTACTAACATACAAGCACCCATCTCTCCCTGGGCAGAAAATGGAGGGAGGGAGAGAGCCAAAATCTGGACCTGTGCTTTTCTTAAACGCATAAGAAGCAGTGTTAGAAACTCAGACCTACAGTCATATCTCGGGTTACGCACCAGCCGAAACCCAGAAGTACCGGAACGGGTTACTTCCGGGTTTCGGCAGTTGCGCATGCGCAGAAGCGATAAATTGCACTTTGAACATGCGCAGAAGCGTCAAATCACAACCCACGCATGCACAGACACCTCGCTGTGGGTTGTGAACACTGCTGGTTGCAAATGTGCATCCCGCACGGATCACGTTCGCAACCCGAGCGTCCAAATGGCTCAAACAAGCTTGCAGTTGCCAAAAAGGAATGTCTGGTTGCCATTTTGGGGTACAACAGCTCTCAAGTCTTATTTTTCAAATGATGGACTGACTGTGATGGATTCTCAGTTAAACATCTGGCTAGTTCAGATGAAAGCCTTGAGCCTTGGTTAAGAAGAAGTTTCATAAAGTTCAACAAAAAAAGCAGAAGACCCAGTGGATCAGTTCATTCATAAGGCTTAGGATGGCGAAACAAGGCTAATATTCTGGAAATCCTTGTCTTAGACTCTGTGAAAGGATTCTGTGGAACTGTAACAACCCTTCATGTGGATTACTAGACTCTATGAACAGACAGGTGGAATAGACATTTATACATGCGTGGACCTTATGCATGAACTTCCGCTGAAATCTACAATTTGATACAATGAAGTATACCTTATTTACTTAAAAGTACAGCCGGTTATGTCTTGTGTGTTTATTGAGTGTGTTTCACATAACCATAGGTCTGTTGTTGTTTTGCTAATGTTATACCCAAGTCAGACCTAGCTCAGTATTGCGTACACTGACTGGCAGCAGCTCTCCAGGACTTAGAATCATAGAGTTGGAAGGGACCACGAGGGTCATTTGCCCAATGTGGGGCTCGAACCCACAAACCTGAGATTTAAGAGTCTCATGCTCTATCGAATGAGCTATCCCATGGTTCAAATTGTGTTTTCATGGCTGTATCCCACTTTGGCACCTTAGGGTGAAGGGCGGGCAAGAAGTAAATAAATATGTACTGTGTGAGAACAGGATGCTATACTAGATGGGCCACTGGCCTGATCCAACAGAGCTCTTCTTCTTTTTGTCTGCCCCAAATCTTCCAACATTCAGCTTCATCTGATAGCCCCGAGTTGTAGGATTATGAGAGAGGCAAGAAGGAAAAACCCTCTCCCTGTCCTGGGGAGCACTGGCTATAACAGGGAACCCAGTTTACGTCTCCAAGCCCAGAATTTGCACTCGTTTCTTTCGGGACCGTCTTGGCCCAGTGAGTCAATAGCCCTTTGTACGGGGCTGTGTCATCTCCGAGACCACACAGCCCACGGAAGGGATGCCCGGCCTGTAAAAAGCCAGCCGTTTGCCCTCCTACTGCAAAACCCAGTGCCAAATCTGCCCTGGCACCCAACAGTAGCGTCATTGAAGAGGCAGCAGCTGTGGCAACCAGCTCTGCCCGCCCCCTGCCTGCCCCCCCCCAACCAGGCACGCTAGGAAGAGGTCTCCCTCCCTGCCATCAGGGGACTTAACAAGGAATCGGGCCAGGAAGGAGTTTTAAATTAAAAAGGGCTTTGAGATTATAGAGTCAGGAGAGGTCAGTCTCTCAGCTCCCGCCCCCCCCCCCTTCCTGAAAGGCTCTTATCACAGGGAGTAATCCAGATGCCGATTCAGGATCTCCAGATAATGAAAAGGGGGTAAAAACAACCACCACAACCACAAATTGGGCCTCTCTTGGGGTCACCTGCTCGCTGCCTCCCTTACTTATCTCTACTAGCTGGTAGGTAAAGTCAGGCAATGCAACAGAAAGCAGCAAACCTGCTCTGGGTAGCAGCTGGCCAATCAGAACAAGCATTGCCTTCTTTCCCTTGAATAGGGAGATTTGAATAGCCCTCTATAGGGCTGTGGCTCAGAGGTAGAGCATCTGCCTTGCATGTCGAAGGTCCCAGGTTCAATTCCCCAATCGGCATCTCCAGGTAAGAGCTGGGAGAGAACCAGGCTGGGTAGCTACTGGGGAGCTCAATTGGTAAATCATGAGACTCTTACTCTCAGGGTTGTGGGTTTGAGCCCCACGTGGGGCAAAAGATTTTCCTGTGTTGCAGGGGGTTGGACTAGACGACCCTCCTGGTCCCATCCAACTATGATACTAAGTCCTGGAGAGCTGCTGCCAGTCAGTGTCCGCAATACTGAGCTTATTATGTTCCTAGATGCTGCTGGGCTCTGACTGCCATCCTCCTTAGTCAGTGGCCAGGCTGGCTTCTGCTGATATGAGTTGGGAATCCAGTAATGCGGGTGGGGAGGTCACGGTTGTTTAAGTGGCTGGGGGCTCTGAAAGTCAGTCGAAATCAATAAACTAATTTATTTATTCCTTTGTTTTGTTGCACAAAGGTAAGAGTCTCTCTGGCCATGTGCAAAGAGCTGGCTCATTTCCCACAGGAGTCTCGTTCACTGTAAGAACAGCACGCTGGATTAGAAGGGCAACTGACACAGCAGATTTTCTAATGTTCTTGCATATCCTTTATTTTAGCTTCCGCATTCCAAGACCACAGAGTGGATTGAATACAAATCCATCCTTGTCTTCTTTCAGCAAAGCCCGTCTAGAACAGACAAATCTGCATTGGTGACTCCTGACTCACATCAGTTCAGCCCACAGCCTCCGCACCATAGCTGGAGGCAGCTCATAAAAGCCGACAGCTTGCAGGTGTGAATGCCCAGCACATGAGCTGTAAGCTATTTTTGAAACTTCAAAGGAAAGCAGAGTGTTGGCCATAGATTTGTAGGGGCAAATTTGCCACCTTTAGGGTTGCCATACACCTGGAATTTCCTTAACACAGCTGGAATACAGCAGCTGGGAACAGTGTCTGGGCCGAAATCGCTGAGATGTCTGGGAAAATTTGGAGAATCTCCCTAAAAATAGCTCAACAACTTTGGCCAAAAAAAGCTCAACAGATTTTTATGTCCAGATTTTCACTTTTTGAAATATGGCAACCCTAGAGCTTGAGCCGGGACGCGGGTGGCGCTGTGGGTTAAACCACAGAGCCTAGGACTTGCCGATCAGAAGGTTGGCGGTTCGAATCCCCACGACGGGGTGAGCTCCCATTGCTTGGTCCCTGCTCCTGCCAACCTAGCAGTTTGAAAGCACGTCAAAGTGCAAGTAGATAAATAGATACCGCTTCGGCGGGAAGGTAAATGGCGTTTCTGTGCGCTGCTCTGGTTCTCCAGAAGCAGCTTAGTCATGCTGGCCACATGACCCAGAAGATGTATGCCGGCTCCCTTGGCCAATAAAGCGAGATGAGCGCCGCAACCCCAGAGTCGGCCACGAATGGACCTGATGGTCAGGGGTCCCTTTACCTTTAGACCTTGAGCCACAAAGGTGCTTGAGTGGGGGGAGCGCAGGCCAGGGCGTCAAATGTAGCCCTCCAGACCTCTCTATCTGGCCCTAGGGACTCTCTCCAGACCCCACCCCCACCAGACCTGCTTTGCACCCTCCTTGAGTGTTTTTGCATGGGCAGAATGTGTCCTTCAAACTCAGAAAATGCCTCTTGCTTGCTTGGATGCAGGAGGCGGGGCAGGCAAGTAAATTAGCAACTTTTGCTCCACCCACTTTTGTTTATGGTCCCACCCACCACTGGCATGTGACACCCCACCCCCAAAAGACTGCCAACAAGGTGATGGGGGAAATGTACAGAAAAGTGTGGAAAAACAGTCACTTGACACAAGATCGTAAAACCTCTCCTCAAACAAATCAGAACAAAGTCTTAAAACCTCTCCTCAAACAAATCAGAACAAAGTCTTGCAGAACACCGGACGTTATATAGCTTCCCTGCAAACTCTGTGCAAACAAATCAGGTTCAAATTAACGAGTTGCTTGGAAATAAGTCAAGGCTGCAACCAGGCCCCGAGAAACTGTTTGCCGCAGCAAGCACACTTCTGCTTCTGTATCAAACTGCATATAAGGTCGACTCCAACTAAGTTTGGCTCAGGCCAGACTGACTGAAATTAACGAAGCTGTTGAAATTAACAAGCATCGCTCCATCACATCCATTCATTTCGCCGGGAATGCTCTGGGGTAGGAACCAACCCTGGATACAACACAGAGTTTGTAAGTTCCTCGGGGCAGAGGCTTCTACGCTGAAAGCAGCCGTGAGGACTGATTCTGCTCTCTAAAACAGTCAACATAAATGACAAAAAGGAAACCTGGGACTGGTATAGGGTGTCAACAACATGTAAGGAATCCTGCTGAGATGAAAAGAAAAAGCTAACAGAGGCTTCAGTATATACACTTAAAAGCAGTATCATAGAACTTTACACAATCATGGCTTCCCCCAGAGAATTCTGGGAGTTGTGATTTGTTTAGGGCACTGAGAGTTGGTAGGCGAGACCCCTATTCCCCTCAGATGAGTGGAGGGCAGGTCTATTGATGGCTCTCAACTATTATCAGATTAAAGGGCACAGGGAAGAGCTGCTTCCCAGAGGCATCTAGACAGCCACTATCAGAAGCAGGAGACTGGGCTAGTCTCCTTGATCTGTTCCAGCAATTGTCCTTCATTTCCTTTAAGTTTGGCCCCATCAGCACGCCATACATCCACACCACTTTAAACAGTCATGGCTTTCCCCCAGAGAATTCTGGGAGCTGTAGTTTATCAAGGGCGCTGAGAGTTGTGAGGGGGCTCCTATTGCCCTCCCAGAGATAAAATTCCCAGAGTTCCCTGGGAGGAACGATTGATTGTTAAGCCACTCTGGGAATCGCAGCTCCGTGAAGGGAATAGAGGTTTCTTAACAACTCTCAGCACCCTCAACAAACTACACTTCCCAGGATACTTTGGGGATGAGGGACAGGGAGCCATGGCTGCTTAAAGTGGTATGACACGGCTATAAATGTATAGATAGGACAAGAGTTTCTGCCTACGAAGTCTTGGCTAGGAGAGACAGACCGGCTCTTTGGCTGGAGAGCCTCGATTGTGGCAGGCATCCATTGTGAAGAGAGAACAGAGGCCCCAGTGATCTGCTAAGTGGGGAAGGCCAGCAGTCTCTCGTGTTGTCTCTGTCCTCTTCAGCCGCTGCCCCCCCCCCTCCGTCGCATGCTGGCCACAAGATCCTTTGCCTTCCTCTTGCCAAAGATATAATAAACAAAATGCCACCATCGCAGTGGCTGGATGCTGCTCCGACATTCCCATCTCTCGCCTAACACAGGCCAGACTCCCCGCTCTGATGCCTTCCAAACATTTAGGACTACAAATCCCATCAGCCCCAGGCAGCATGGGCAGTGAATCTATGGGAGTTGTAGTCCAGCGAGGCCGTCTAGGCAGCCCAGGACCTCCATACATACTGCCCAGGCTAGCACCCCGGGTGAGGTCAACTCAGCACTGCAGATGCAGCGGTTTGCCTTCACCCCTGGAGGCATACTCCATTGTCACTCCAGACAGACAGATGCCAAGAACTATGACGAATAGGTGTCCCAGCTGTGGCTCAGAGGAAGAAAGGTGGGTGGTTCAGTATAAAGCTCCAAGTAGGAGCCTGCGAGCATGCCAGCCTACAGCAGAGAGACCAGGCATGTCAGGGGTTAAATAACACTAGGTGGAATGTTATTAATTTCTGCAAGCTGCAGTACACCATCCTACCAGCTGCAGTGGTGGTGCTGTAGAGTCAACAGCTTCTTCCCCTTGCAGACAACCCTGGTTGTGCAGAGAGAAAATTGCTGGTTCTTGACCATCCTGACCTCCCTTAAGGCCCGACTACCTGAATCGAACATCATCCTGTTAATGATGAGATTAGCAAACACGACTTATATTAAATACCAGGAGGTAGCAATTTCGCAAGCACTCCCTGGGCGCCAATGGGAAGCTTAACCCCAATGCTAATTGTTGGTGGGGAGCTATTTCACGGAGATTACAGATTGGGAGGGAAGACTTAAAACTCCCTTCCCCATGCCAGAATTCTTGATAACCGCTCCTCCTCCTCCTCCTGCCTCTAGGCACCTGGTGTTTACTTTTAAAAAACACATAATCTAATTGCTAATCACCTCATTATAAAGTCAAATGCAGGGAGGCCCTAAGGCTCTCTAGTTGAGGAAGGAGGTGATTTGGCAGGGGAGAAGATGTCTATATGCAGATCCAGAGATACAGCAGCAGAAAACTTTGCCCAAAGGAAAACCACAGATATTTTAAGTCCAGCTGCGTATTTTTCCAACTGGGATCCAGGGTGAGAGGCAGTGAGGTGTAGTGGTTAGACTGTTGGACGAAGAGTTGGCAGATCAGGGTTCAAATCCCCACTCAGGCATGAAGCTCACTGGACCCGGGGCCATTCATTGAATTATAGGATTGTGGAGTTGAAAGGGACCCTCTCTGAGGATTATCTAGTCCATGGGTAAGCAAACTAAGGCCCAGGGGCCAGATCCGGTCCAATTACCTTCTAAATCTGGCCTGCGGACGGTCCGGGAATCATGAGTAGAATGTGCCCTTTTATTTAAAATGCATCTCTGGGTTATTTGGGGGGCCTGCCTGGTGTTTTTACATGAGTAGAATGTGTGTTTTTATTTAAAATGCATCTCTGGGTTATTTGTGGGGCAAAGGAATTTGTTCGTCCCCACCCCCATATAGTCTGGCCCCCCACAAGGTCTGAGGGACAGTGGACCGGCCCCCTGCTGAAAAAGTTTGCGGACCCCTACAAAGCAGGAATATGCAGCTGTTCCCAACAGGAATCGAACCTGCAACCTTGGCGTTACCTGCACCACACTCTAACCAACTGAGCTATCCAGCAGGGGCGGCAACTTGGGCCTTAGGCTTTGGGTGCCCAATGGCACCTGCGCCATAACGGGACGTCATGACATTACATTGACGCTCCACAGCGGCGCTTTGAGGCCTGTCAGGGCCTCCGACGTGATCTCTGAGGCCTTATGGAGCCTAGCAGGGCCTCCGGCGTCTCCTCAGTGGTCGCGTTGGGCCTCTAACATGACTTTTGATAGAAACTGGAAGTCGCATCGGAGTCTGCGCTGCGGGTGCTGAGCACCCCCCCCCAAAAAAATTGTGAGTGCCTGGGGCCCCAGTAGTTGGTGCCTATGTCATCCAGTCACTCTCAGCCTAGCCTACCTCACAGGGTTGTGGAGGGTGGAGGACGACGTATGCCATCTTGAGCTCCTTAGGGGAAAGGTGGAATATAACTGTAATAAATAAAATCTGGCTTCAAATCCACAGCTGAGAAAAGGAAGAATGCGTTTGCCTCAACCCAAGAGAGATGTTGGACCATCAACTTAGCTCTTTCCGCCCAAAAGCAGGGTGCAAACAAAGCACTATCTTCTCTAACTTTCCAGTTGCAGAGTAAACAGAACAGGGAACAAAATCTACACACACACACACACACACCAGAGCACCAGTTTGGAGTCCATTATTCAGTGTTTTTCTAGTCAAAGGGAGCCTGTCGGGTTGGAGTCATCAGTATGCAAGCGGCAACCCGCCCCAGCATGACGGACAAGAGAGTCCCCCCCCCCCTCATGGAACTTGGAGGCTTCCCTGCCTTTGCAAAGTGGGCGGCTCACACCTTGCAGCAAGCAGACATTGCTGCAAGTTTCCACTTGAGGAGCCGCAAAAAAACAAGGACGCTGCGTCTAAGAATAAAGTCAGCAATTTATCCAAAGGCATTCATTTCAGACTGCCGGGAGAGGGAAAGGAAAGGAGAGAAAGTGCAAAGCTTCTCTACTGAATCCTAACCCCACCAGAAAATTATAGCCTGGCTAATCCATGGCTCCTGTAATGTTATAAATGAGAGACCTGGTGACAGAATGAGAGACCTGGACAGAACCGCAAGCACAGCCAATTCCAAAGTATTTTCTGCTCAAAAGACAGCTACGCAGCACACGGCAGATGCTTTGCAGTGGTGCAAAGCGGGACAGCCAAGGGGAGCTTTCTCAGGTCATTGGCATGTGCAGGCAGCATTGGCCCTGATTCAAATATTAATCCGCTGATCATCCGTTTGATCCAAGAAAGAGTCACACGTCTGCCACGGACGCTTCCTTTTCCCTTCAACATCCCCCTCCGCCCTGCACACCTTTCAGTTACTACAATCAAAGGTGAGAGGGAAGAGAAGCAGGAGCAGCGCATGGTTGTGCACGCAAAGGAATGGAAAACACAATCTGCTGGATAGAACCTCCAGAGTCAGGGCAGTCTACCAGTGGGGCCAGGCGCTGTAGGCAAACCAGAGGCTGAGAAGCATCACTTTGGGGCCATATTCACACCATCCACGATACCACTTTAGAAAGGCATGGTTCCCCACCCAATAATCCTTGGAGCTGTAGTTTGTTAAGAGCATTGTTAGGAGACCTCATGCCCCTCACAGAACTACAGTTCCCAGGGTGGTTTCACAATCCATCCCTCTTGATAGGGAACTCTGAGAATTGTGGCGTAATGGTTAAGAGTGTTGGACTATGACCTGGGAGACCAGGGTTCGAATCCCCACTGCGTGACCTTGAGCCAGTCACCATCTCTTCGCCTAACCTACCTCACAGGGTCATTGTGAAGGTGAAATTGCACCACCTTTTGATCCTTGGAAGATAAAGGTTGGTATATAACCGTACAACAACAACAATTGCAGCACTGAACTCCTAACAGTGCTCTGCATCATAGCTGTGGCGCTGTGGGTTAAACCACAGAGCCTAGGACTTGCCAATCAGAAGGTTGGCGGTTCGAATCCCCGCGACGGGGTGAGCTCCCATTGCTCGGTCCCTGCTCCTGCCAACCTAGCAGTTCGAAAGCACATCAAAGTGCAAGTAGATAAATAGGTACCACTCCAGCGGGAAGGTAAACGGCGTTTTCGTGTGCTGCTCTGGTTCGCCAGAAGCGGCTTAGTCATGCTGGCCACATAACCCAGAAGCTGTATGCTGGCTCCCTCGGCCAATAAAGCGAGATGAGCGCCGCAACCCCAGAGTCGGTCACAACTGGACCTAATGGTCAGGGGTCCCTTTACCTTTACTATAACCGTACAACAACAACAACAATTGCAGCACTGAACTCCTAACAGTGCTCTGCATCATAGCTGTCAACCTTCCCTTTTCTTGCGGGAAATTCCCTTATTCCAGCGCCGTTTCCCACTGCTATCCCGGATTGTTAGATATCCCATAGACTGTCCCCGGGACAGGTGAGGTTGCTGATCCCTTATTTTTGAGGATGCTGATCCCTTATTTTCAAATCTGAAAGTTGACAGCTATGCTCTGCATCCCTTGACAAAACTACAGCTCCCCGAATTCCTTGGGGTGGGGAAGCCACGATGGTTCAAAGTGGTCTCATGTTACTTTAAACGAATGGTGTGACTGTGGTCTCAGTCAAATGGTTGACCCATCATCTTTTTAGCGCCTAGTGGAGGCTCATGTCTCCAGATCTCTCCAGATCCCATTACAATATGCAGAACACCCCAGGCTTTGACATCATGCCAGGGTTATTCCTCCCTCCCTCTCATTCTGTTTAGCATCTTAGCCTGATTAAGGGTTCCGGAAAACTTCTAAGACATGCTCACTATTTTGTGACATTTGAGCCGCTCCTAATAAAGGCATTGGCCCTACAGGAGAGCTTGGGATTTTATTCCCCCGCACCCTGCATGGACCACTATGGTGAGAGCTGCTTTTTGTCATCCCAACCATAAACACCAGTAAGAACATAAAGGAGCCTGCTGGATTAAGCCAATGGCCCATCTAGTCCAACATCTTGTTCTCACAGAGGCCGGGGGGCACCAATAAGCAGGACCCAGGGACAAGAGCCCTCTCCTGCAGCAACAGATATTTGAAAGCATTGCTGCCTTCAACCGTGGAGGCAGAGCGCAGCCATCATGGCTCGTCAAGTTGGCGGCAATCGATGCCTCCTGTGGCAGAGAGTTCCGTAGTTTAACAGTCCCGAATCTTCCAACGTTCAGCTTCATTGGATGTGCATCGGTTCCAATGACAGGAGAGGGGGAGAAAATTGCTTTCCCCTCTCCACTTTCTCCATGCCATGCATGATTTTACAAAGTTCTATCTTGTTGCCTCTTACTCGCCTTTTCTCTTAAGCTAAAAAGTCCCATACGGTGCCACCTTTCCTTGTGAGGGAGTTGCTCCACCCCCTTGATCCTTTGGGCTGCTTTTTCTGAATCTTTTCCACCTCTACAATATCCGTTTTGAGGCGAGGCAACCAGAACTGTACACAGGTTTTCGGTGGGGAGGGGTTATAGCAATGGACAAGCTTCTGGGCACAGAATTGGTCCCTGTCAAAAATCCGGGGTGGAAGGAGATGTTCTTGGGAGTCCAGCTCCTATCAGCCCAAGCCAGCATGGCTATTGGATAAGGATGATGTTGTTCCATAAATTATGGAGGGCTGCCTTGGAAATACCATATTTTTTTCTCTATAAGACTCACTTTTTCCCTCCTAAAAAGTAAGGGGAAATGTGTGTGCATCTTATGGAGTGAATGCAGGCTGCACAGCTATCCCAGAAGCCAGAGGGATTGCTGCTTTCACTGCGCAGCGATCCCTCTTTCTGTTCTGGCTTCTGAGATTCAGAGTATTTTTTTTCTTGTTTTCCTCCTCCAAAAACTAGGTGCGTCTTGTGGTCTGGTGCGTCTTATAGAGCGAAAAATACGGTAAACCCTCCTCAGCCAGGGGAGCCCTCCACAGATTTGAGGGATTCTGAAAGAAGGGCCTTCTGTCATCTACTGACAAGCCCTCGTATGCTTCCTGACTTTCCTGAACTCTCTCGTTCGTTCAAAGAGCGCTGCCTCGATAGAGACGCTCCTTTGAGACGCAGAGTCATAATATTTGTCCACCTCAGAAATAACCCAGCAGCAAAATGAATGGCGCTGTTATTCCCAAGGTTATGTGCCAAACTATTAGCGAGGTGTTTTCCTGCCTCAATGTTTTGGGAGGGTGTTTATTAAAAAGCCGAAGTGTCAACAGTAACAAAGCACAGCTTCACTGTTAAGGCACGTAATATTTCACGCTTTCAAAGCAGAAACTTTCCTTAAGATCCAGAGTCAACAAAGCAGGATAAACTCACTAAACCATTTTTTAAAAAAATGTTTTGGGTCAATTAATTGTACACTGCAGTGTTTAGAACGCGGCCAGTTTTCAAAGTAGTGAGGACGATGGTTCTCACCTTCCAGAATGCTCAAGAAACATTAAGAGGTCTCAGAGTTAACAGCATGAGAGTGAATCAGAGCAATTCACCTGACAGCAACCCGCCAATCGTTTCTATAGGAGGCTATCGAATGCGCTTCACTGCACAGAGACTCGTACTCTGATGGATTGTTTCAGCAGGTGAAAAGCCAATTTAACATGGAAGTGCAGCGGTCCACAGATACTGGCTTGCCTGAGCAGCCAGACATTATTGTGGTCCTTGCTAACCCTTCTCCAGGTCCTCTGCACTTATATCATAGGATTTGTGGAAGCGGGGGTCCCTGCAGCCACGCAGATCCCACAAATCTCTCGCGGGGAGTTTCTACCCGTTTCAGAGCTCAGCGTAACACAGAGATCTTCTCACTCCTCACCGAATCTGTCGAGCATATCTGTGAGCCTGGGAGAAAAAACTCACGTCACGCTAAACTTTGGAGTGGAAGCCAGTTATTTTCATGCACCAAAGCTAAGCGTGCCGTAAGATCTCTTCGCCCAGGTTTTCTGCAGTTTACAACAGCCCAGGGAAGGGGATCTCTGTGTTGCTGAGGATTCTGCTGAGCAGCTCTGCAGAGGCTCAGAAAGGCATATTTTGCAGGATGGGCAAAGAGCAAAATTGGTCTCCAACAGTCATTCCATCAGGCCACAGGAGCTGGGACTGCAGAACCTCTAGTCCCGGCATGACCAAACTTGGCTCTCCAGCTGTCTGGGGACTACATCTCCCATCATCCCTAGCCAACAGGACCAGTGATGATGGGAATTGTAGTCCCAAAACAGCTGGAGGGCCAAGTTTGGCCATGCCTGCTCTAGTCTTTCACTCCCCCCAGGAATTTTTCCTCACTGGGGGCCACATTCCCTTCTGGGAAGCCTTCCAGGGGCCACATGCCAGTGGTGGGTGTGGCCAGAGACAAAGGTAGGTGGAGCAATGGATGTGGGCTAGATTATCTTGTTCACAAGCTCACACACCCCTCTGTGTCTCTCCAGCCAGGCAAACAAGAGACATGATGGGTTTTTGAGGGCACTTTCCAGGCAGGTAAAGACACACCTGGGGCAAGAAGCGGGTCAGGAAAAGGTGTGGCCTGGGGAGAATTGCAGGGGCCAGATAGACAGGACTGTTTCACTCCTGGCCTGAGATTGCCCACATCTCCTTTAAGGAAAAAAATATACATGTTTGTGTACTTACATATAGTTTTGCAATATATCTATTCCAAATTTTCAGTATATTTATATACTGTAATATTTTTGGAATGCTGAATTTTTAAAATTATCTGCAAGATGTGTGTGTGTACATGTGTGTGCATGTATTTACTTGAAATTTTATGACAACTGTATTGATGAACACATAAACTATACAGTTGTATCTTGGTTTCCAAACAGCTTAGTTTCCGAACGTTTTGGCTCTTGAACGCTGCAAACCCAGAAGTGACTGTTCCGGTTTGCAAACTATTTTTGGAAGCCAAACGTCAAACGGGGCTTCCGCAGCTTCCAACTGAGTGCAGGAAGCTCCTGCAGCCAATCAGAAGCCGAGCTTTGGTTTTCAAATGTTTTGGAAGTCGAACAGATTCCGTTTGACTTCCAGGGTATGACTGTATTTGTAAATACAGTATAATAAAGAGAGGCAAGAGTCTCCTGCGGGATAGTCTTTCCACATATACGTCCACTAAACCTCTTCAATCTGTGGAACTAGTACTGTGCCAAGTGCCAAGCAATACCTGTTCCACACAGGTAGGAAATTGTTCTTTTAATGTGGCAGCACTTTGGAACGCCTTGCCTACTGAAATCAGGCAGGCATGTTCACTGTATTATTATTTTTTTGGTGCGCACTCAAAACATTTAGGCAAGCCTATTCAAGGCACATCAACGCTGACATGTTTTAATCTCTTTTTACTAATAATTTTATCTTAAATTGTTTTTATTGATGCTTTTAATATTTCCTGCAAACTGCCTAGAAGTTTTCCCAAAACCAAACAGTGCATAAATATTATTAAATAAAATAAAATAAATTATATGTCTCTTAAAATATATAAATAAATAAAAATTCCCTGCATTGCGGAGAGATGGACCAGATGATTTCCTTGTGGTCCTTTCTGGCTTTACAGTTATGCGATTCCGTAAAAATGTTGAATGCCCAGTGCCGAGAGAGGAGGTGGGGAAAGCTTAGCTTTTCTTGAAAATGGGTTTCAGATCCTTAGTGGGGATTTCCCGGCACCACAGCTCTTGTCTGACACTCTAACCACTAGACCACATCAACTTGATTACGATGCCAACCATTGGCGGGAAAGATGGTTGGGGGAAAATCTGTAGATCTGATAAAGGAACTCTGAAGATGAGTTGTGTGCAAAGGGAGACCGAAAGCAAATGAATAAACAGTGTTCTGTTTAGGGAAACGGCATGCGAAGGAGAATCCCTTATTGACAGCTGCCAAATATTTTTAAAAGGAGGGTTGAAACAACAAGAGGAATTTTCCCATATCCACTGAAGCAAACCGCAAATAGCCTGCAGATCTAAATCACACAACAGCCCGAAGCCTAAGCTTGCCAAGCAAGACAGCTTGGTTAATCCTCAATTGGGCATTTCAGTTCAAAGAGGACAGAAATGCTAAGCTCAAACACAGCAAACAGCCCTGCGCTGTCTTCCCTTCAT
Source organism: Podarcis pityusensis (assembly GCF_964106645.2). NCBI lineage: Eukaryota > Metazoa > Chordata > Lepidosauria > Squamata > Lacertidae > Podarcis > Podarcis pityusensis. The sequence goes on from NC_138041.1 coordinate 23,689,304, forward strand.
TGGCTCACTTCATAAACACCTTCAGCCTGATCAGCTGTCAATTAATCGGACCATTTCTTGCTGTCCCTCAAAGGTCGGCATCCTCCTAACTAGAGAGACAATGGAGTGTGCCTTCAGGGGTGAAGTCAAATCGCTGCGGTGGAGACCAAAGTCACATCCCTGGGCGCGAGCCTGGGCAGCGAGTATGGAGGTCCTGGGCTGCCCAGATGACAAGACCCGCCTCTCAGCCTCGCTGATGTGATCCAGCTTGGCAGCAAGGCATCCTCCAACCGTCTTAGGGACTCCACTCTGGATTTGTGCAAGGTTTACTCCTTAGGCTTAGCCTTTTCTTCTCCCGAAGATATCCCACAAGGCAGGGGAGATTTAAGACCAGAGTTTTCCTTCTCCTAAATGGGCTCCCTTCCCAAGTTGATGAGCCCCATCTGCCCCTCACTTCTCTCTGCAGCATGCGCAGAGACCGCCTTCTTGACCATTGGACCCAGTATTGGTCTCGTCCGGAAATCCCTAACTCACCGAGGGTTTGAGATCCATTGGCAACCCTCACTTGGTTTAGCCGCAGTTACAGGTAGGTAGCCGTGTTGGTCTGCCGTAGTCAAAACAAAATTAATTCCTTCCAGTAGCACCTTAGAGACCAAGTAAGTTTGTTATTGGTATGAGCTTTCGTGTGCATGCACACTTCTTCAGTATCTGAAGTATCTGAAGAAGCATGCATGCACACGAAAGCTCATACCAATAACAAACTTAGTTGGTCTCTAAGCTGCTACTGAAGGGATGCAGGTGGCGCTGTGGTCTAAACCACAGAGCCTAGGACTTGCCGATCGGAAGGTCGACGGTTTGAATCCTCGCAACGGGGTGAGCTCCCGTTGTTCGGTCCCAGCTCCTGCCCACCTACAGTTCGAAAGCATGTCAAAGTGCAAGTAGATAAGTAGGTACTGCTCAGGTGGGAAGGTAAACGGCGTTTCCGTGCGCTGCTCTGGTTCGCCAGAAGCGGCTTAGTCATGCTGGCCACATGACCTGGAAGCTGTCTGTGGACAAACGCCGGCTCCCTCGGCCTATAGAGCGAGATGAGCGCCGCAACCCCAGTCGTCCGCGACTGGACCTAACGGTCAGGGGTACCTTTACCTTTAAGGTGCTACTGGAAGGAATTTTTTTATTTTGGTTTAGCCAGCCAGTCAAACCCCTTTCCTAGGGTGTGGCAGCTGCTGAAACCTGACAGCCTCTAGGAGTCGCAGCTGAGAGCTGTGGACAAAGTACCCCAGAAGGAGCACGATGTGTCCCCCACCAGAGGTACTACCCCTCCCCTAACATCCCAGACACCCCCCTCAAACGTAGACCGAGAATATGGAGGGCTGTGCATACATAGGAAGCTGCCTTATAATGAGTCAGACAATTTGTCTATTCTGCTCAGGGCTACCTACACTGACTGGCAGCAGCTCTCCAGGGTTTCGGGCAAGGAGTCCCTCCCAGCCCTACCTAGAGATGCCACCAGCAATTGTAGGATTTCTTCTATGCAAAGCAGATGCTTTGCCACTGAACCATTGGTCCATCTAGCTCAGTATTGTCTGCACTGACTGGCAGCAGCTTGCCTGGGTTTCCGACAGGGGACATTTCTTGTCCTTCCTGGTAGTTCTGGGGAATGAACCTCAGTCCTTCTGTGTGCAAAGCAAACACACTAATCACGGAGCTTCGACTTTGCAGAACACAGAGAGGATGCAAGATGCAGCTCCAGCCTCAGAATTCCGCTGAATGAAAAAGCTCAGCTTTCCTTTCAAAGCAAACCAACAAGATTCTAGACCTCATGGCTGCAAAAATGTGCTTGAAAGCAGGCGCCTGCCAAAGATGCAGTAACTGAAGGAGCTGCAGAATGAGACTGATCCTGGTCATGAAGTGCAGTAGCTTCTGTGCCTTTGCCCTTCACCATGACTATCAAAGCAGAATTAAATTCTGCAGAACGGTGCTATGCAAATGTGTAACGTACCCAGGTTGCAGAATTCTGTTCTACCTAGCGCAGAATTTAGACTGAAACCTACACTTAAGCACACAATCCAGAAACCCAGTGGACAGAGCAGCTTTCCCCAACCTGGTGCCCTCCAGATGTTTTAGACCATAGCTCCCATCAGCTCCAGCTAGCATGACTAGTGGTGACTGGTGATGGAAGCTGATGGTGCAAAACATATGGAGGGCACCAAGTTGGAGGAGGAAACTTCTGGCTCAGTGTTAGAAAACCCAGATGCATAAGCTAGGTGCCAAATGACATATTAACTCTCAGTTATAGTCGCCACAATGGAACGTCTTTTCACATTCCAGTTCTATGATCTCAACTACATTGCTTGCAGAAAGTCACTTGCAGAAAGGAGAAACACACACAATGGAAATGGACATGGCATTAACGAGGGACTAAGGCAGAGGTTTTTAAACTGTGGTTGCCAACCTTGGCGCCCAGAAATGTCAACATAGTCGCAACTGGACCTGCATCAATGGCAAAAATTGCCTGGGGAATTTCGAACGCTATGGTGGCTCAGTTCTGTTACTGCTGTAATGCTGGAAATTTCTTAACCAGGTTGGATGCTGTTCATTTATTAACTTGGATTTTTTTCCCCAGAAGAGGGTTATATCTGTGTTGTGGCTGTTTGTTACCCGCTGGGATAGAAATATTTTAAATTAATGACATAAACAAACATTTACATGACTCAGTAAATATGCTGATGCAATTGCTAGCCAGCCCTCCAGAATTACAGCCAGGAGAAGGGTTCAGTGTGTAAAAGGAGACACATTTTAAATAAATAAAGAGGATGCCAGCAGGACAGAAGAGACTCACCAGCTCATCCAGGTTCTTGAGGTCACACAAAGTTATCCTCTGGCTTCTGCTCGCGTAAACAGGAGACTTGGGCCCCAGGACTTCGCTCGCCTCCTCCGTCTCCAACTCACCATAGGCCACCTGGTCTCTCATCTCCTCCTCAATCTCCTCCTCCATTTGGATGAGCATGGGAGCCAGCATCCCAAATTTGGAGCCCTTCCTGGCCACCTCCAGGAGACACAGGACGAAGTTCTTCTCGTTCTTCTTCAGCACCAAGTCGTTGGTCTCAAACATCACGACATCCTGGACGCCCAGCTCCTGGCGGCACCACTGGATGAAGTTGGAGATGTTGTCCCTGGCGATGAAGGAGCCCGGCATGACGTTCTTGGCCTGGAAGACCACCTCCTTCTGCGGGATCCTCATGCGAGACGCCGCCTCCGGGTGCAGCTGCTGGAACTCCAGCGCAATGCGGTTGACGTTGTTGGCATGCTGGCAGAGGTCGTAGCCGGTTTCCAGGACATCCATGAAGTTCTCCACTTGGACGTCGAGGTCATAGAGGGTGTTGAGCCACTCAGCCAGGTCCTCCTTCATGGCGTAGAGATACTCCTCGCTGGAGCGGAAGGGGCGGATGCTCTTGGAAGCCGCCGATTGGATGTTGCTCTGGTCAGCCATCTTGCATATTCTCACAGCTCATCACTGGCAGGGGAGAAAATCAGGAGATACCACAATTTACAACACACACAGAGAGAAACTGACCCTGGACAGCAGGGGCAGGGCCTTAAATCACCCACTTTACATTCACAGAATTGCACAGCTAGAAGGGACCACGAGAGTCAACCCACTGCAAGGCAGGAACAAGTGTTTCCTTGTAGGGAAACCTGTAAGCAGGACCTGAGTGTGACACCATTCTCTCCCTGCTTGCGGTTTCTGAGCACAATTCAAAGTGTTGGTGCTGACCTTTAAAGCCCAGTATACCTCTGGGAGTGTCTCCACCCCCATCGTTCAGCCCAGACACTGAGGTCCAGCACCGAGGGCCTTCTGGTGGTTCCCTCACTGCGAGAAGCGAAGTTACAGAGAACCAGGCAGAGGGCCTTCTTGGTAGTGGCACCCGCCCTGTGGAACACCCGCCAATCAGATGTCAAGGAAATAAACAACTATCTGACTCTTAGATGAAATCTGAAGGCAACCCTGCTTAGGGAAGATTTTAATGTTTGATGGTGTTTTTAATATTCTATTGGCAGCTGCCCAGAGTGGCTGGGGAAACCCAACTAGATGGGAGGGGTATAAATAAATAATAATAATAATAATAATAATAATAATAATAATAATAATAATTCCCAGTGCTTTTTTTTCTGGGGAGACGCAGGGGTATGCATACCCCTAAATATTTTGTGAATCTAAGTTTGGCCTCATTGAGGAGCAGTATTTCAATAATGAGTAGGAAAATGAGAGTACCCTTAAACATTTTTTTAGAAAAAAGCACTGATTATTCCCAGCCACTGATATCCAGAGGCACATTGTCTCTGACAGTGGAGCTAGAACATAGCATAGGAACAGTGTTAGAAACTCAGATATATAAGCTGGGTGCCAAATGGCACCTTAAACCTAGGTTACAGTCGCCACAATGGACTGTCCATTCGCTAGGGGGTTGGACCAAATGACCCTCAGGGATCCCTTTCAACACTACAGTTCTATGATCTCAGCTACGTTGCTTGACGGTAACTTGCTCTTACAGCAATTCACTTTGGACCGGCAAGAGGGAGAAAAGCACACAGCGGAAATGGAGATGGTATTAATGATGGACTAAGGCAGAGGGACGCGGGTGGCGCTGTGGGTTAAATCACAGAACCTAGGACTTGCCGATCAGAAGGTAGGCAGTTTGAATCCCCACGACGGGATAAGCTCCCGTTGCTCGGTCCCTGCTCCTGCCAACCTAGCAATTCGAAAGCACATCAAAGTGCAAGTAGATAAATAGGTACCACTCCGGTGGGAAGGTAAACGGCGTTTCCGTGCGCTGCTCTGGTTCGCCAGAAGCGGCTTAGTCATACTGGCCACATGACCTGGAAGCTGTACGCTGGCTCCCTCAGCCAGTAAAGCGAGATGAGCGCTGCAACCCCAGAGTCATCTGCAACTGGACCTAAAGGTCAGGGCTCCCTTTACTTTTAAGGCAGATACAGTAGTACCTCAGGTTAATAACTTAATTCGTTCTGGAGGTCCGTTCTTAACCTGAAACTGTTCTTAACCCAAGGTTCCACTTTAGCTAATGGGGCCTCCTGCCGCCGCCACACGATTTCTGTTCTCATCCTGAGGTAAAGTTATTAACCCGAGGTAGTATTTCTGGGTTAGCAGAGTCTGTAACCCGAAGCGTCCATAACCTGAAGCATCTGTAACCCGAGCTACTACTGTAAATCTCAGCGTAGTTGCCATTGGACCTGCACCAGTAGCAAAACACACCTGGGGAATTTCTAACACTGCATAGGGACATCAGAACGGTCCTGCTGGATCAAGTCAGTGGCCCATCTAGTCCAGCAACCTGATCTCATACTGGCCAAATAGATTCCTCTTCTGGGAAGTCCACAAGCAGGACCTGAGCATAACTGCCCTCTCCCCACCTGCGATTTCCAGCAACTGGCAATCAGAGGCACACTGCAAAACTCAACACACACACACACACACAGTAGCCTTATCCTACACAGATTAGCATAAGCCTTTACAGCCGCCCCAATTGGTGGCGCAGCTTTTCAAAATTTTTGTTATTAAATCTGTATGCTGCCCTTCATCTGTAAGATCTCAGGGCGGTTCACAACATAAAATTACAATACAGTGGTACCTCGGGTTACAGACGCTTCAGGTTACAGACTCTGCTAACCCAGAAATAGTACCTCGGGTTAGCAAAAGTGGTACCTCAGGTTAAGAACAGTTTCAGGTTAAGAACGGACCTCCAGAATGAATTAAGTACTTAACCCGAGGTACTACTGTATATTAAAAAATAAATAAAAAATAAAAAAGGACAAAAACCAATAATTCCCCCTACAAACAACACATTTCAAAGGGCATTGGATGTTCTGTCAGCCCAAGGCCTGGCTGAAAAGGAACCTTTCCATCTGGCGCCTAAAGATGTATAATGAAGGCACCAGTTGAAACTCCCTGGGGAGAGCATTCCACAAATGGGGAGCCACTGGAGAGCTTCAAGTATTGTGGTCCGCAATCTGGTTGAAAACCTCTCAGCTGAGTTGTTGTGGGGGTGGGTCAGTCTGCACAAATAGGAGTTGGGGGGGTCAGGGAGGTTTCCATGGAGGCCCTGGAGGGGGGTGTTGCTGGTTCAGGTGCCAACCAACCAACCGGGCACTGAGCCACCTCCTCGCTCCGTGCTTTTCAGGTGCCTAAACAAACTTCTTTCTGGCTCAAGTCCCTCTGCTGGTAAGGATGACTCATCCCACGTATTCAGGGGCAAAGTTCCCATTCAGAGCCTGTGAACTTCAGGGAGGGACAGGGAAGCAGGGAATCTCTTTGTACTCATCTCCTTCCTTTCTCTCTCATTATTCACAGTGGCCTAATCCTGTGGGGGGTGGGGAGTCAAAGGACAGAACCTGACCCACCCATTAAGTGGGCTTCAGTTTGAGAAGCAGCCCAAGAGTTTAGTTTTCTGCCGTTAACGGCAGCTCAGGGCGGCTCAGCCCTGCGATCGGAGAGAGCAAAAGAATGGGTGCATCAGAGTATATGCAAAGTGCCCTTCCACAAACAGCTCCCAGGCATTTGGCAGAGGGAGGGTACTGTTGGCAGGTGTGCTTTAAATTTAACGAGGTTGCAGTTGGCAAAGAGGGATGTCTAGTTGCCATTTGGGGGGCAAGACTGTGGGTCTAAAGGACTGGCTGTGATTGATTCTCAGTTAAACACCTGGCTAGTTCAGATGACAACCTTGAGCTGGGTTAAGAGCTTTGAGAACTTAAAGAAGAAAAGTCACTTGATCCAGGGACAGTCCACATATATATATATACTGGCCTATCCTGACCTCTTTTTCTTAATGGTGAGTGTTCCTGCTCAGGCAGCTCAGAGAAAGCAATTTGGTTGCAGAAATTCATTCTGACCGAAGAGGTAAAATATAACTGGTCGAATTCTACAGAATGGGGTATTAGTGTGTGAAAACAGTCCAGATCCAAAGATCCCCAGATGGGGAAGATATCAGATGCCATCCTCGCTCCCAGGTATCTTCACTTGGTTGCAAGTGGTCAAAAGCCAGGTGATTTAGCTGTGATTCCTGAATTGCAGAGGGTTGGAATAGATGACCCTTCAAACGCTCCAATTCATAGCTGTCAACTTTTCCTTTTTCTTGCGAGGAATCCTATTCGGAATAAGGGAATTTCCCTTTAAAAAAGGGAAAAGTTGACAGCTATGTTCCGAGTCTATGATTCTACTATCTATCCCCAAGTTTACATCCAGTCCCAACTGGTTCATCAGTGGTTTCCCTCCACGGGATGCAGCTGGGATGCCTTCAACTTGGAAAGGCAGCCATGCAGCTGTTGTCAACCTGGTGGCTTCCAGATATGGTTGGACTACAACTCCCATCAGTCTCAGCCAGCCTGCTGATGGGAGGTGTAGTCCGACAGATTCTGCAGGGTGCCAAGTTGAAAAGGCTGCTGCTGGGGAGCTCGCAATGCAGAATGAAAGACAGTGTGGCACAGTGGTTAGAGCGCTGGGCTAGGGGGACCTGGAAGACCCAGGTTCAAATCTCCACTCGGCCACGTGAAGCTCAGCGAGGGTGACCTTGGGCCAGTCACCACCTCTCAAGCTAACCTACACTGCAGGGTTGTTGTGAAGATGAAATGGGGAGACGTTTGTGCGCCACCTTGAGCTCCTTAAAGAGAAAGTGGGATAAAAATGCAATCAGTCAATCATCTTATTATTTATACCCTGGCTAGTGAATCAGGTTCAACAGCACACAGGGATCTGGGTTCAGATCACCACCTGAACCCCATGGCCTCTCTCTCAACCAATCGTTGAGAGGATAAAATGGGGAGAAGCCTCTGAGGTCTTTGGGGAAAAGAACAAAGGCCCCACCTGCGATATAACATTTAAAACAATGCCATATCGCTTTAAACAGCCATGGCTTACCCTCCCCCAAGAAGTATCCTGGGAAGTGTAGTTCCTTGAGGGTGCTGAGAGTCAGGAGAGACCCGCTCTCAGAGCTACAATTCCCAGAGTTCCATGGGAAGGATTCCCAGCATTCTTGGGGGGAAGCCGTGACTATTTAAAGTCGTATGATACTGCCAGAGATGTACAGAGCACAGGTGGGGCCAAACTTACAACAGAAATAAGGCCTTAAGAAGTAGCTGCTGGAATAGCCTGGCCCAGCCTCCTGCTTCCAACAGCGGCTAGCCGGATGCCTCTGGGAGCCCAGATCTTCCCTCCAACAAAGCTGGCAGGCAGATAAATAGTTCACTGGGGTTGAAAGTCATAACTGCAGTAGCTGAAAGTGATCAACAGACTTGCCCTCCATCAATTTGCCCAATCCCTTTTTCGAGCTCCCTGTGCTACTGGCCAACCACATCCCGTGGCATGGAATTCTACGTGTTAGATTTATTACTGTATTTACTCGAATTTAATGCCCATCTTTGGGGGGGGGGGAGAAATTTAAGTTGCACGTTCGATTCAATGGCACATTTACCGTACATTCTCGGTAGTGGCACCGCCCTGTGGAACACCCTCCCTCCAGATGTCAAAGAGGAAAACAACTACCAGACTTTTAGAAGACATCTGAAAGCAGTCCTGTTTAAGGAAGCTTTTAATGTTTAATAGATTATTGTATTTTAATATTCTGTTGGAAGCTGCCCAGAGTGGCTGGGGAAACCCAGCCAGATAGGCGGGGTATAAATAATAAATTATTATTATTATTATTATTATTATTATTATTATTATTATTACTAGCCAGCAAATACTTTTTTGGGTTTCAAGGTTCTGAAAATTGATGTGTTTTGATGGCGCATCAGATTCGTGTAAATACGGTATCTATCAGTGATGTAGCTTAAAGGGGAACCCAGACCTTGGCTCTGAAGGTAAGGAAGACAAGGACAGGGGTAGAGCATCTGTCTTGCATGGGGAAGGTCCCAGGTTCATTCTCCAGCTTCTCCAGGTGGGGCTTAGGAATGCCTCTTGCCTGAAAGCCTGGACAGTCGCTGCCAATCCTTGTAGACAATACTGAGCTAGATAGACCAAGGGACTGACTTGGCATCATTATTTATTGCCCTTATCTTACAAGGATCTCAATGTGGTGAACATGGTTTTCCTCCTCCCCATTTCATTCTTACAGCAACCCTGTGAGGTAGGTTAGGCTAAGAGATGGTGCGACTGGTCCAAGGTCATGGCTGAGTGGAGATTCGAACCCTGGTCTTCCAGGTCCTAGTTCGACCCTCTAACCATTACATCACACCGGCGTAATAAACATCACTGTGTCCCTAGAGTAACTGTTTACAGCCCTCTAAGACAGTCAGGTGGGTAACAGACCTATATGTTAAAAACTTGGACTGCTCCAATTATAAAAGCAGAAGTCAGACCAAGATCAAAACAGGTGTGTTTCATTTCCCACAACCATTTCTTTCTCTGCTGCAGCTTGGAACTTAAGAGTAGGAGGAGCACAGATAGATAAACTGGAGGGATAGGGCACTTTCACCATAAAAAAATCAAAGCCACATTCTAACTCCTTTTGAATGAAACTGGTTAGAGTGTTAAAAGCTGCCTTGTACAAAGTCAGACAGCTGGCCCATCCAGTTCAGTATATAAATGCTAGTCCTTGTTATTAAGGTGCTAGTCCTCATGATTGAAAAAGTGGAGCTGAATTAAACAGGAAGCTGCCAGTCAGGCCACTAGTCCACATAGCTCAGTATTATCTACACTGACTGACAGCAGCTCTCCTGGGTTTCTGGTATCGATCCTCTCCCAGCCCAAACGGGAGATGCCATTGGGGATTAAACCAGGGACCTTCTCGCTGCAAGGCAGAAAGATGCTCTAACCACTAAGCTACCCATCTCTTGCCCCTATCACGACTTAATTGAGTGGGTGGGCAGGTGTGATGACCCTGCAGCACTTGAGAGACGCAATGACTCAGTATTAAGTTCTCAAACCTGTCATATGAGAAGGAAAGACAATACCACTGGGGGGAAGAGTCCGAGATGGAACCTGAGGACTCATGATAAGGCGAGAACAAATGAGATACAATTGGGGGTGGGAGGAATTTTGTGAGTGTGTGTGTGATCACACTCACACAGCTTAGCCATTTGGGTTGAGACACACAATTTCATATTTCATTCAGCAAGTGCTGGATGAGCCACCCCAGACAAACCTTGAATACCCATCTCCTCAACCCCCCCTGCCACGCTTCTGGGCGTTCACACGTGCAAGCTTAGCAGTCGAGCATCCATGGAGGGCTTGAGCACGTGAATGGGACACCATCCCAGGCAAAGTTCTACACCCCTCCCCACCCACGCGACGTTTTCCAGCGGAACCTGTTCACGGGTTCGGGGGCTTCTACACGGATCACGACGGCTCAGCGCAGGGCAACCGAATGCGCCGAGCCCTCGAGAAAAAAAGCCACCGCGTTCGAGGCAGAGAGAAGAAAGTGTGACCGGCGAGGGTGACGACGCCGCCCCACCCCCATCCTGTTCACACATGCAAGTCATCACTTGATGCGGCAGCCTTCCACCGCGCGGCCCGCACGTCTGAACCAGGGCCAGCCATTCTAATCCGTGCAGATGCCGTCCGCGCGTCCAACAGCTTGCCCCCCCCAACCCCGCAAAGAAACCATATCCTATCATATAAACTCACCCGGATCACCATGACGGACCGGAGTCTTGCGTCTCTCCCCGGATCTGGGCGGGATGGGGAAGACACTCCCCGCGCGGATACACAAACCCAACGTGGACTTTTTTTTCCCCCGGGGAGGGAGAGAGAAGGAAGGGCGTCGTTCACCCCTCCCCGTCCTTCAAACAACACCAGCCACGCGTCATCGCACCAGGGTTCTCTCGTTTCCCTTTCCCACGTGCGCCTTTCCCTCGCTGGGAACTTTTTTTTCCGTTTTTGCGCGCGCGGGCGAAAGGAGAGCCAAGGGCGTACGGAGAGAATTCAAAGACCCCTCGGGGGGCGAAGAGAAGAGAGGGAAGCAGCAGCAGCCTCGGCGACCTGTCTCCAGAGGGAAGGGACAAGCAATCGAGGCTTGGTTGGGGTGGGGGTGGGGGGTCGTCGTCTCCGTTTGGCCGGCCCCCCTCGAGGAAGCGGGAACCTCTCCAAGGCGCAGCGCGCCGTCGGTGGAGGGAAAAGAGCCGCGCAGCAGCAGCAGCAAAGCCGGGAGGAGGAGGAGGTGGAGGCGCCGCCTGCCGCAGGATCCGATCCGAGCCTGCTAATCGCTTGCTGGGAATTAAGCGGCTCAAAGAGGCAAAGGAAGAGGTGGAGCCGCTGGCCCGGCCGGGAGGAAGCTGGAGAGAGGAGCGCGCCTGGGCGCGGCGAGGTTGGGTAGGTGCGCCCCGGCTGGCTACCCGCCTCCCGGGCTCAGTGCCTCCATGACCCCTCCAGCGGCGATGGGAGAGATCGGGGGGTCTGGAGCAGCCCCGGCTGGCCTGCTCCTGCTTCTCCGCTGCCTCCTTCCCGTTGCCGGCGCCTTGATCTCATCCGGATCAGGGACGAAACACGCCCATCCTTCGCTACTGCTGCTCCTCGTCGGGTCACTGCTTCATTTCTCCAGGGAGAGAGAGAGGAGAGGAGAGGTGCCGGGGATTGCCAAGCGCGCGTGACGCAAAGGGCCTGCCCACGCGCAGGCTGAGCTCCGCGTGGCGGGGGCAGAGGGAGGCGCTCTGCACATGCTTAGGAGGCGCTCCCTCTTTCCTAAGAAGGACCCGGCGACTGGATCAAGGCCACAAAGGACCATCTAGAGTGGCCAAGCAGATGCGTCAATGAGAAGCACTCAAAGCAGGACCGGGGCACAAGAGCGCTCTCCCCTCCTGCTGTTTCCAGGGGGTAGAAGCGTCGCTGCCTCGAGGGCTTCCGAGATATCCTGGGGTGAAGTCCCGCTTCACCTTCTTGGGAGTCCCTCTCTTACGTTCTTGGGGTTTTTTTGGGGAGGGAGCAAGGGGGAAGAATAAGGATTTCCTCCACCACCAGCCCCAAATTCTATAGTAAGAGAAATTGGGGGCCAAGGCTACTGGGGAAATGGTGGGTCTCTAACCATAGAGCTCAGGTATGTAGGAGCAGGCTGGCTCTGCCCATAGGGAGGAAAAGCACTCTGTGCAAGCTCAGAAGCCCTAGCTGAGAGTTGAAGGGATGGTATCCTGGTTTGGATCTGCAGTCGGGGAGGTTGCTTTAAATTGCCGGGGGTTTTCTGTTTTCCCAACATTGCGCTTTGAATTTCTGGAACAGAAGATTCACGAAGGGGGAAAAGTTGAGGAAAGAGCACTCTGCACATGCCCAGTGGTTATGGCATTACCATCATTTCTTTTAAATACATTCGGGCATTGGAGTTCTTATCTGATCTTTACGCTTTTCCTTGTTTTGTTTTACTGGGTAAGTCACTTTGAAGCCACCAACTTAGATGGCTTTGAAAGAGGATTAGGCAGATTGATGGGCAGGAAGGCTATCAATGGCGGTATCCAGGGGCTGTGCTCTGCCTCCACAGTCAGAGTCAGTAATCCTTCTGAGCTGGAAACTGCAGGAGGAGAGAGGACTCTTGCACTTGCAGGTTTCCCACAGGCATCTGTCGGACCACTGTGAGGACAGGACACTGGACTAGATAGGCCATTGGCAAAGCTACCTTGAATACAAAAATGCAACTGATAAATCATCTTCATTGATGCAGCCAACTCCTGGTTTAAATAAGAGGATTGCAGCTCCCGTGAAATTTCTGCTTTTATGGCTTAAATCAGCCTTGCCAACCAGGTGCCCTCCAAGTGCTTCAGAGACAGGCTCCCATCACCTCCCAGCTGTGCTGGAGGCCCCCAGAAATGAGGGATCCTGATTTAAGTGTGCTCCACTGCAGCAACCTAGCATTGCAGATCGTCCTCCCAGCTGAGGCCTGGTTCAATGGCGCAAGTCTGCAGGGCTCTGTGCCGGGTTCTCTGTTCCTCTTTGAATCAGGAAGGGGGCGGAGGGCTCTTGTGCTTCCCAATTGCTATGGGAACTCCCTGGGTTTTTTCCCCTCGCCCTCTGAGAAACACACAGGCGGAAGAAAGAGAAACAAGGGTTGCTAAGCGGGGTGGGGGTGGCGGGGATAAGAAAAACATACATCCTCTTTTATTTTCTGCTTGGAATTTGGAAAAGACCCAAATAGGCCTCGAAAGCCACTGCGCCGGGTGTTAAAGAGACAGCAACCTTTTATTTCGCTGCCAATGGCCTGGTTGACATGTGTAAAGGGTGCCCTGCATTCTTCTTGGAGGGGATGCCTGTAGCTCCGTGGTTTGAGCATCTGTTTTGCATGCAGAAGGTCACAGGTTCAATCCCCGGAGCCTCTTGGGAGGTCTGGGAAAGACTCAGGCATCCTGCCGAAATCAGTCCCATGTTCCGAATTCTGAGGACTAAAGTTTTCCCTTATTTTTAAGGGAAGGGTCCTAGCTTAATGGTAGAACATCTGCTCTGTGTGCAGAAGGGCTCAGTTTCAATTATCAGCATCTCTAGGCGCAGCGGGGGGGGGGTGGCCAAAAAAACAATCCAGGCAAACAATATAGAGGCAGATGGACCAAGGATCTGAGTCATTATATTGAAGCTTCCTATGCTTCTGCTCCCCTTCATGGATCACTGCCTTGTCATGGCAAAGGGGCTTGAATAACTCAGAGAAGCTATGAACTATGCCGTGCTGGGCACCCAAGATGGACAGGTCATAGTGGAGAGTTTTGACCAAACGTGATCCACCTGGAGCAGGAACCGGCAAGCCACTTCAGTATCCCTGCCAAGAAAACTCCATGGACAAAGACAACAGGCATATAAAAGTTATGATGCTGGAAGATGAGCCCCTCAGGTTGGAAGACGTCCAACATGCTAATGAGGAAGAGTGGAGGACAAGTACAAGTAGATTCAGAGCTGATGAAGCAGCTGGGCCAAAGCCGAAAGGACGCTCAGTTGCGGATATGCCTGGAAGCCAAAGGAAAGTCCAATGCTGTAAAGAAAAATATTGCATAGGAACCTGGAATGTAAGAACCATGAACCTGGGTAAGTTGGATGTGGTCAAAAATGAGACGTCCTGGGCATCAGTGAACTAAAATGGACGGGAATGGGCGAATTCAGTTCGGATGACCATCATATCTACTACTGTGGGCAAGAATCCCGTAAAAGAAATGGAGTGGCCCTCATAGTCAACAAAAGAGTGGTGAAAGCTGTACTGGGATGCAATCTCAAAACAACAGAATGTTTCTGCTGAATCAGCCCATATTCTGAATCCTGAGGACTAGAATCTTACTTTAAGGATCATAGCTCAGTGGTAGAACATATGCTTGGCATGCAGAAGGTGCCAGGTTCAATCCCATGTAGGTCTGAGAGGCTCTTGCTTGAAACCCTGGAGAGCCTCTGCCAATGAGTGCAGGCAGTGCTGAGCTAGGTGGACCAATGGCCAGACTCGGTGTCCGGCAGCCTCCTCTGCTCCTATTTATTTATTTCTAATAAAAGTATTTATAGATCACCCTTTTAGAAAACAGCAGGGTGGCAGGAGAACATTAAAAAAAAAATCATTAAGAGCAGTACAGAACAATCATTAAAATGCCTGGCTGTTCAAGGAGGTTTTTAAATGCAGAGAGGCCTGTCGGAATAAAGAAAACCTCTTTCTTTTCTTTTTTGGTTGGGTTTCTGCATTTATCATCCTCCTGGCAGGCAGATATTCAGCAGGTGGGGAGGATTTCCTTTTAATGTTGTTGTCGGAATGTTTGCGGTTGCTGATAGCTTCCATTTGATCATTGTAAGAATGGATTGCTTTGAAGTCATTTCCACACCAGGGAAAGTCATATAAAGGCTCCCAATTTCCACCCCCTTTATTTTGCTTGACCTGTCCCGTATTTTGCCCAACCAAAGGTGGCAACTCTACCTGAAGCATCTCTGCTGGAAGAGTCTTCCACAGCATGGAACTGGTTACTGCAGTGTATTGGATTCCTGGATGAGGCTTGCTGAGCATCTCTTACCGTATTTTTTGCTCTATAGGACGCACCAGACGATAAGACGCACCTAGTTTGGGGGGGGGGGGTGGAAACAAGGGGGAAAAAAAATTCTGAATCCCAGAAGCCAGAACAGCAAAAGGGATCTGGCTTCTGGGATAGCCTCTTGCTGCTCTGGCTTCTGGGATCGCCACTGAAGCCTCTCCCGGGCAGAGGGATGAAGGCTCCCCCTGCCTGGAAGAGGCTGCGCGCGGGTAAGCTGCCCTTTGTACCTTGTCCCATCTCCTGCAAGAACTGCATGCTCTTTAAAGGGAGCGCGGTTCTTGGGGGCTTTTCTGGGAGGTGGGGGAAGGGACAGAGCCCACCACGTCCCACAAGAGCCGTGCGAAGCCTCCGCAGGGCAGCGGGGAGCCTTCGTCCCACTGCCCTATGGAGGCTTGCGGGGGCTATCCAAAAGCCAGAATAGCTAGAGGGAGTGCTGCGCAGCGCTCCCTCTAGCTGGTCTAGCTTTGCGCGAAGCCTCCGCAGGGCACGGGGAGCCTTCATCCCCATGTCCTGCGGAGGCTTCTGGGACTGCCCACAAAGCCTCTGCAGGGCAGCGGGGTGCCTTCATCCCACTGCCCTGCGGAGGCTTTGCGCAGCTAAGCCAGAAGCTAGAACAGCGAAAGGGAGTGCTGCGCAGCAATCCTTCTCCCTGTTCTGGCTTCTGGCTTAGTCACGCAACCTGCATTCGCTCCATAAGACGCACACACATTTGCCCTTTTTAGGAGGGGAAAAGTGTGTCTTATAGAGCGAAAAATACGGTAACATGGGGGAGGCCAACTAACTGTGCTTCTCCAGACGATCTCAGTGATGGAGCTGGGACATGAGGTTTCCGGCGGTCCTTAAGGTATCCTGAACCCAAGTTGTTCATGTTGGGACTCACAGTCTGCTCCCTTTTAAGGTGGAACGGAAATATCCTAACAGTTCAGGGCTTTGTGTAGCAACACAACTTCTTTGAATCTGGCAGGGTAAGAGATGAGCAACACGTGGCCTTTTCGCTGCTCATTAAAAGCTGATTTAGGTTAGGGGAAGTCCATAGTTTCTCAAGCAACACACTCACAGGACCCAAGAATGTCACACAATGCCAGGGGGCTCGCTCACCCGCCAACATGAATTGTGCCACCACCATCTGCCAAAGATGCCCTTCTGGATTTCTCACACAGGCAAAGAAGCCCGTCTCTATGCTAAAGAATAAATGCTGCCATCGTGATGCCGTTGTACAAATTTATGGCGCGGCCACATTTCGCCTGCAGATCTCACAACATAAAAATGCAATGTAAAATTACAAAATATATGAACAAAAAAAGCAATAACCCCCTTCTAGGGGAAGAGTTGGAAAAGGTTCAGACAGGGACAACCCAAACGATCAAGGGAATGGAGAGACTCCTCTGAGAAAAGGTTGCAGAGACTCCTCTGAGAAAAGGTTGCAGATTTTTTAGTTTGGAGAAAAGTTTAATAATAATAATAATAATAATAATAATAATAATTCATTATTTATACCCCACATATCTGGCTGGGTTTCCTGAACCACTCTGGACGGCTCCCAACAGTATTAAAAAGCCGATAAAACATCAATCATTTAAAAACTTCCCTGAACAGGGCTGCCTTCAGATGTCTTCTAAAATCAGATACAGTGGTACCTCGGGTTAAGTACTTAATTCGTTCTGGAGGTCCGTTCTTAACCTGAAACTGTTCTTAACCAAAAGCACCACTTTAGCTAATGGGGCCTCCTGCTGCCGCCGCGTGATTTCTGTTCTCATCCTGAAGCAAAGTTCTTAACCCGAGGTACTATTTCTGGGTTAGCGGAGTCTATAACCTGAAGTGTCTGTAACCTGAAGCGTCTGTAACCCGAGGTACCACTGTAGTTGTTTATCTCCTTGACATTTGAGGGGAGGTCATTCCACAGGGCGGGTGCCACCACCGAGAAGGCCCTCTGCCTTGTTCCCTGTAACCTCACCTCTGGCAGTGAGGGAAATGCCAGAAGGCCCTCGGAGCTGGACCTCAGTGTCCGGGCTGAACGATGGGGGTGGAGACGCTCCTTCAGGTATACTGGGCCGTGGCTGTGCCACATTTGCACCAGCTGCTGCTGCTGCTGAGTACACAGGTCTAGTATCACAAGGTGTGTTGGATACCGAAGGTCAGAGATGGGTGGTGGTGTCAATTCAGCACGCTTGCCATCTGTGGTAAAGAGAAGGTTCAAATAAAGGACATCCCCCAGCTAGGTGGAGAGAGGACCTTGCCCTTTCTGGTTATTGATCAGACAGGAGAGATTAAGGGCATGGCCCGGGGCAGTGGGCATGAGCTGGCTTTCTCTGGAAAGAAAACAAAGCAAAGACGCCTCCCTATTTGCACCCAGAGTCACAGAATTGTGAATTGGAAGGAACCACGAGTGTCATCTAGGTCAACCTCCTGCAATGCGGGAATCCTTTGCCCAATGTGGAGCTCAAACCCACAACCCTGAGTTTAAGAGTCTCATGCTCTACTGACTCAGCTATCCCAGCTTTCTGTTGTTGTTGTAATAATAATAATAATGGGACGCGGGTGGCGCTGTGGGCTAAACCACAGAGCCTAGGACTTGCCGATCAGAAGGTCAGCGGTTCGAATCCCCGCAACGGGATGAGCTCCCATTGCTCGGTCCCTGCTCCTGCCAACCTAGCAGTTTGAAAGCACAAAGTGCAAGTAGATAAATAGGTACCGCTCCAGCAGGAAGGTAAACGGCGTTTCCATGTGCTGCTCTGGTTCGCCAGAAGCGGCTGAGTCATGCTGGCCACATGACCGGAAGCTGTACGCTGGCTCCCTCGGCCAGTAAAGCGAGATGAGCGCCGCAACCCCAGAGTCGGCCACGACTGGACCTAATGGTCAGGAGTCCCTTTACCTTTACGTAGTAATAATAATAATCATAATAATAATAATAATAAACCACTAACATACAATAACCTATTAAACATTAAAAGCTTCCCTAAACAGGGCTGCCTTCAGATGTCTTCTAAAAATGGTGCAGTTATTTATCTCCTTGACATCTGATAGGAGGACATTCTACAGGGAGGGTGCCACCACCGAAAAGGCCCTCTGCCTGGTTCCCTGTAACTTGGCTTCTCGCAGCGAGGGAACTGCCAGAAGGTCCTCGGTGCTGGGCCTCAGTGTCCGGGCAGAACGTTGTAAGAATAAAAGAGCCCTCCTGGATCCAGCCAATGGCCCATCTAGTCCAGCGTCCTGTTCTCATGGCGGTTAACCAGATGCCTGTGGGGAAACCTGCAAGCTTCCAGCAACTGGTATTCAGAAGCATTACTGCCTCTGACTATGGAGGCAGAGCACAGCCATCTTGGCTGGTAGCACCCATTGATAGCCTTCCCCTCCATGAATGTGTCAATCCCACTTTGGGCCAAGTTAGTGGCCATCCCTGCCTCCTGTGGCAGTGAGTTCCGCAGTTCTCGCTCCCCTGAATCTTCCCACATTCAGCTTCCTTGGATGCTCCCATGTTCCAGTGTTATGAGAGGGAGGAAAACATTCCTCTGTCCACTTCCTCCATGTTGTGCCTCAGTTTGTAAGCTACTATCATGTCTCCTCTTACTCTTAGCAAAACCATATAACACCACCCCTGAAAGACCTACATTGGCTCCCAGTACATTTCCGAGCACAATCCAAAATGTTGGTGCTGACCTTGAAAGCCCTAAACTGCCTCAGCCTAGTATACCTGAAGGAGCATCTCCACACCCCCCATCATTCAGCCCACACACTGAGGTCCACCTCCGAGGGCCTTCTGGCAGTTCCCTCAGGGAAGTTCTTAATGTCTGATGTTTCACATTTTTTTTATGTGCTGTAAGCCGCCCGGAGTGGCTGGGGAAACCCAGCCAGATGGGCGGGGTATAAATAAGTTGTTGTTGTTGTTGTTGTTGTGAACCTCGATCAGCCCTCACTTACCTGTCTTCCTGCTTACACCCAGTCCAGGAGGTGATAGTGGCTGTCAGTTTCTTCCTGCTCCTTTGTCTTATTTTGTCCTTTGTAGAATTCAAAAGGTAAGAGGAGGATGGGGACAATACTATTTATTTATTTATTTATTTATTTCTTTCTTTCTTACTTACTTACTTACTTACTTACTTACTTACTTACATTTATATCCCACTTTTTTCTCCAAGGAGCTCAAGGTAGCACACACAAATGTATTTCTCCTCCTCTAATCCCTACAACAGCCCTGTGTGCCAGGTTAGGCTGAGGCACAGTGAGAGGCCAAAGGTCAGTACCCTGTGAGCTTCATGGCCAAGTGGGTCTTACCTTCCGAGAGAGAAGGAAGGATCCTGCACACTCTGTCCCGCAGCAGACAGACAGACACAAACATGTTCTCCTTGGTGCCAAAATAAATACTAAATAATTTAAGCTGCTTTAATATATTTCTTTCACATCGTCTACAGTCCTTTAATAATTTAGCGCAACCTGTAATGGAAGCTGCATGGAGAGGTAAGCCAATCTTTTCCAGAAGCTCCGTGTTGACGGGAGAATGGGCAAGCTTTCGAGTTCACACAGGGTGCTTCATCTTTCAGGGAGGAAAGGAGGCAATCTCCTCTATGAACCAGTGATGATGCTGTTCACTAATGCAATGATTCTTGACCCTAGTGCCAAAAGGGTCCGAAGAAATTGAGTAAGATCTAGGTACCTTCTCAATATCTGTAAATCCAGTCCTGTGAAGCCAGTGTGGCCTGGCGGTTAGAGTGTTGGATTAGGACCTGGGAGACCAGGGTCGGGAGCCGAAACATTCAGCAACTAAGCCATTCAAGGTCCAAGATGCCTTTTAGCTACATCCACTATTTTCTGCGCACATAGATGGGCAAATGATTTGGAGTGTTCCAATGCCTTCTTTCAGAGTGACTCGAGTTGTGTTTTTCTTGAACTTCCATTGTACACAACAGAACTTGCACCCCGTTGTCTTGAAACTAGAGAACCCTGTGTTTTCAATGTTTCTAAATTGATCAGTCCTGCTCACTTTCTCGAGATTGACCCTAGGAACACTCTTCTTCAAGAGCAGACTCACAGCCTTTTTCTCTGGTTGTTCCAATCAGCGCAAAGGGTGATAAGGCTTTGTGGCTTAAATGCTCCCCTTGCGTGCTGATTGGACGTCTCTAGGTACCTGGAGATCCTAGGCCACTACACCTCTGGGGTTAGCCAACACAGTACCCACCAGAAATTGTTGGAATACAACTCCCATCAGGCCCAACCACCCTGGGCAAAGGTCAGGGATGTAATAAACGAAATCTGCCCTTATTCCCTCATGGAGGACACAAGAGCCCTAATGGAGTCCTTTGTAGGTTCTCTATTGGTAGGAGAAAATAACAGAGGCCAACCAGAGAATATTGAGAAGCAAAGCAGCTAGTAAGCCTGATCTTTATTAAACTGTTGCAACAGGGTGCTCCCCTCACACGCAGGAAGGGAGGAGGACCCAGAACCAAGGTGTGCCTGCCCTTATATAGACATTTTAAATTGCCTTCCCTGGAGCTCAAGACCACCCCACCATACATCACACATAGATCGCAGAAGTGGTGTAGCCCAAGACCACCCCCCAGATATATCATACCTGCATCACAGAAAAGGCAATCTACAATAGAAATTTGAATGATTTTGTTTTTCCTGTCTGCCAGGTTATCTGATAATGCCTTATCTGATTGCTTTTCCTGGTAGTCTGGCCATTCCTTTGAGATGGTGATTACACAATTCCTGAGACAATGGGAAGGTTTCCTCACACACACCCCTCCTTGCAGAGAAACACTTGGTCAGTTTGGGAGTCAAAATGGTTTCAGGGCGGTCTTCCTGTGCTGCTCCAGACATGTGGTCCACATATCGATGTACGTGCTTGGTTGGTACATTTATGAACATTACACACACACACACACACACACACACACACACACACTGTGGGTTAAACCACAGAGCCTAGTACTTGCCAATCAGAAGGTGGCGGTTCAAATACCCGTGACGGGGTGAGCTCCCGTTGCTTGGTCCCTGCTCCTGCCAACCTAGCAGTTCGAAAGCACGTCAAAGTGCAAGTAGATAAATAGGTACCACTCTGGCGGGAAGGTAAACGGCGTTTCTGTGCTCTGGTTCGCCAGAAGCGGCTTAGTCATGCTGGCCACATGACCCAGAAGCTGTACACTGGATCCCTCGGCCAATGAAGCGAGATGAGCGCCGCAACTTCAGAGTCGGCCACAACTGGACCTAAATGGTCAGGGGTCCCTTTACCTTTACCTTATACAGTGGTACCTCGGGTTACAGATGCTTCAGGTTACATACGCTTCAGGTTACAGACTCTGCTAACCCAGAAATAGTGCTTCAGGTTAAGAACTTTGCTTCAGGATGAGAACAGAAATCGGGCTCCAGCGGTGCGGCAGCAGCAGGAGGCCCCATTAGCTAAAGTGGTGCTTCAGGTTAAGAACAGTTTCAGGTTAAGAACGGACCTCCAGAACGAATTAAGTACTTAACCCGAGGTACCACTGTATAACCTTAATTTTTTTATTTCAGGGAAGATGGAAGTTGTAGTCCAGCAGGGTTGCTGTGGGGATAACATGGCAAGGGGGAGAGCAAACATCCCCATGAGCGGCAGGCCCTCCTCTTTCCAACTGCTTTCCACTCTCTGTCTCCAGCTTCAGACAAACGGGTGGTGACCTCATCCTGCCTGTTGCACAGCAGAGTTGGCCCGGGATTTGTCAGCGGCTGAGTCATGACCTCATTGGCTCAGTCTGAAGGTTTGAAACAAAACAAACCCCAGCTGAACAAAGCCGGAGGAATATGAGGCCCGGATACTAGGAAGCAAGAAATCAGCTGGCGTCCTCCCCTGCCCTTCCGGCAAGTCACAAGCAGCCTTGCCCAACATGCCGCCCTCCCTCCATGCTTTGGACTACAACTCCCATCAGTCCCCAGCTAGCGCAGCCATGGGGCACTAAGACTGGCTGGGGCTGATGGGAAATGGAGTCCAGGACGTAGTTTCCCAGACCATGAAGACAGGGCTGTGTCCATTTCATCATGGCACAGCCGAATGTGGCCCAGGGCATAGAAACCAGAATCTCAGCTTTTTATCCCCTTAGAATACCGTAACTGACAGAGCCAGTGGTGGTGTAGTGGTTAGTGTCAGACTAGGGCTAGGGAGCCTAGAGTTCGAATCCTCCCACTCAGCCATGAAGTTCACATTCAGAGTCTCTCAGCCTAACCTACCTCACAGGGTTGCTGTGAGGATACAATGTCTGTGAGGTGGGGCAAATTGTATATCACCTTGAGCTCCTTGGAGGAAAGGTGAGATATAAATGTAATAAATAAATTTCCTTGTTTATTTGTACAGAATTGTAGAGTTTGATGGGACCCCCAGGGTGATCTAGTCCAACCCCCTGCAATGCAGGAATCTCAACACTTGGTCCCCCATCCAATTTGAAACCATACCGGACCCTGCTTAGCTTCCCACCCTTCATCCATAGATCTCAGGGCAGTTCACAACATGAATATATGCAATGCTTTTCCCCTGGAAAAATAGGTGCCAGTACTCACCATGAAGTTGTTACAGTAAGTGCCACATGAAGAAAAAGGTACTGGTACCACATGCCATTGAATACCCCCTGAAATAAAACACTGATAGCACAGGAAAACAGATCTATCAAGCCAAAAAAGCAAAACGGGGGGAAATATTGCAAGCACATTTGTTGTGCTTGGTGGTACTAATTCACAGGTTTTACATCATTAATTATTATTTAACTATCAAGTCTGATGGGCAGAGAAGTGGCAGAGACTTCCAGTCAGTTCCTCCTCCTCTTACTACCATTCTTGCCTGCTCACAGTAGTGCATTAGCGGAGGGGATGTGGGAGACAGGATTTTTTTGGGGGGGAGGGGAGTGCTTCTGGTCAGTTTTCCATCTGTAAAATGGGTCTCATTTAAGGCAAGGCTGTGTGTGGTGGTGGAGAGCCCCCCCTGTGGGGATGGGGGCCTTGGCGGCTGCCCTAAACTGCTACCCCAGAGGCACCCAATTCTATTCATTTGAAGCAACTTCTCTGAGCCCTTCATCTCTCCCCTCCCCCGCTTCCATCTTCTCCCATTATGTTCTCCTTCTAATGTAACATCTGGCAACGGCTTGCACCTTGGCAAAGGAAGCCCCCCCCCCAATCTCCTTTGCGGCTACACTTCTGGCTGGCAAAGCACTCAGATCTATTATTTTTCAAAGCAGAGGAAAAACCCAATGGAGTGGAACTGTATCCTGTAAAATGCTACCACCTGCTGTTGAGATGTCTCTAAGAAGAAGGGAAGGGCTATAGCTCAATGGTAGAGCATCTGCTTTGCATGCAGAAGGTCCCAGGTTCAATCCCCAGCATCTCCAGGCAGGGCTGGAAAAGAGATTGCTGCCTGTAAACCCTGGAGAGCTGCTGCCAGTTGGTGCAGGCAATATTGAGCTGGATGAACCAATAGGTCTGACTTAGTATGCTTCCTATTTAATTCCACTCAATTTTTAAAAAGAACAATAAGGACTAGAATCTTAATTTCTCTTTAGGGGAAGGGTGGTAGCTCAGGGGGCAGAGTATCTGCTTTGCACGCAGAAAGTATTAGGGAGGTGTGGTTGGGGTGTACCTTCAACACATTTATCGAGTTGTACAAATGAAGTTGTGGGTTGCTGGCCTGCCAGGGCCTATTGCCAAGCAGTGTAGTTTCACAACTGAACACACACATTGTGATCTCACACTCCTCTCTTCCGGGACTAATTTTGTTCCTTGAAACTTGGGACTCGGCTGAAAACTTGTCTTAAGCCACAGTTTATTGGGCTTCATTAACTGTGGTTTGTTCCAAAGCCGCAAGTAGCTATGGTTGGTTTGTAGAATACAAAGCCATGTTTTAATCTGTCATTAAAAGCCCAGTAGATGTGATCATAAGAGATGCGGGTGGCGCTGTGGGTTAAACCACAGAACCTAGGACTTGCTGATCAGAAGGTCGGCGGTTCGAATCCCCGCGACGGGGTGAGCTCCTGTTGTTCGGTCCCTGCTCCTGCCAACCTAGCAGTTCGAAAGCACGTCAAAGGGCAAGTAGATAAATAGGTACCACTCTGGCAGGAAGGTAAACGGCGTTTCCGTGCACTGCTTTGGTTCGCCAGAAGTGGCTTAGTCATGCTGGCTACATGACCCAGAAGCAGTACGCCGGCTCCCTCGGCCAATAAAGCGAGATGAGCGCTGCAACCCCAGAGTCGGCCACGACTGGACCTAATGGTCAGGGGTCGCGTTACCTTTACCTTAGATGTGATCATAATAATAAAAAGCTTCCTTAGCTCTAAGTAGACGTTCAGCTAAGTTAGGGAGGGATCTGTTCCTGCCTCCTCTGTATCATTTACTGGAAAAAAAGCAATACATCAACACATGAAAGAACAGAGTACAGCGCTTCAATTATTAAGCAGCAACCGAGCCCTTTCAATGTACCCAAGCCAGGTTCCTCGCAGACAAAAGCAATGGCAGGAAACGCCCTCTGCGATTAAAGTGCATGGGGCGCACGACCAATGCGGCATGCACATTTCAGACTCTGGCCATAGTTAGGGTAAGTGGATAAAGAACATTACAGAGCAAAAGGTGCAGAAAACAGGGCTCTGCTGCACGTAGCTTAAAAGGTGAATTCAAAACAGAGGAGGAGGAAAAAGGGGAACCCATTAGAAACCCAGACACATGAAGAACAGGAACATAAGCAGCTAGCTGTCTTTGGTCCATCAAGCCCACAGGGGATGCTTCCTGTGCTACCTGGAGATCGAACTGGAGACCTTCTGCATGCAAAGCAGATGATTTATTACTAAGCTAGTCATTCCCCATCACTCCATCTAGCTAAATATTGTCTACACTGACTGGCAGCAGCTCCTCTGGGTTCTTGGTGGGGGTCTCTTCCAGTCCTGCCTGGAGATGCCGGGGATTGAACCTGGGGCCTTCTGGATGCAAAGCAGGTGCTCTGCTATGGAGCCATGGTCCTTCGCTCTGAATGGGTGGAGGAACAGTTCTTTAGGGCCAGGAAACTGCCTTAGAAATGCAGAGTTGTATGGAAGGAGAGCAGAGGCCATAACCCATGCAACTTCCTTCCCTGTGTCACTGCCCTCCTGCTGCAGCCACAGGTAGCCCATCCATGGACGTCCTGGGACCACCACCATCCAATGACTTTGCAAACAGAACTGGGAGGAGATAGGAATATAGGAACCTGCCTTATAAATGAGGCAGACAATCTGTACAGCTAGCTTTCTTGACACCGACTGGCAGCAGCTCTCCATAGTTCCAGGCCCAGCTCTGCCTGGAGATACCAGGAGTGAATGCCACAGCAGGGGGAAAAAACCTATTAATTTCAAATTCTGTAGAATTTTGTGTCCAAAGCACTTTTTCTTTCATTTGGCTCCTTTCTCCTTTCCGTGATTGCTGAAGGGCTCCAAAACCTTTGCCTGCTGGTCCGTGCTGGCCTGCCATCATCATAGAGAGGTCACATGACACCCCCCCCCCAAAGCATGACATGGCAGCTTTCTGGGTGGGAAGCGATGATGTCATGGCAACATCATCCATCATTGTGCAGGACTTCTCATGATGTCACCGGCCAAACTCTACAGGCTCAGGGCTTAATTGTTTGACATAAGATAGTCAACATCTAATACTAGTGAGATGAACATTTCTTTAAGAAAAGATATTTTCCGGAAGTTAGAGAAGGTTTAAGTGTGCCCAGAGCTTGAAATAATTTTGCTTTAGATGGTTTTCAGCTACGGAACGTTTCTGTAAGCTGCTCTCATCCCTTCAGCTCCGGGAAGGCAAAGCTTACATAATGAGAGTGGTGTATCTCTGATCTAGCACGGATGGTACTTCTAAAACTAACAAGCTGCTTTTGTGCTTCTTTTGATGAACAGCTTGCACCAAATTTAGATGAAACAGAAATGGTGCCTGCTTTGTTTATTGTGCACCTGCTGTATTCTTAGCTCTCTCTTTTTTAACCTTAGAGGTCTGGGTGCGGCAACCCAGGCCTGGGGGGCAATGGTGGCTTTGGACCCCCACCCACCTGCTAGGCAAGTCCCTGATTTGGTAATATTTTTCCCCTTTCATAACATTTATATACCACTTGGGGTTTTTTCCAAAGCACCCTCAAAGGTGATATTGAACTGTGAAAATACCGTTCTTGGTTTGCCTGGATGGAGGATAGAAAAAAAGGTGTAGAAACCAGCTTACTGTTTGATTGGGGGGGGGGGGTATTTACATGCATTGCTCCGCCCACTTTAGCCTCTGGCCCCACCCACCACTGGTATGTGACACACACCCACACCTGCAAAAGTTGCCAAGAAAGAAGTTCCCCATCATATTAAGGTTCTCAGCCACCCCAAGTTGGGAGCCCCAGCAGGGCTGGAGCATTTATGTATTTGCAAATGATATTCTTGGACATCTGCTTGTCAGGATTTCTCAGCTGTAGTACAGTTCTGTCACATCCCATCAGGTTCCAGGGAACGAGTGCCCGACCCGATTAAGTCATTTGAAGGACAGAGCTGAAGGGGAAAGGTTTCCTTAGCCCCTGACAATCCTCTATGGATTCTTAGACACACAGGGCAGGGCAAAAGCAGGCAGTTGCAGGAAGCTGCTTTATACAGATTGGTTCACCCAGTTTAGTACTGCCTACACTGACTGGCAGCAGCTGTCCAGGGTTCAAGACAGGGGTCTTTCCCAGCCCTGCCTGGAGATGCCAAAGATTGAACCTGGGACCTTTTGAGTACAAACTAGATGCTCTACAGCTAAACTATGACCCTTCTCTGTTAAAAATGAAGCAAGAAGCTAGTGCTCATGATTCTGAATGAAGGGATCATTTAAAGGAGAAACCATTGGATCCCTTAGGGACTGCCCACAATGACTGGTAGGCAAGGGAACATGGCCAGCCCTACCGTGAAATGCCAGGGATTGAAACGGAGACCTTCTGCATTCATGGCAAATGCCTGCCACTGAACTATGGTCCTTCACTCGCTTGATAGACCTAGCCCAGTTTTGCCCAAACCGGATGACAACAGTTCTCTGGGGGTCTCAGCAAGTAACCTTCCCAGCCCTGCTTGCGGGTGGATCTTGGGACCTTCTGCATACAAAGCAGATGTCTACCGCCTGTGGTCCAGCCTTTCAGGCGCACCAGAAAATCAAAGCCCACGACGGAAGCTTATTCTGACACAGCTCAAAAATAATGCTGCACTTCCAAATGACAAACTGCCACCTGGTGGTCATACCACCAAAAGCCACCAGTCCCAGGTTTTCTCTCCACCAGCATCAATTAAAGAACAAAAAAAACCACCCAAAACCAAGATTTAAAAGCAAACTAGCTAGAATCCAAGGTGGTTCTTGAAGAGCAAGCTTCACTGGCTCTTAGAAGTTGACTGCCTTTAATTGGAGAAGAAATTATTTTATACCCAATCAGGCCATGGATACCTATCACAGTAACTGCAACTCCCACCATCCCTGCCCATTGGCTGTTCTTGCAGGGGCTGATGGGAGTTGTGGTTCAGCAACATCTGGAAGTACAAAGACCTTTCATCTAGGTATCTATGGATTGGAAGGCAGAGTCCTTTTACCAGTCCTACCTGGAAATGCCAGTGGTTGTACCTGGGACATTCTGCATGCAAAGCAGGTGCCCTAGTACTGAATGACAGGCAATTTTATTTTGGGACTTGATGCAGGAAGCGCAGCTGTAAACTGATGAGTTGTTTACAGTATTACTAGATTTGTATTGTTAAAAATGTTTTAGTCCTTTCTAGATTTCTGTATTGCTGGGTACCACTTTGGTATTTTGTGGAAGTATGAACACTTTCATAAATAAGGAAAACAGCACAATGGCAAATCTGATTTACTGCATAGGTTCCATGATATAACCAGTCCCAGAATCATGCATAAGGATCCTGGCTATGCTTTCCTAATAGGTTTGACCCCCTAGCACAGAACTGAGTTGCCTTGCAGATCTTGTTTTATAAGGTTGTTTTTTAAAAGATCTCTCCCAGTGGTGTGAGTTGGACTGATTTTTGCTGAGACACTCTCAAGATATACTCCAAAGTGCAATTACCATCAGCGCCCACCCCATTCCTCCTCTGCTCCTGGAAGATGCAATAGATTTGCAGCTTAATTTCTTCCTCCCACTATACAGGAACCATAGGAGAGCACATTGAAAGGCAGGCAGCTCACAGATTGGTAGTCTTCATTGGTAGTCTTTCAAGGCTGCTAAATGTAAGGATGAAGGGTTGTAAAAACTTATTGTATAAGAAGTGACAGAATTTCAAATTCAAAAACTCTCTTAAGCCAGGAGACCTGAATACATTCTTCTAGCTTGTGTCTACACCAGTCAAGGAATAGACACAACAAAAGCATGTATAACTGACTGCACTAAGCACAGGCTCCTCTAATCAACACCTTTAGCATGCTTGTGCTATCTGCTGTCCAGCTTTGCAGAGGTCTTACCTGCTAAGCATGGTAGAGATCAGATAAAATAGTTTCTGATAAAACCTTCTAGCAGTCAGCCTGGGCAGCTGATTTTCTGCAGGGTGCACAACACTCCAGAACAGAACTGTAGCAGGTCTGGTACAATCCAGTGTGAGGGTGAAATTAAAATGCATCTGATGAGCCCAGCGGTGTGCTTTTATACAGCTTTGAGATAGTAAGGACGAAGGAGCTTTTGAAGCAATTGCTGCCTCTAAATACAGGAAACCATGTACCTACAATGGGTGAAGAACCATTTTCAACCTGTGGTCCACAGAGCCAGAGGAAGAGGGGTGGGGCAATGGATGTGACCCTTACCTGCGTAGACTATGCTCCACCCATGCAAAACATCAGGAGATCGTGAAGGCAGGAAAGAAGCTTCAACACAGTTGCATGATACTTGAGGAAGACCCAAGGGTTGGGCAGAGAATGAAGGGGCCTGAGGTTTCCCCAACCGTTCACCATGCAGGTGCAGGCTGTATCTTAGCAAGTGCACTTCACAGGCCTGCTCCAGTCCTTCTCCACTGGCAGTGGCCCTGGGACTTTGCAAACCACAGTGTGACACAGAGCTCCTTGGTGAACCCAATGGCCTCCACACACCAGGGAAACCTGAAGGATGCTTGCCCTCCTACTGGAGTCACTGCTGTTGCGAAGACATGCTAAGAGGTGTTGCATTTATAAACATTTGGAAGTTTATTTAAAAAACATCACAACCATTAACATTGTTACAGATTTTAAGTTTCCTTCCTCCTGGGTCTTCCACACAGATTTACTGAGCATGCTCACAACAATGGTTTTCTTATGGGTTTTAGTTTTAAACAACCATTTTTTAAAAGGAAAAAGTAAGAGAGAGAGAAAAAGAATAACTCAGCACACTACCATTTAACTTTGTTTTAATGTTTCTCCACAAATGGTGAAAAATACTAAGTACAGACGAGGAATCATCATAATGTTGTGGTCAACATTATAAATATGGAATTATAAATTTAAAACATTTTCTGGTTTAAAAAATAAATCTGGTAGTAAATGCAGTCCTGCAAGGGAGAGGGGGTGGCTCGCCACTAGTAAGGCCGGTCTCTGCGGTCTTGACGATGTTCTCCCCTAGCAAAGGAAAGAGAGGAGAGGGGGTGGGCGTCAGACTCACAACCACATACCCAAAGGCTATTGCATCCCAGGAAGAGGAGGTTTCAAATAAGAGCCCGTGGCTGCTACTAACAGCCTCCTCCTCCAGTTTTTGCAGCCCAGACCTCTTCCCTCCCGTTTGTCAACGCCACTCACTTCCCCCTCCCCAAGCCTTACTTGTCCATCTTTCCTGGTCCTCCACGCCTGCCGCCTCTGCCTCCCATTTGCTCCATAAGAGGTCCAGGTGGGCCCCCAGGTCCTCCTCGCCGACCTCCTCCGAAGCCCCCTCGATCCATGCCCCGGCCTCCTCGGAATCCGCCTCTGTCTCCACCTCGGCCCCCTCGGAACATCCCTCCAGGGCCGCCGCGATCCATCAGGCCCCCTCGACCTCCTCTCATGCCACCGGGGCCGCCCCTGCCACGATCACCACCTAGTGCAGAAAGACAGCACCACTCAATCGAGCAAAGGGTTGCTGGGAAGGTGGCAACACCAGACAGGCAGCTGAAGGCTTGCCTCGGAAGCGCAGGCAGCAGGACCCAGACATGCCGAGGCCCACAAAAATGACCAAATGATGGCACATGTCTGTGTTGCATAGGTGTGAATGTGTGTGCTACCACCTTAGGGAGTCCCTACTGCTTAAAAATATGGCACCTGTTCTTACAACATGTGACAGAGCAGCAGCAGCAGCCACAAGAAAAGCTGCAAGCAAAATACCATACAGCAAATGCCCACTTTCCATATCCTTCTCACCCTTTCTGCAAGTCCCCGCAAGGAAGGATATCCTCATTTTAATGTGGTTCCCCATAATCTGCCCTAACGGCTGATCATTCCTACTGGAAGCAACTGCAGGAAGAGGGTCAATACAAGAAAAGACCCAGATCGGTGTTTCCCAAAACTGGGTCTCCACCTGTCTTTGGACTGCAACTACCATCATCCCTAGCTAGCAAGACCAGTGGTCATAAGTTGATGGGAACTGTAGTCTGAAAAAACAGCTGAAGACCCAAGTTTGGGAAACACTGACCTAGATTCACACACCAACCATAGAGGAAGACTGAGCTGCTTCTCCTAATGCAACTTAATGTTGGGCTTTAAAACAGGCTGGCGATTCTTAAACTGAAGTTACTGCTCATGGGCTGTGTATAAGTTAGCAGAGAAAAAACAGCTTTGGGCTCAAAACACTTTAAGGTTCCAACACAGAACTTGCCATGCAGCCCTCCTCCCACCTGTAATCAGCTTCCAAGTCAGGCTTGAAGCCTGGTGGAAGCACGTGAGAAGGTA